>NC_136931.1:24413199-24770699 GCF_949752795.1 Hyperoodon ampullatus | reverse complement strand
TAAGAATCTGCCTACCAGTGCAGGGAACACGGGTTCGAGCCCTGGTCCGGGAAGATCCTACATGCCGCAGAGCAACTAAGCCCAAGTGCCACAACTACGAGCCTGTGCTCTAGAGCCCGTAAGCCACAACTACTGAGCCCGTGTGCCACAACTGCTGAAGCCTGGGCGCCTAGAGCCCGTGCTCCGCAACAAGAGAAGCCACCACAGTGAGAAGCCCGCGCACCGCAACAAAGAGTAGCCCCTGCTCACCGCAACTAGAGAAAGCCCACGCGCAGCAATGAAGACTCAATGCAGCCAAAAATAAATAAATAAATTTATATATATATATTAAAAAAGAACCTCATGAGAATGGCTTTTAATATCAAATCAAATAAACTGAATAATTTCTTTGTAGGGAAGTCACTATTTTGGTTGTTGCTGTACTGTTTTCTTTGTTTTTTAAGTAACATAATCAGGAGAGATAATTTGACTAATTTATCTCCCTCCCTCATACTTGGACTTTATCCTGGGGGGTGGCCTTAAAAGATCTTTCCAGAGGATCACATTTCCATCAAATATTATAAATCATTGAGCTTTGTTTTAGGAACTCAAAACTAAAATCTATTTGTATGGACACCAATTAATTTACCTTCTCTATTTCCAGAATCACAAATGTGGTAATTGTTAGGAGTCTGGACTTTAATTCTTGTAGTACTAGAAATAGAAACAGTCATTCAAATTCCATTTGATATTTTCCCATACATGAGAGAGAGAGTATTTCAAACTCGGTGGAGCTAAGTGTCTTATCCACTGTTGTTATCCACTGTAGCATTATGACTGCACTAATTCCTTGACTAAGAGTCAAATACTCATTAACAGATTAAAACATTACTTTGAGTAATTATTTAATGAATTTATAGATTATTATAAGACCATATGTATGTCATGTTAAAGGGAGGGGACTTAATGTTATGGAGAAGAAAATTAATACACCCAAGAAGTTTTGCATCAGGTATGCTACAGAGACCTCTACTGAACAAATCCCCCACAGACACAGTATTTTAACTTATACCCTGGAAACTGCCTGGTAAAAATTGATCACAATTGTCATTGCTCTTTATGAGAATATGAGTGCATAATTTTATGAGGCTGCTTCCTTGCATCATTAATTTTAATGGTGCTTTGCATAGGGAAATATTTTTCAGGTATTGTATAATGCATAGCGAGGCCTATGAATCCTAAATAATACAGCTAATATTATTCCTCTTATAGGAATTAAAAGGAATTATGACTTATGATTTTAGTTAGTAACTTAGCATCAACCCTCACTACCAACCAAGTATTTTACTATCATCCAACATAATTTTCACAGTACAGGAACCATGTGCCATTTTTGGCTTTAAAAAGCAGTTTTTGGAGCAAAAGCATAATGAAAATAATTTATTATTTAGGAGATTACAAATGAGTTCTTTGTGATTAGTCATTTTGTAGTGTGAAGGAAAATTTTTTCAAGTAACTTTGAAAGAGAGTATTGATCTAATTCCTTAGAAAAGTTAGGAAAAGTTCAAAACTCATTTTTAGTAAATATTAGTTAAGGAAGGATGAGTTTGTAGACGTGACATGTGAAAGGGGACCACTGGATTGATCACATAAGATTCTCAAAATAAAAACTTCAGAGCCTAATCTATGCGTCCATAACATATGAGCTGCATTACATAGTAAGGTCGGGTATGACAATGGATCAGTTTTTGTAGGTCAGAGTCAGATGTTAATATTCTATTATTGCAGGACCAGGGGCTCACATTTAATTTGGTGCTTCACGTTCAGAAAAGAGCGCTACATATTGGCTTTTGACCACATCTGTCAAGTTCCTAGATGGGAAAATTGAAAGGTATTGGCTTTATTCATGAATAGTTTAGTACCTAGCAAATGCCTCCCTTCCATTTCTGTTTCTCCAAATTTGAAAATAAAAGGCACGTTGGTCTCTACAAAATTATCCTATTTTTATTACTCTTTCCATAGAAAATTATTTTTGTTTTGTCAACTCATTTGGACAATAATACCAAGGAATTAGTCCTCATTTTATTTTTAGTCCATCCCTGTGCTTTCAAACATCATGTAAGAAGAAGTAGGTGAATATGGAATAGCCAAGGGATTTGCAGGTGCCTAGCTCAGCTTGCCCTAACCCTCCTTTCATGAACTCTCCTCATCCTCCTGAATAGATATGGTTTTATTGCTGTATTCCTAAAAGTCACTTTCTAATTTGCATTACATTTACATCCAAGGAGGGAAAGTAAATTCTATAGCCACTCAAGTCCATTCTCAGTCTCCAGGATGGGATCTTGACCATCCATTAAAAATAAGAGGATTCATGTTAAAGCAAGCTTTTATGTTTCCATATTTTTAGGCTGTATTTATTGATATTGAATTAAAATTTGCTTCCTCCCTTTGTATGGTTTCAGATGCCAAAACCAGAAATTTGGGAGGTTAGGCATGTAAGAATGATTATTTAAACATATAAAGGCAATTCTTATATTCTACTTGTCTTCTCTTTTCTAGCTAAAATACTTTCAATATCTCATTATCAACAGTAGCTTAAATATATATGTAATAAATGAAAACTCCAAGTCATATCCTGTCCTCAGCATCATTTTATGCTTTATTTTGCTGAATCTTCAAAAGTCTGTAAAGTAGGTGTTATTATTAATCATTCTGAGTGGTAGCTTGTTTGCACATATGGTCACAATAAATCCCCTATTTCCTCCATATAGTCACAGCTTTGTGTAGTCCATTCCCAACAGATTCTGCCTTGCTCCTGTTATTTGCTTTGACCAATAATTTGGGTAATTTTTTTTACATCTGAGTGATCTCAGAGTAGTATCACTGGACTCCGTAGGTCATAGGTTTAAGGTTAATTTTTACATATCTATTTTATGTTATGGACATAAAACTATGCAGTTTGAAATTATTTATTTTGATATTGACAATATCTATTTTAGTAATACAGTCTATATTGAAGATCTGCAATATAAACAATGACGTGCATAAATGTTTCTGTATTTTTGGACACCTACGTGGCTCCCAATTTACCAATATTATATCAATAAATTTTTAAAAATCAAGGAACATTTTGAGCACTTCTGCAGATTTTGAAGTACTTTTTTTTTTTTTTTTTTTTTGCCGTACCGCACAGCTTGTGGGATCTTAGTTCCCCAACCACAGGTTGAACCCATGACCCCTGCAGTGGAAGCGTTGAGTCTTTACCACTGGATCGCCAGGGAAGCCCCTGAAGTACATTTTTGACCTTATATACTGGGATTTATATTTTTTTAATTTTTATTTTATATTATAGTTGATTTACAATGTTGTGTAAGTTTTGGGTGTTCAGCCAAGTGATTCATTCATACATATACATATATCCACTCTTTTTCTGATTCTTTTCCCATATAGGTCATTACAGAATATTGAGTAGAGTTCCTTGTGCTACACAGTAGGTCTCTATTGATCATCTATTTCATCTATAGCAGTGTGTAACTGTCAACCCCAAACTCCCAGTTTATCCCTCCAACCTACCCTTCCCCCTTGGTAACCATAGTGTGTTTTCCAAGTCTGTGAGTCTATTTCTGTCTTGTATATAAGTTCATTTGCATCATTTATTTTTTAGATTCCACATATAAGTGATATCATATAATATTTGTCTCTCTCTGTCTGACTTAGTTCACTTAGTATGATATTCATAGATGTAGTAGAAGAATTGAAGTAGACACCCTGAAACTAGCATCTGTTTTCCAGTCACTGTTTTAGGCTCTTTATTAATAACGTTAACTTTTAACACAAACAGTAGCTCTATAGGGGAGTTTTTATTATCTATGCGTTATAGAAGAGGAAATTGAAGATTAAGGAAGGGGGTAACTTTTCCATATTCATGCAATTAATAATCAATGTATAATAATAAATTAAGATAATAAATTAAGGTTTAAGTTCCTTTACTTTGATTCAAAAGCTCGTGTTATTAAGTGTCATCTCAGACGTTTGTTGCAGGTGTTCTGCCAACAACAGAAGTGCCTTCATTTGCTTTAGAGATACATCACTCTTCTCATTCCTCATATGAAAAAAGGGGCTGGCATCAGTGTCCACTCAGATCAGTCAGCAAAAAGATTGTTTAGTATTACCCCGATGCCCTTGGTGGTTATGGAGAGTACTGGGACCCGCCATGTCACAGCATAGCCTTTGTCCTTGGACAAGTCACTAACCACCTCTGACCCTTCATTCCCTCCTCTGAATGCTAAAAATATCTACCTTAATAAACATTTGTGAGGACAGGCCTTTATAAATCAAAGTTGCCATATTATGAGTTACATTCCTGGGTTTCACCATTTTAACATTTTATGACTAAATTGCCATGATTCTTATAGTAGTTTTCTAACATTTTGGAGGCCACTGAGCCTAAACTTCAAGTGCACTTTTTAGCCAATCAATATATGAAATAGATAAAAACTTAAATCCTTGGAAAGGAGAACAGTGTTGAATTGGGAACCCTGCTGCTGGGTCTTACTCTTGACAACCATGAGAGATGAGGTCTTGCCGAGAAAGTCATAAGGATCTGGGAAACACCATGTGAATACCCAGATTAAGTGGATTTATTCCTTCCATGATTCTGAGCCCATGCGTTTATTCTCTGCCTAATACAGTGCCTGACACATAAGAGGGTCCAAGTAAAACCAGTCATTCAAAAGTATTAAATGGACAGGTAAACAATAAACTTCTGTAGCATTTCAAAGACATTTTCCCCTATTAACAAACTAAATTCTCTCCACTCCTATCAGTCAAGCTCTGCCAACTATAACACATGTTCACCACTTAGGTCATTTTGTTTCTGTGATTAATAGGCTGATGTATTGGGTTGGCCAAAAAGTTCATTCGAGTTTTTCCATGGGATGTTACGGAAAACTCAAACGAACACTCTCACCAACCCAATACTTAACTATATCTAGAGATAATCTTAAAGAAACTAATTAGGGAAAGACTGTTAACGAAGTTCGTATGACGTGACTTTCACTTAGTGAACTCATGCTGTTGTATAGTGATTACTACCACCTATTTTAAGTAGATAGAATCCAACCGTTCAGGAATTCCCTCTCGTTACTACAGGGACTGTATGTTGACTTGGTCCTAATTGTATCTCCTCTGGACCACTTTCCTGATCCAGATTAACTCCCTTCTGTTACTGAAGTGGTGACTTGTAAATTGACAATGGATATAACATGTCTAGAGATAAGTAATCGGGCCTATCACACATTCTACAGAAGAATAGATCACTAGAACTTCTGAAGCTTAAAAGACCTATTTAGAAAGTAGGAAGCAACCAATGCCACATTAAATAGTTTAAACCCTGGTGAAGGCACAATGAGATTAGTCCATTTCCTGGATTATTTTCTAATGTGATAGAACAAAAATATAAAAAGGCCTATATGTAGATGAAAATAAAAACATCAGGAGGCAGTATGAAGATTAAACTGCTTTCAAGTTAGGCTAATGTAGCTGCAAGTTACAAAATTAGGAAGAAAGCTTTTGATAGAGGGTTTAATTGATAGATTTATTATTTTTTTTAATGATTAAGTTCAAACACAGTTTTAATTTTTTTCAAATTATACTAATTATTAAAAAGGAGGTTACTGTGCTAACGGTTTCAGAAGAGTGAAATTAATAAAAATAAAACTATCAATTGAATTTGTAAAGCTGTGCAATCCCTTTGTATTTATGCTATTTCACAATCTTAATTTGTCATGAGTATTTAAAATATATAAAATAGTTTATTAATTCAAGAAAATATTTTTAAGCACCTGTTTTGTTTTTGACAAGTTATAAGTTCTAAGGAATTTTGAGTAATTAACCATGAAGGTGTTTCTGCTCTCATGGAGGTGGTATTCTAGTCCAGAGAAACAGATAATAAAGAATTAACTGTTTAATAATAATGAATAATATCAATAATAATTGATAACATTAATAATTAGTAAAGAATATTAGTAAGTAATAATTAGTTGGCCATATTATTTATACAAGTTACTTATCGTCATTGAGCCTTAATTTCCCTATCCATAAAATAGGGAAAAAATAGTATGCCAGTCTAATGGTCGTTGGGATCATTGATGATTCTGCCCACACTAAGTGTCTGGTACAGTTAATTGAGTAGCTACTATTTTCCTTTCTTGATCTCATTTTAAATGCCGTTTTCAAAGCTTTGAATATCCCTTAGTACTTTGTCTGAATATTTATATGAAAAATACCACAGTGTCCCCGAAAATATAGTTTAGGATTCATGTGCAAAATCATGTTATATTAAAAAAATATCAATTGTACAATCAGTCCCTATCTAGAGTACCAAACTCCACTTGTAAAATCGGCTGCAGAGTCTGTGACTCTGTCACCTTAGAGACTGTCTCTTCTACTACTCACAAGATTTTATAAGCAGATCAACTACCTCAGACTCCAAGCTGAACTTCTGCCAGTGATGTGTAGTTTGCTATTTTTGTACTTGAAATCTAGGTCACTCCATTTTTTTTTAGTAACCTTTTGGAAATGATTCACATTACTCATCATTTTCCCACTCTTTTTAGTGAATAGTCACTGACTCAAGAGGTAGTCATTCAATCAAGGGAAACTAAAAACAAAAACAAAACAACACTGTGTTTCCTAAGTAAATTTCTAGTAAGAGTCATTCAGATATAAAACTGTGGGGTCATAATAACATACTAGAGTTTGTGGATCTCAACTCAATTAAAGAGCCCCAGGATGTCAAAAGTTGAAATATGACAATAATATCATCACAAAATAAAGGTATAATAGGCAACACTCCATGATGCCTATGAATCTGAAGTGTTACCATTTTACATGATCTCAAGGTGGCTCATGTGCATTTCTTTTAGTCTCTCAGCGGCTATGGTGGCATTACAGTTAGGATCAGAAACGCTTGTGAAGTCAGGGAATAGTCCTGAAGAGTTTCACTTTATAACCTATAGCACAGAGCCTTTTATGTATACCATGTATGTTCAATAAATGTTTATTGAATGAATCAATCAATAAGTTACTTGTTTCACAACTCCATGAATTAGCTAAATTTGGTTGAAGCACAATGACAAAATTAACTCATTTAATCCTCAAAATTGTCCCATTTGGTAATATGCCCACTCTATAAATGAGACATTTGTCAAATTGAAGCGACATCATTTGAACACAATTGTTTCTATCTCTAAAACACATATTAACCTTCGACTCAACCAGACTATATTGATTATACTGTACTATTCTTGGAATATCCAAAAGCTTACTATGTATTCATTCATTCATTAACATGAATATGTTGAGTAATCACAGTGTGCCTTGTTTTATGATCATTGCTGAGTAGAAGCAGACATGACCTTGCCTCTCATGTAGCTCACAATTTAATGGGGAAAACATGCTTTAATCAAACAGTCACACACATAAATGTAACGTTATAATTCTAATTGCTAATAATGAGGTATGCATAGTGCTCAGACATTAATAATAAGGAAATCTGGCATCATGTGAGTGGTCAAAGACGATTTCATTTTGAAATGATAAAGTGACTCAGTGGAAGCAGGAAGACAGGGATTTCCAGGCAGAGGCGGCATTAATACAAATGCTCTATGACAGGAAGGAGTAGTGCTGTGAATGAGGAGCTGAAAGAATCTGTAACAAGGAAGGAGAGAAAGCATCAGTGTAGCGAGGTGGGCAGGGGCTAGACTAGGTAGAGCCTTCTAAGGAAACTAAGCATTTTCAACTTCATCTTTGGTGCAGTGGCACATCATTCAAAGGGTTTCAGCAAGGGAGTGACCCAATCAGATACATGCTTTAGTAGGAAAACAGTAGCTGTCACTCCCCTCCTCCCAGATATAAACCCACTTAGAAGAGGCAGCTAATTAATGGTTAGGATCACTCCTAGAGTGTAATTATCTTTGCTCTTCTTTTTACCCATCAAAGGAGGGTACAGAATTATCTTCATTGATGTTTTAATCACTGGAGAACTGTTCCATTTGATCAATGCTCAGAGTTCTTTTAGTGCTCTCTACTTTACAATAACAGAAAAATCCCCCAAGGGTCATTCTTGTACTCTGGGTACAAATTTCATAATTATTAATGAAAAATTTAAATCCAGAGTTTGTTTATCTAAGCTGAAATGTTACTTTAAAAATGCTTTAACAACATGGAGTTATCAATGGAATCATTAATTGAATTACCTAATGGTAAAATTTAGGAATCAATCGCAAAAATAATTAAAGTAATGAGACTAGCAACATTTAGAAGATAGTATAAAGAGAGCAACTGTGTGAAATGGCAACTGCCCCTGGACACACTTAATAATTACAAATGCTTAAATGCATTATTGGTTCCAAAATGGCCCCTTGTGGAGTACAGAAGAGAGACAACATTCATTCTCCAGATACTATTCTGATTTTCTTTCCATAAATAAGCTATGTATATTAATTTATAAATATATATTACAGTTGGGTCATGCAGATAACATTATTATTTCTAAAATAAAAAACCACTGTTGTGTTTTTTAAAACAAAGTCAAAGACAGGTAATTCTTGGTCTTTGAACTGATCCATAAACTACATCTATTCATTGGATTGGTTAATCTACAGCATTTCAACTTATCTTCTTTTCATACAAGTAAAGATGCATATTTTAAAAATTGAGCTTATGAAGTACAGTGTAAAGTCCTTCAGCTTTGGTGCCAGCCATGCTTAGGTTCAAATTTCAGCTCTGCACACTCAGACAGAAGGTGACTTTAGGTAAAATGATTTACTTCACCTTTAAAAATGGGGATATTCTTCTTCTTTTTTTATCTTTACCTTTTTCTTCAACAGACAGAACTTCAACTAAAATAAATCCAATGATACATATTTAAATCAATAAAACTAAGTAGACAACTATATAAATATTTGGGGAAAGAGAGCTACACAAGATCCAAGATCTTCTCTTATCTACCAGCTCCATCATCTTTGTGTATATGTTCTCTATATAGAACATATAAAGACCAAGTTAATTGAAAAAATAAGAATATTTGAGTAATATTCTTTTAACACACTGAAGTAGTCTAGCTCTAGCTCATGTTTTCCTAATTTCACTGAAAGAACAAAGTTGCTTAACTTTGGGAACTACTAGTAAATAAAGTCTTTTTGTTTTTTTTTTATGACTGTGTTGGGTCTTCGTTTCTGTATGAGGGCTTTCTCTAGTCGCGGCAAGTGGGGGCCACTCTTCATCGCGGTGTGTGGGCCTCTCACTATCGCGGCCTCTCTTGTTGTGGAGCACAGGCTCCAGACGCGCAGGCTCAGTAGTTGTGGCTCACGGGCCTAGTTGCTCCACGACATGTGGGATCCTCCCAGACCAGGGCTCGAACCCGTGTCCCCTGCATTAGCAGGCAGATTCTCAACCACTGCACCACCAGGGAAGCCCTGTTTTTTTTTTATGGCAGTCCACAATGCTCTCTGGAGCTAACATTTGATACTACACGCTGCTCAGATGACGGTATTAAAGCCAGTTTTATTTAATCCTGTATTAAATATTTAGAGTAATAAAGCATAATAAGGTATGCTTATCCTATTTTGCCTTTTATTTCATGGGAGATTTTGGAAAAAAAAATAATGAGTAGAGAAAGAATATCTTCTGCGTTCTGAATTGGCTCGTGTAGGAGGAAGATGAGATTGTGATGGAGCAATTGGGGGTCTGTATCGTGCATTAATGCAAAATCACTCTTTGTAAAGTCTTGGGGAAAAATATACGCAACATATTGTATGGCAAAACTTCCATTAGCATTTTATTGTACCAGTGATACAGCAATTACTTATACATTCTCCAAGTCCTTTGAGTCACTCCATTTTTTTTTTTTTTTTTTTTTTTGCGGTACGCGGGCTTCTCACTGCTGTGGCCTCTCCCGTTGCGGAGCACAGGCTCCGGACGCGCAGGCTCAGCGGCCATGGCTCACGGGCCCAGCCGCTCCGCAGCATGTGGGATCTTCCCAGACCGGGGCACGAACCCGCGTCCCCTGCATCGGCAGGCGGACTCGCAACCACTGCGCCACCAGGGAAGCCCGAGTCACTCCATTTTGAGCAATGTCTTAATAATATATGTAATAGCATTTTACCTGTGGTAGTACTATTATTGATCCAACACCATTAATGTTTGCAACATTTTTAAGACCCATTACCTACTTGTATAGTAGCCCTGCCTAGCAAAAGCACATCACTTTCTCTGTTAAAGTTTGGCAGACAACAGCACACAAAAAAAGCAATTTTACCTGCTACAGTGTCTGTTTGACTGCTTGATAATGTCAGTCAATAAGTGAACTCACTTTCCTATGGACCCTGGTAAACAAGATGTCTGCTCCATTTCAGATGCAAACAAAAAGAAAGGAGCCAAGATATGGGTGGATCAAAATAAAGTATTTTGGACAATATTTAATGGGCATTTGGGAGAAGATTAGGGGTTGAGAGGAGAGATACTGAAAATTATATCCCTTAAAGAAAACATTGCTTGAATAACCTATGGCAACAGCAGTATAGTGGTCTGGAAAATTTTTGAACAGAGATAGGAGGTTTGTTTCTTTCTTAATAGGGTTGTGACGGAAAGCCATTTGAATTGAAATAAATTTTAAAATATTCATACAGAAGATATACCATCTTACTATAATCTTACCTACCTGTCTACCTGTCTATTTAACACCTATCTCAATTTATCTATCTATTGATCTATCATCTATCTATCTATCTATCTAATAAGCTTGCTAGCTAAATATCATTGTGTTTATTTGTCTGCATAGGTATCTATTACCTAAATTTCTATTTTTACCTGGTGAATAGGAAGCATTATGAAGACAGTTAATAGCTTTAGTAAAACTTTGGAGTGGTTTAGGGGACTTTTCAAAAAGGCTCAAAGAAACGTGAGGCATTTTAATATAGCCGCAGAGCCAAAGAGCAATGCTACCAGTCATGCACACTGGGTCAGTGTATGAGTAGGGAGAGTTTGGCTCGTGTTATGTCTGCTCAGAGCCCCAGTCTAAGGTGGGCATGGATAAAACAGGAACTTGGGTTCTGGGTCAAAATGTTCTAGTAGTGTATTTTCATTTAGTCATACATACTCAAAAATCATTCACAGCCATCACCTGAGATATCTTGGGATCAAATTCTCTGCCTAGTTCCTTGAAGACAAATGCTCTCCCCTGACTTCTTCCTTACTCAGTAGTGTTCCACAAATTTGGGTCTCTTTTTTCTTTTCCTAATGATTTCAGGTAGTCGATGTTCCCCCCAAAGCAAACAATATTAAAGTTAGAAAGAAAAGAAATAGAAGGACGGGTTCATAAAGGTCAGACTTTTTTTACCTAACGTACTACAATTATTATAATAAAATATGCTAAGAGCTTTTAGAGATTAATATGTGACTGGCACTTTGAAGCATTAAGGTCTTGTCAGGAAAACAGATGGAATACTCAAAATGGTTTATAAAGAAACTGTTTCCAAAATTAAAGGAATGTGGAGAGTTAAAGGAACCAATAAGGGACGGCCGGACACTAAGGGACTGACATGCCAAGAAGTCCTAAATTCTTCAAAGATGGAAGAAGCAGAAGGAGAGGCTACAGTTATTGGAGGCCAGTGAGAGCTGGAACAATGTGGGAGGAGCTCCCATCAGGAATCTTAGCATTGAAGAAACTCAGACAATGACAGCATAAAAAATCCAGCCTCCCTTTCCTCCTATTCTACAATCTCCTATAAATGGTTTTCATTAGCTCAACCCAACAAGAAGCTGGAAAGCCCAGGGGACCCAGACTGCACAGTTCATAGAGATCCTCCAGTTGGGACTCAGGGCAGAGAAGGGACTATGAATATTTAGGGGAAATGGAGGGTAACCTGCATGATGCTTTACCTCGAAGTCCCATCACACCCTTAAGATTATCCCATAGTTCATTTGAGGAAATTGAGACTCAGAGTGGGAGAGTGACAACCCAAGTTCAGCTTGGGATCAACTAGTAATTGGTGGGGCTCCAGTTCAATCCCAGCTTTGCCCACCATCACCACTGCTTCCCCCCACACCATATACAGTTTCTCTGAAAAAGATAAAAAAGTAATGGGGTAACTTCAGTTGAACAAAGGACATTTATTAGTTTGGGGCAAGTTTTGAAGTAAAGAACTTTTCAGTTCGCAAATGCTTTGAACAGTATTGCAATTGCCTTTCACAGCCATACTATTGTTAGGTCTGGAAAGGAGCTTTTTCCCAATTTGTAGAAAAGGAAATTAAACAAAGAGGCCAAGGAGTTTGTTTCCAGTCATACAATCAATGTTAGAACTTGTGTTGGAATCAAGCCTGTCTAAGCTTTAGTCCATTGTCTCCCCCCATCTTACCATTATTTTAATATGGCTTGTGCATCCAAAGAGGTAGCATTTTATACTCGTATCATTAATCTGTAGTTACTGCCAGGCAATAAGCCTATACAAAATTAGCGCACCCATCCCCCACAAGTTGCTTCACATAGTTGTAAACTCAATTTCATAATGTTTGTATATTTTGATTTGTGGATAATTCCTTGGCCTACAAAGCAGATACTAACACATTATTAATGGATCCCCAAGTACAACTGGTGATGACCTTTTCAAAAACTGAGATAAGGTAATGAGAGCAGCCTCATGCAAAATAATAAAGGTCACTCAGATTTTATCATTTAACTTTCATAATGCAGATATTAAATGAAGCCTACTTAATAAAATGTGTATTTTGAAAAAGAGAAGATGAGATCATGAATTATACTAGTTGAACTGTGACAGTGAATTTTGGTGACTATTGTCTACATTATACAAAGTCTGAGGATTATTCCCCATGAAGAAACAGAGTTGTAATGAAAAAGATTGGCAGTCAGGGGCTCAGCTTCTACTGATATATGTGAAAGGCCTCTACTCCTGTCTTTACCCCGATCTTGTATCTGACCCAGCTGCATCCTGAGAATGCGAACAGACCCAGTTTCTCAATTTTTTATTGCTTTATAATCCTATCTGGTGACCTAAAATAATGACGCAATATTGCTTTATGATTTTTTGTAATTCTGTAGGTTGGCTGAATTCAGCTAGGCAGTTCTGTTTCACTTGTACTCCACTTGGGGTTGGTGGGGGGAGGTCACTCCAGTGGCATCATTCAACTGTGAGCTTGGCCAGTGCTATAATATCCAAGATAGCCTCACTCATATGTCCAAGACATTGGTGCTGGTGGCCAGCTAGTGAGTTATGGCTTTTATCCATGTGACCTCTTTCATTTATTCTCTACATTTCCTCTCATCATTCAGTAGACTAGCTTGAGTTTCTTGGCATGGTAGCTGGTTTCCAAAAGAGCAAAATCAGAAGCCCCCCAACTCATATGGGCTAAACCCAGAATTGGCACAATGTCACTTTAGCCACATTCTATTGGACAAGTAAGTGATAAGGCCAGTTCATTTGCCCTAGTTCTTCACAGCAGTGTTCTATTGCGTTATCCATAGTTCCGTAGTATGGAAGTATAGTACATAACTATCTTTTCAATTTAATTTAATTTAATTTTTATACAGCAGGTTCTTATTAGTACATTACTTTTAAAATAAAAGAAATATGTACTTTTACCCAAAGTTAAACCAAAATAAACCTGTTCTGTGGAAACTGTGGAGACCAGTGAAAGAAGGGAAGCCAGAGATAAAAAGTGAGGATGTGAAATGATAATTGGACTTCATGTCTAGGTTACTACAAGACCTTTTCCAATCCAATAGTTGATGAACATTAGAAGGAAACCATACATCATGCTATGCACACATTTACAATAGATCACTCAACACAAAGAAATAAATCCCTATCATTAATAAATCACAGTGATCCCCATGATGCCAGTAAATCTTAATAATAAAATGAATCAGAAGTTTTTTGATTAATATGTCTATAATTAAATAATGGAATCCTCCTCTGAAGTATTGTTATAACATATAGTTTTAGGATAAAATATATTTTTATTGAGGAATTGGTCAAACCCTTAGAAATATGTTTTTCCACTATCATTCTGGAAAGCAAGACAGATTTATACACGTGAGTCTATCTTTCTCTTTTTCTTTGGCATGAAGAGGAAAGAAAATTTCTTCTGACTGCATATTTTTTTATTTTAGATTCTACACTTAAAATGTATATGCTATACAGATAGTTACTAGACTTATGGTGATCATTTCATAACGTATGAATATGTCAAATCTCTATGTCGTACATCTGAAACTAACAATATTATACATCAACTATATTTCAATTAAAAAATTAAAATACCTACTATATAAATTCACATATCTTACTGTATTGAAACTTTCTGAACATCAATTTTTTCATATACAAAGCAGGGCTGATATTTCTCATAGCAGCACAGGTTCATCCAAGTTATTAAAAAATATACTTTGGGGAGCAACTATGTGAGAGGCATTCTTTAGGTACTGAATAAAGCAAGTAAAGTCCCGGCTCACATGGAATTTATATTCTGTAGGAACAGGCAAACATTCTTGTTTTTAAATTTTACAATATTGCTTCATAATTCAGCGTTTGATATCAAACAGTAAAAAAGCTTTGCAAAGAATAGAAACATGCTGAGGTTATTGTGATTATAAGTGGATAAGGGACTGCTCTAGATTGGGTGGTCCAAGAAGAACTCTACCAGGAAGTGTTATTTAAACAGAAATCTGCACTGCAGTGTGGAACCAACCAAGCAGGTCTAGAGAGAACTCCATTTGAGGAAGAGAGAAAAGTAGGTCTTGAACAGGAAGAAGTTGACATAAGAATGAAACTGGAGTCCACTAGGAATAGGGGAGAATACTGAGATGTTGGGTAAATCTATGCGGATTGGAGTACATAAAGTATGTGTGCGTGTGCGCGTGCACGCGTGTGTGTGTGTGTGAAAGTAAGGGGTTCATATTTTAGTTTAAATTCCATGGGAAGCTATTGGATGATTTTTAGCAGAATTCAGAGATTTTAAGTAATTTATCTGCACTAGTCATAGTCATTTTTCTCTTTTTCTGGTAACTTCCTTACACTTTCTTTGTCCTGGGTGGTGGGAAGTGTCTTGAAAACTACATTTCCTAGTCTCCCTCGCCAACTGGTTTCACATTTCTTTTCAGTACAGTAGAGGCACTGACAGGAATTTGGAGTGTGGAGCATGGGAAAAAGCCAGCATAGCCCCAATTCTCTCTATATGGCGTAGAATCTTCAGAAGTGACTGCAGTCCTTCAGTGGTTCTACTGCCTATTGAATACCCCTTCTCCATTATCCTACTGATACCAAATGGCTTCAGCTACTTAACTCTGGTAACTCCAGCTTTCCTTTTTTTTTTTTTTTTTTTTTTTTTTTTGCTGTACGTGGGCCTCTCACTGTTGTGGCCTCTCCCATTGCGGAGCACAGGCTCCGGACGCGCAGGCTCAACGGCCATGGCTCACGGGCCCAACCGCTCTGCGGCACGTGGGATCTTCCCAGACCGGGGCACGAACCCGTGTCCCCTGCATCGGCAGGCGGACTCTCAACCACTGCGCCACCAGGGAAGCCCCAGCTTTCCTTTTTATATCCCTAGCTTGTAAAGGTGATAACGGCTTTCTGTTGATACTAATTTCTTGGTTGCCTCATTGGTCACTTTTGTCCTATAAGTTTTGCTAACACCTTTGTAATGAGTCATGAATATCAAATTCCCACTATTGATGTAGTATGGATTCTCTTTCCTAACTGTTTAAAATCAGGACAGCTAAGCATGTGGCAGAGGCAGGACCTATTTCCTCTAGAGCACACTTCTAAATCCCTTGCTCTTAATTCATTATTAGTTTGGTGACCATGGTGTTTATAGATCATTGGTTTTCTAGTTGGTTTCTTCAACCAGTTGTTAAGTTTTATAAAATCATAGCTTCAGATATTTATCTCTGTGTTCCTAGCACCTAACCAAGTGTCACTCACAGTCAAACCTTGATGAATTACTTCTCACTTTGTGATGCACAAGAATTCCTGGTTATAAGACCACATGTCTGATCTAGTCACCTGATTTCTAAATCGGTCCTGGTAAGACAAAGCCCTTGCCCATTGTCTGTCTGTATTAGACACAGACACAGAAATCCTCTTCCTCAACCTCAACACAATATCTGGTGCTGTGCTACTTTGGACAAACTTTCCAGAGACTCAGTGCCTGCATACTATATCCTCAACATATTCAACTCATTTATTGCCCATTGTTGCAATTCATAAACCTATTGAATCCAAGGTAATAATAATACAGAATGTTTCTCTAAAATTTAATTTGGACACAGTGTCATATTTTGAAATCTTTTCATTAAGCTTAAATTGTTGGGAATAATACTAAGATGGTCAAAGTGAAGATAGATCTGAATGCACAAAACAAGAAGAGGTAGGTACAGTACTTTTGATGTGCATGGAGAGTGTTTTAAGCACCTTTGATCATGATAACATTAACTTAAGCATTTGCCACATGTTGGGGAAAATGCTTTTATATTCATTGCTCTTCATAAAAAGTGTTATGTATTAAAATGAATGTTAATGTTCATGTGTTTTATTAAATATTCAAACTGTAATATTTTCTGAACTTGCTCATCCCGTAAGAAAATTATTGGAAGTCAACTAAACAAAGGAATTGCTTTACACATAAGTTATAAATGGTTTAAGGAGACTTATTTCCAACAGATTTAATTCTCATGTTTGAAAATTATATAAGTATCAAACTATTTAGTTTACCCAAGCATTATTCCAAGCTCTGTAATAAATATTCTACATGAATATTCTAAACCAATACTATAATTGGTAGTTGTGTGAGATTTTTAAGAAATTCTGGCTTTATAGAACAATCTCAGGTGCAGATCTTTCCTTTAGAAATAGAGATGATTCCTTCTCAAATACAGAGAAAGAGAGAGAGAGAGAGAAACATATTTGTTTAATCATTATGGTTGCTATCACATTGTATTTAACCAATGTGTCTATAGTTATCAACCTGCAATATGACTGATAGAGTCAAAACAAGAGAAATAAATCCACTGGCATATTTTGATAGAGAATAGTCTAGGATGACAACATTCTCATAATTCTAGGATTAGTTGTTAGATTCTAGAAAATGAGAACAGATTGAGCCAATTCAGTAATAATTTCTCTCTGTGTCTCTTTCTTTTTTTCTTTTTCCAACACTTTTGAAATATTTGTTTCATGTAGAAAACAAAACTTGACTACTAACTTCAACAATTACTGTAGTTCCTTCATTACCCTTGGTATAGCTAAGGTGCTTACAAGTCACTGATAAAGATTAAATACTAATTAAATACTAATTTACTTTGACAACTGCAAGTCAGTAAACACAGACGCTCCAAAATTGTGACTTATTATTTTCAATAGGTAACTGACCACTACTTTTTAAACACACTAGTCACAGAGCATTTTCCATTTAATTGTGAAATATCAAGTCAACAGGAAGGGCTTTTATTAAAATACTAGCTAGCATGGACTCTAAAACTTCTCAAGGAGATGAACACTCAAAGCCATTAAAGGCAAAATACCTTATCAGTTTGAATGACAATAATAGCTTGGCACATCCATTAGTGCATTAATACTACATGAAGGTATTACATTGTTTCCACATATCTATTAATACCCTGTTTCCACAAATCTATTAATATAATTAGTGATAATATGGAAAGCATTCAATATTTTTGACACCTTAAAAAAGAGAAAATTTTAAAAGGATTGTCTTTGGTAGTTTTTCCTTCTTTTCCAGTCCAATGACAGTAAAAAGATATTAGCATAGAACTATCATATAATGATGCATATAATGATTGTCTGCACAATCAAGGAAATATCCTGAAAGCTGAGCTGATAAAACATTTTTTCTAAGATTAGGGCCGTAGTTTGGGGATAAATAATTGAGTTGGGTTTATATGCCAGCTTAAACACTTATTTTCATTGTGATCAGACAAAGTCATTTAAAACTCCTTGATCTTTCATTTATTCACTTGGAAAACAAGGATAACATCTACCTCACAAATTAACTATTGCAACTGTAAACCTCATTTTAGGGTTTTGTGTATTTCTTGGAACATTGGAAGCTCCTAATAAATATCAGCTCTTTGCAGTATTATTATCTCTTAAAATACTCAAAATGGGGTAGACTCATCTTCATTTTGTAGGACAAATGAACTGAATTTGGCCCATGAACACACAAACAATAAGTGCTATACAGGCTGGGTTTTAAAGATGGTCAGTATTAGGGAATTAGCATATTGCAGTAGTGAGGCACTCAGCATTGTGCTGTACAGAAGAAATACATAGCAACTTCAACAACAATAAAATAGCATCAGTATTTTCTTTTCTTCAACCTGTGTGCTTTCCTCTTCTGACTCCTCCCTATTATAGTGGTTGTGTCAGACTGTGTAGGAAGGCAGCTAACAAGACTAGTATCAAAGGTACCAAAGGAACTGGATCCTCTGCAGACAGGTTATTTATATCAGGTGGCTGGGATGTGACAATTTTTGACAGTCCCATTTCAGTTTTATCAGAATGTTAACACTGAGGAAGCCACGCTAGACATCAGATCTAGGTGATTCTATTGCTTTAAATCTAACTTACGATCATTTGTCTCACTGGTGGTTTGGATTCATAAAGTGGAGAAATGTAGGACTTCCCCTCTGTGCTTGATTTTGGCTCTTGTTCTTGACTCTGAGCCCTGCTACTTACCCCACTTCAGTTCTTGAAATTGTTCCATTCTGATACTTGGAGCGTTGAGGGACTAAGGGAGATTCAGGACCTGTCAAAGTCACTCTAGGATAATAGGGCATTTCAGCTTCTGCTCCTATAGTATCAATCCATAACAGGTGACTGGTTTTGATTTTTCTATGTCCTACCCCAGAACCAGTGTACAGAAGTCAGACTTCTGTCTCCATTTTTATTTGTAACTTGGTTTGATAAATGTCCCACAGCATTGCATTCAACCAAGAATTATTTTTTACCAAAAAAAAAGTCTAAAGCACATCTATATTTTTTATTTCCAAATTTGAAGAAGTTTAAAATAAATTAGAAAGAAAGCATCATTAATTGCAGCAGGTAGTAATATTCCACTTCATTAGATTTTTTTCCTCTTTTTCAAAAATACATACATAATGTGATTCAGCAGGTAGTCATAGATAATTTGAGGAATCAGTATAGTCAAGGCACCTCCTAAGCAATGGTCTCTCCAATCTTAAGTATCCCCATAGAACATAAGGTACATTTATCAGGCTTTTGGCACAAGGCATAAGAGAGCTATGTGACATAGTTTGATATCGGTGTGGTTTCCAGGCATCATTTTTTCACGTTTACAATTTAAATGTATGGCTAGAGGCTGGTATTTTCTAGTTGTAAAGAGGCTGTCTGGTGTCTTTCTGCTTAGATGTGAACAGGACCCCCAATCCTCACCACACTTCTGTAGAATTCTTCCTCTTCTATATGTCGCTCTCTAGGGTAGTGTGAGAAGAAAGTTCAGAGAAAAGGTCGTATTCCGGGTGGACAGCTTGCATTTGTCTAAAAGGAAACTTCATTTGTTTCCATTTTATGCTATTTTATTTGAAAAAGGATGTTTAAGTGATATTTGCTTGCGTCTTGCTCTACCAGTGAGAAAAATCATATACCATAGACAAACATGTCAGTGGAAGGTCTCAAAGATTTTGAAGTAGTTTCAAAGTCTGATAGTAAAAAAGAAAAAAATGCAAGGCATTCTTTTTTTCATGCTGTGGAGAGGTGCTTATTGATGAAATTATTAAATCAGTATTTTGATGGGATTGTCTTAGAAACCTACTACCCTACATTTCCAAATGAATCCAGTTAATATCATAGGTAGAAAATAGTCGATGTATAGGATCTCGTGTTGAAGCAGATATGCTAAAATATAAATTCTCAAACATCATTACTTATAATATATCTTTATTTAACTTTTTCAGAGGGCAGTTGAGGAGAATTTGCCAAACTTTACATGCACACAGCCTTTGTGTTAGTAAATCTGCAAATACAATTTTATCCTAAAGACGTCTTTGCCCATTTCTGACAGTAACTATATAAGTACATTCATTGTGACATTGTTTGTAATTGTTATCTATTGATGAAAATTTAGGTTATTTTCAAGTTTTTCACTGTTTAAAAAAAATGTGGTACATTAAAAATAGTGTAATATATAGCCTGTAAAGATGAAATAGATCTATATGCCTTGGCAGTTGCCTTTGCATAAAACTCACAAAGAAGAAACTAGTATTGGGTGATGTCTAAGAGAACAGTCCATTGAATTAAACTCTTTGGGTTTAATGTCTGGCTCCATTTAGTAACTGGGTAATGTACAAGTTACCCAAAGTCTTTGAGTATTGGACTTTTCCTCTGTTAATGTAATTCTTAAAATGGTCACCCTAGTAGGATTTATACAGATTTAAAGAATTAATTCTGGGGAGAGACATAAGTAGATGAAAGAAAATTTACTTTTTACTTACATGTCCATTAAAATGTTAAAGTTAATTATCACAGAATTGTAAGATTTAAATGTATTTAGATGTCTCACTCAGTATGCTGGATCTCACCCATCCAGCACTCCACCCACTCTCTACTCATTTTTACCTGCTCTATGCCCCAGAAGGCTGACGTGGACAGTGCCTCAATGGGTTTTCCCACGTTCTAGATTGTGGTTGAGTCAGAGCAGTGAGAAATATGGGAAGAAAATCAGAGGGTAATAGGAGAGTGAATTGAGGCATTTATTCCCCAGGTGCCTTCTCTCCTATGTTTCTGTGATCTGGCTATTTATGGCCATAGCTCCTTTGGCCAGCTTCTCTTATTACTTTCTCTCAGCATTCTGGTGAAGGATCCCTATCCTTGCTCCTTCAAGCCTGGGAGTGGTAATATCTTCCCATGGTGCCAACCCCTGAAGTAGTATACTGTCTGTTACTTCTTTTTCTAAATGCTACTGGTAGCCTTTGCAAATAGCCTATTTTAACATTGTTCTCAAGTTACCTAGTTGGAGTGTGCCACCTTTTCATGTCAAGACTGTGACCAGTAGACTCAAACCCATCTAAACAAACCCAGAAGTCAAAAGTCCTTCTTGTGGAGATCACAGTCCAGTGGGTCTGTTTGATTTCCTGCTCCTTCTGAAGCAGTTAGCACAGTGCCAGGCACACTATAAATATTAAATACATATTTAATGAACAAATAAATCATGAATGAATGAATGCATGCATGAATGAATGAATAGTTGGATGGATGGATGAATGAATGAATAAATAACTGGGATTATTATTTATCCATTCAATTTCTAAAAGCAAAGACTCTGTTCTGCTGATTTTTCTTATAAGTTGTAAACTTAACTGCCTGTGAAAGATGTAGATCTTAGAAAATTACTGTCTTCATATATGACATTTTTACCCCCTTCTCTCCCCAGTGGTTAAGTGACATATCTTTTTCCTTGAGGCTTCTGACATATTTGCTTTATCATCCTCAGGCAATTATTGTTGCAGATGAAACCTTTCAAAATAATTTAAATGAGGTTGGTTTCAATTAATGCTACAAAATCCAACTGGCTCAGAGCAGTTTTTTCCTTTGTTTTTATTTTTTCACATTTGAATATTCTAACAAGTGAAATTTGATATCAATGTCTGACCAATTATTTATTGTCATTAATATTATTATTGGTTACCTGAATACCGTGCCTGTAGGTCACATTGAGATATAAAGGTATAATACTTCCTCAGGAAAAAATGTCATAACATATAAGTTTATATATACAAATAACTCTTCTGAACTAATATTCAGAGTCATTTAACTGGAATAAATGACTACAGTTAGAAAACTACTGGAAAGCTCTGCAGTATCACAATTCAAGTAAGGAAGACCGGGATTTAATACTTCTACATGTGGATACTTACAGTTACATGATTTAAAACCTTCTTACCCCATATTTCCCATACATAAAATGGTAAGGATTAAATGAGGTATGATACATTAGTTAACATGTGTTGAGAAGTTTCCTAGTTGCAAGCACGATGCCATTATTATTATTATTGGTATCACTTCTTTATTAACATGATTCACTCATTTGTCCAGTATGGTGCTTATTGGCACAAAACTGAATAGAAGAAAGAGGGAAAACGTGGTGTAATGTGAGAAGAGGAGTCAAGATGGATTAGTTTCCTTTGGTCCAAGGAGATGTAGTTTTGTCTCAATTAGTGATGAAGACCAGTGAGAGTGACCCAAAGTCTAGGTAAAGTGACACATGTCTTTTGAGAAGGTGAGGATCAGTTGACTATTAGAATGGCAACTTCTGTTCTTCTTCCCTCACACAATGTATCTTTAACCTATGTTAAAATGTAGCATGATCTATTCTACACTGTGATGCTTGTGTGTGTGTTCATCTGTGTGTGCACAAACATGATTACTGAAAGTAAGATTCTAAATTCCACTAGTAAAAGTGTAATACTGGTGCTACCTTTTTTTTTTTAAACATCTTTATTGGAGTATAACTGCTTTACACTGTTGTGTTAGTTGCTGCTATATAACAAAGTGAATCAGCTATACATAGACATATATCCCCATATCCCATCCCTCTTGCATCTCCCTCCCATGCTCCTATCCCAGCCCTCTAGGTGGTCACAATGAATGAGCTGATCTCCCTGTGCTATGTAGATGCTTCCCACTATCTGTTTTACATCTGGTAGTGTATATATGTCAACGCTACTGTATCACTTCATCCCAGCTTACCCTTCCCCATCCCCATGTCCTCAAGTCCATTCTCTACGCCTGTGTCTTTATTCCTGTCCTGCCCCTAGGTTCATCAGAACCATTTTTTTTTTTAAGATTCCATATATATGTGTTAGTATACGGTATTTCTTTTTCTCATTCTGACTTACTTCACTCTGTATGACAGTCTTTAGGTCCATCCACCTCACTACAAATAACTCAATTTCATTTCTTTTTATGGCTGAGTAATATTCCATTGCATATATGTGCCACATCTTCTTTATCCATTTATCTGTCAGTGGACACTTAGGTTGCTTCCATGTCCTGGCTATTGTAAATAGTGCTGCAATGACCATTCTGTACATAACTCTTTTTGACTTATGGTTTTCTCAGGGTATATGCCCAGTAGTGGGATTGCTGGGTCATATGGTAGTTCTATTTTTAGTTTTTTAAGGAACCTCCATACTGTTCTCCATAGTGGCTGTATCAATTTACATTCCCACCAACAGTGCAAGAGGGTTCCCTTTTCTCCACACCCTCTCCAGCATTTATTGTTTGTAGATTTTTTTATGATGGCCATTCTGACCGGTGTGAGGTGATATCTCATTGTAGTTTTGATTTGCATTTCTCTAATGATTAATGATGTTGAGCAATGATTAACGATGTTGAGCATTCTTTCATGTGTCTGCTGGCAATCTGTATATCTTCTTCGGAGAAATGTCTATTTAGGTCTTCCACCCATTTTTGTATTGGGTTGTTTGTTTTTTTGATATTGAGCTGCATAAGCTGCTTGTATATTTTGGAGCTTAATCCTTTGTCAGTTGCTTCATTTGCAAATATTTTCTCCCATTCTGAGGGTTGCCTTTTCGTCTTGTTTATGGTTTCCTTTGCTGTGCAAAAGCATTTAAGTTCATTAGGTCCCATTTGTTTAGTTTTGTTTTTATTTCCATTTCTCTAGTACGTGGGTCAAAAAGGATCTTGCTGTGATTTATGTCATAGAGTGTTCTGCCTATGTTTTTCTCTAAGAGAATTACAGTGTCTGGCCTTACATTTAGGTCTTTAATTCTTTTTGAGTTTATTTTTCTGTATGGTGTTAGAGAGTGTTCTAATTTCATTCTTTTACATGTAGCTGTCCAGTTTTCACAGCAACACTTATTGAAGAGGCTGTCTTTTCTCCATTGTATTTTCTTGCCTCCTTTATCAAAGATAAGGTGATCATATCTGTGTGGGTTTATCTCTGGGTTTTCTGTCCTTTCCATTGATCTATATTTCTGTTTTTGTGCCAGTACCATACTGTCTTGATGCATGTAGCTTTGTAGTATAGTCTGAAGTCAGGAGGCCTGATTCCTCCAGCTCCGTTTTTCCTTCTCAAGATTGTTTTTGCTATTTGGGGTCTTTTGTGTTTCCATACAAATTGTGAAATTTTTTGTTCTAGTTCTGTGAAAAATGCCATTGGTAGTTTGATAGGGATTGCATTGAATCTGTAGATTGCTTTGGGTAGTAGAGTCATTTTCACAATGTTGATTCTTCCAATCTAAGAACATGGTATATCTCTCCATCTGTTTGTATTATCTTTCATTTCTTTCATGTAGTTTTCTGCATACAGGTCTTTTGTCTCCTTAGGTAGGTTTATTCCTAAGTATTTTTACTTTTTGTTGCAATGGTAAATGGGAGTATTTCCTTAATTTCTCTTTCAGATTTTTCATCAGTAATCTATAGAAATACAAGAGATTTCTGTGCATTAATTTTGTATCCTGCTACTTTACCAAATTCATTGATTAGCTCTTTTAGTTTTCTGGTAGCATCTTTAGGTTTCTGTGTGTATAATATCATGTCACCTGCAAACAGTGACAGTTTTGCTTCTTCTTTTTTGATTTGGATTCCTTTTATTTCTTTTTCATCTCTGACTGCTGTGGCTAAAATTTCCATAACTATGTTGAATAATAGTGGTGAGAGTGGGCAACCTTGTCTTCTTCCTGATCTTAGTGGAAGTTGTTTCAGTTTTTCACCATTGAGAAAAATGTTAGCTGTGGGTTTTATATATGGCCTTTATTTATTTATTTATTGTTTTGGGTTTTTTTGCGGTACAGGGGCCTCTCACTGTTGTGGCCTCTCCAGTTGCGGAGCACAGGCTCCGGACGCGCAGGCTTAGCAGCCATGGATCACGGGCCTAGCTGCTCCGCAGCATGTGGGATCTTCCCAGACTGGGGCACAAACCCGTATCTCCTGCGTCGGCAGGCGGACTCTCAACCACTGCGCCACCAGGGAAGCCCTATGGCCTTTATTATGTTGAGGTAAGTTCCCTCTCTGCCTACTTTCTGGAGAGATTATATCATAAATGGGTGTTGAATTTTGTCAGAAGGTTTTTCTGCATCTGCTGAGATGATCATATGCTTTTTCTCCTTCAGTTTGTTAATATGGTGTATCACATTGACTGATTTGCGTATATTGAAGAATCCTTGTATTCCTGGGATAAACCCCATTGATCATGGTGTATGATCCTTTTAATGTGCTACTGGATTCTGTTGGCTGGATTCCTTCATCTTTTTCGTTTATTTCTGATCTGATCTTTATGATTTCTTCCCTTCTGCTAACTTTGGGTTTTTTTTTGTTCTTCTTTCTCTAATTGCTTTAGGTGTAAGGTTAGGTTGTTTATTTGAATTTTTTCTTGTTTCTTGGGGTAAGGTTGTATTGCTATAAACTTCCCTCTTAGAACTGCTTTTGCTGCATCCCATAGTTTTGGGGCTGTCATGTTTCCATTGTCATTTGTTTCTAGGTATTTTTTTTCCCTCTTTTATTTCCTCAGTGATCTCTTTGTTTGTTAGTAGTGTATTGTTTAGCCTCCATGTGTTTGTATTTTTTTACAGTTTTTTTTTCCTGTAATTGATATCTAGTCTCCAAGTGTTGTGGTTAGAAAAGATACTTGAGGGCTTCCCTGGTGGTGCAGTGGTTGAGCGTCCGCCTGCCGATGCAGGGGACACGGGTTCGTGCCCCAGTCTGGGAGGATCCCACATGCCGCAGAGCGGCTGGGCCCGTGAGCCACGGCTGCTGAGCCTGCGCGTCCGGAGCCTGTGCTCCACAACGGGAGAGGCCACAACAGTTAGAGGCCAGCGCACCACAAAAAAAAAAAAAAAAGAAAGAAAAGATACTTGATATGATTTCAATTTTGTTAAATTTACCAAGGCTTGATTTGTGACGTAAGATATGATCTGTCCTGGAGAATGTTCCATGAGCACTTGAGAAGAAAGTGTATTCTGTTGTTTTTGGATGCAATGTCCTATAAATATCAATTAAGTCCATCTTGTTTAATGTATCATTTAAAGCTTGTATTTCCTTATTTATTTTCATTTTGGATGATCTGTCCATTGGTGAATGTGGTGTGTTAAAGCCCCCTACTATTATTGTGTTACTGTCGATTTCCCCTTTTATAGCTGTTAGCATTTGCCTTATGTATTGAGGTGCCCCTATGTTGGGTGCATAAATATTTACAGTTGATATATCTTCTTCTTTGAGTGATCCCTTGATCAGTAAGTAGTGTCCTTCTTTGTCTCTTGTAGTAGTCTTTATTTTGAAATCTATTTTGTCTGATATGAGAATTACTACTCCAGCTTTCTTTTGATTTTCATTTTCATGAAATATCTTTTTCCATCCCCTTACTTTCAGTCTGTATGTGTCCCTAGGTCTGAAGTGAGTCTCTTGTAGACAGCATATATATGGGTCTTGTTTTTGTATCCATTCAGCCAGTCTTTGTCTTTTGGTTGGAGCATTTAATCCATTTACATTTAAGGTAATTATCAATATGTATGTTCCTATTACCATTTTCTTAATTGTTTTACGTTTGTTTTTGTAGGTCTTTTCCTTCTCTTGTGTTTCCTGCCTAGAGAAGTTCCTTTAGCGTTTGTTGTAAAGCTGCTTTGGTGGTGCTGAATTCTCTTAACTTTTGCTTGTCTGTAAAGGTTTTAATTTCTCCCTCGAATCTGAATGAGATCCTTTCTGGGTAGAGTAATCTTGGTTGTAGGTTTTTCCCTTTCATCACTTTAAATATGCCCTGCCACTCCCTTCTGGCTTGCAGAATTTCTGCTGAAAGATCAGCTGTTAACCTTATGGGTGTTAGCTTGTATGTTATTTGTTGCTTTTCCCTTGCTGCTTTTAATATTTTTTCTTTGTATTTAAGTTTTGATAGTTTGATTAATATGTGTCTTGGCATGTTTCTCCTTGAATTTATCCTCTATGGGACTCTCTGCACTTCCTGGACTTGACTATTTCCTTCCCCATATTAGGGAAGTTTTCAGCTATAATCTCTTTAAATATTTTCTCAGTCCCTTTCTATTTCTCTTCTTCTTCTTGGACCCCTATAATTTGAATGTTGGTGCATTTAATGTTTTCCTAAAGCTCTCTGAGACTGTCCTTAATTCTTTTCATTCTTTTTTCCATAATATGTTCTGCAATACTTATTTCCACTCTTTTATATTCCAGGTCACTTATCCGTTCTTCTGCCTCAGTTATTCTGCTATTGATTCCTTCTAGAGAATTTTTAATTTCATTTATTGTGTTCATCATTGTTTGTTTG
Organism: Hyperoodon ampullatus; assembly: GCF_949752795.1. NCBI lineage: Eukaryota > Metazoa > Chordata > Mammalia > Artiodactyla > Ziphiidae > Hyperoodon > Hyperoodon ampullatus. The sequence goes on along the minus strand of NC_136931.1, from coordinate 24,743,369 downwards.
CTCTTTAGTTCTTCTAGGCCCTTGTTCAACGTTTCTTCTATTTTCTCCATTCTATTTCCAAGATTTTGGACCATCTTTACTATCATTACTCTGAATTCTTTTTCAAGTAGACTGCCTATTTCCTCTTCATTTGTTTGGTCTGGTGGGTTTTTACCTTGCTCCTTCATCTCCTGCATATTTCTGTGTCTTCTCATCTTGCTTAACTTACTGTGTTTGGGGTCTCGTTTTCACAGGCTGCAGGTTCGTAGTTCCCATTGTTTTTGGTGTCTATCCCCAGTGGGTAAAGTTGGTCCTGTGGCTTTTGTAGGCTTCCTGGTGGAGGGGATTGGTGCCTGTGTTCTGGTGGATGAGGCTGGATCTTGCCTTTCTGGTGGGCAGGACCACGTCCGGTGGTGTGTTTTGGGGTGTCTCTGAACTTAGTATGATTTTAAGCAGCCTCTCTACTGATTGGTGGGCTTGTGTTCCTGTCTTGCTAGTTGTTTAGCATGGGGTGTCCAGCACTGGAACTTGCTGGTCGTTGAGTGGAGCTGGATCTTAGCGTTGAGACAGAGATATCTGGGTGAGCTCTCACCAATTGATATTACATTGAGCCAGGAGGTCTCTGGTGGTCCAATGTCCTGATCTCGGCTCTCCCACCTTAGAGGCTCAGGCCTGATACCCAGCCGTAGCACCAAGACCATCTTGGTGTGTCACCACACTGCTTAGAAGAAAAGGTAAAAAAAAAAGAAAGAAAATAAATAAGTTCAGTTATTATATAAAATAAAGTTTTTAAAATAAAAAACTAAAAAATATTATTAAAAGTAAAGAATTAAAAGCTAATAAAAAAAGAAAGAGAGCAACCAAGCCAATAAACAAATCCACGAATGAAAACCAGTGTAAAAACTAAACTAAGATAAACATATAAATCAGAAACTAGTCATTCGCATACAGCAATCCCCAAGTCTACAGTTGCTCCCAAAGTCCACCATGTCAATTTTGGGATGATTTGTTGTCTATTCAGGTATTCCACTGATGCAGGGTACATCAAGTTGATTGTGGAGATTTAATCCATGGCTCCTGAGGCTGCAGGGAGAAATTTCCCTTTCTCTTCTTTGTTTGCACAGCTCCTGGTGTTCAGCTTTAGATTTGGCCCCACCTCTTCATTTAGGTTGCCCTCTGGCATCTTTTCTTCCCCCAGGCAGGAGGGGGTTAAAGGAGTGGCTGATTAGGGGGCTCTGGGTCACTCAGGCTGTGGGGAGGGAGGGCTAAGGAATGCAGGGCGAGCCTGCAGCGCAGAGGCCTGCGTGAAGTTGCACCAGCCTGAGGCATGGTGTGTGTTCTCCTGGGGAAGTTGTCCCTGGGTCACGGGGCCCTGGCAGTGGCAGGCTGCACAGGCTTCAGGGAGGGGCGGTGTGGATAGTGACCTGTGCTTGCACACAGGATTCTTGGTAGCTGCAGCAGCAGTGTTAGTGTTTCATGCCCGTCTTGTGTCCACTCTGATAGCCATGGCTCGCGCCCATCTCTGAAGCTCATTTAGGCGGTGCTCTGAATCCCCTGTCCTCGTGCACCCCCAAACAATGATATCTTGACTCTTAGGCAGCTCCAGGCTTTTTCCCGGACTCCCAACCAGCTAGCTGTGGTGCACTAGCCCCCTTCAGGCTTTGTTCACGCAGCCAACCCCAGTCCTCTCCCTGGGATCTGACCTCCGAAGCCAGAGCTTCAGCTCCCAGCCCCCGCCCGCCTCTCGGGCTGGTGAGTGCTGGTCGGCACCGATCCTCTGTGCGGGAATCTCTCCGCTTTTCCCTCTGCACCCCTGTGGCTGCGCTCTCCTCCGTGGCTCCGAGGCTTCCCCCCTGCCCACCCCCCGTCTCCACCAGTGAAGGGGTTTCCTAGTGTGTGGAAACTTTTCTTCCTTCACAGCTCCCTCCCAGAGTTGTAGGTCCCTTTGCTATTCTTTTTTCTCTGCTTTTTCTTTTTTCTTTTGCCCTACCCAGGTACGTGGGGAGTTTCTTGCCTTTTGGGAGGTCTGAAGTCTTCTGCCAGCATTCAGTAGGCGTTCTGTAGGAGTTGTTCCACATATTGATGTATTTGTGGGGAGGAAGGTGATCTCCACATCTTACTCCTCCACCATCTTGAAGGTCCTTTCCTGGTATTACCTTTAAAATACTTGTTACTATATTAAAATAACCAAGTCAGAAGGTATTTTTTAAAAAATACTAAGTAAGATAAAACATGTACAACTTTTGTCAGGTACTGGTTTATAATAGCCGTTTATTAAATTAAGTTTTAAGTGGCGATAACAAAAATGAACTATTTATTCCTAGCTTCACCATCTAAACATATAGGATTGAGCTTTATCCATTTTAAAGCATTTTGATCCTTAAAGTCATAAATTAGTAACAGATGTCAAGGCTAATCCGTGTCTCTCACAGATATAATTGTGAGACCAAAAGGCATGTTCATCCTATTTAAAGGGCAAACATTCTGCTTTAAGGAAAGGACAATTATGTGTGGAAACCAAATACCCTGAAGCTATTCTGGTTAGTGTATGGGAAGGAGGAGGGACTTTTGCACAGGCTGCATAAAACAGTTGAATGATGATGGAGTTCAGTATAGATACGCAAAATGTCATTAAGATACTGTCTTTGTATTGAGATAGATATGAACTCAAATTCCAGCATCATCAATCATTAGTGTGTAACCTTGTGCAAGTCAATTAACATTTCTGAGTCTACTTCCTAACATATAAGTGTTTTTCATCATTTTATGAGAACTTTGAGAGGTTTAGGGATATTTTGTTTATGTCTTTGTTCAGTGGCTTACATAGGTAACCATAGAATCATCATCATCTTTCTCTTCATTATAATAATTAGCTACCTATTGAAATTATTTATTACACACTAAGCACAGTACTAAATATGCTGGACTTCATTCAGTTACTTAACCTTCGTATTATTTTCTGTTCTATAATATGCCTACATATGAAGACTGCATGAGATAATGCATATGGCTAAAGCTAAAATTTGAAATAAGGTCTATCTTGACATGATATACAGTGTTAGCAACCACTTGGCTATTCAATAAGTATTGTTCCACCTGAAAAAGTGTGCTTTAATCATCTTCTTGATGAAAACATCACAGATACCAGTCCCTACTAGAACGATGCCCTTGACTGCAGGTCTAAGAATTGACATTCAAAGGCTTCCAAGCTTCCTTTGGGACATGTAATGTGTCAAGAATCCTACTTTCTCATTCTCTTTCTCTCATTTCTACTTTACTAAGAGTGTTTTCTCCTCACTCATTCTACCTGCTTCACTGCAAGCCTTTATTAATATACGTGCTAATAACACCAATTGATATAATCATGCTACATTCATTAAAACAGTCTTCCTAATGGCTATCCATTCATGCCAATTACCCAAGACCCAAATCCTACAGGTTGATGTGAAGGGCCAGGTGAAGCCTGAACATGCAGCAGGGTGCATTATGGTGAAGAACCTGTAACATAGGTAGCATAAGAAACACTCATTTTTTTTTTTTTTGGAAAAGAAAGAAAAATTTTCCAGCTTTTTTGAGATGTAATTGACATATAACATTAAGTATAACGATGACTTGATACACTTAGAGATTGCAAAATGATTAACACAGTAGGGTTAGTTAATACCTCCATTAATTCACATAATTACCATTTCTTTTTTTTTTTTTTAAGATGTTGGGGGTAGGAGTTTATTAATTAATAATTTATTTTTGCTGTGTTGGGTCTTCGTTTCTGTGCAAGGGCTTTCTCTAGTTGTGGCAAGCGGGGGCCACTCTTCATCGTGGTGCACGGGGCTCTCACTATCGCGGCCTCTCTTGTTGCGGAGCACAGGCTCCAGACGTGCAGGCTCAGTAGTTGTGGCTCACGGGCCTAGTTGCTCCGCAGCAGGTGGGATCCTCCCAGACCAGGGCTCGAACCCGTGTCCCCTGCATTAGCAGGCAGATTCTCAACCACTGTGCCACCAGGGAAGCCCACCATTTCTTTTGGGCCTCTCACTGTTGTGGCCTCTCCCATTGCGGAGCACAGGCTCCAGACACGCAGGCTCAGCAGCCATGGCTCACGGGCCCACCCACTCCACGGCATGTGGGATCTTCCTGGACCGGGGCACGAACCCATGTCCCCTGCATTGGCAGGCGGACTCTCAATATGGTGAGGACTTTTAAGATCAACTCTCTTAGCTACTTTCAAGTACATAATACAGAATTGTTAACTGTAGTCACCATGCTGTATGTTAACTTTCCCAGAACTTATTCATCTTATAACTGGAAGTTTGTACCATTTGACCAATATATCTCTTCATCTCCCTTACCGCCACAGGGCTTGACAGCCATTATGATTCTACTCTCTGTTTCTATAAGTTCAGTTTTTAGATTCTACATATACATTATCTCATATGGTATTAGTCTTTGGCTGACTTTTGTCACTTAGAATAATGCTGTCAAGGTCTCTTAAGATAATGTTCTCATGTGTGTTGTCACAAATGACAGGATTTCCTTCTTTCTCATGGATGAATAATATTCTATCTTATTCTACATATATTATATATAGATTATATTCTATTTCTATATTATATCTGATATCACATCTTATACATATTGTCATGTATATATGTCATATGTATGTATATATGTATATAATCTCATCTTCTTATATATATATTGACTATATATATTGTTGCATCATTATCCAGCTGGTAAGAGTCATATTTAGCCTCTTGAAAGATTTACATACATTTCAAAAAGACAGAGAAAGAGTCTACAATTACATATTTTCTAAAGTAAATGTTCTAAAAAAAGGGAAGTGTCCCCCTTTCCTTATTTTCAACAAGGAAAATTAAGCCTCTTATTTTTAATTTGTATTTGACCTTATAATACACACACACATAATTACAAATTTTATTCTGAATCATTTGAAAGTAAGTTGTAGATATCTATGTATAATATATTTACCAATTTGTGTAATCCTAGAATATACAGAAAGTCAGAAACAAGTGTCAGAATTGTAAAATTTTTAAAAACCTACCAATTAGAGTTCAATATTTGTTTACATTTCTATAAATATTATATTCAAAAGTTATTTTTCTGTTTTCCTCTTTCAGTGAGGTTATGTCATTCATTTGAAACATGGTTTGATTCATTTGTTTTGTGGTCCTAGGGTTTGTGCCCAACCCTGCTGATTTTTTTTAAAATGTGGTATTCTTGAGTGTGCAGAGCATTAACATGGTTCCAGAAGTCAGAACTGTACAAAACGTATATTCAGAGAAGTGTCTTCACCCCTTCAGCACATTTCTTCTATCATTTTCACTTTGTTCTCACCCACTCCTTGTAGGTAAGCAATCCCACTAGTCTCTGTTTATTTTTTCTTCATTTTTTTAAAATGAGTAGATAGCGGTGTATTTTCCTATTTATTTTCTTCTAAAGATACTTTCGTATACTTTGCTTTTACACTTAACAATATATCCTGGAAACTTCTCCATGTTGGTTCATAGAATTTCATTTTTTTTATAGATACACAGCAGTTCATTTTTTAAATATACCACAACTTCCTCAACCACTCCTCAATTTAAAGGCATGTAGGAGATTACAAACAATGCAAACAATGCTACATTGAATTACTTTGTACATATACATCTCCATATTGCTGCGTGTCATTTTAGGGTAAATTTCCTCTCCTTTTATAGCAAATGTAAGCAATTCACACAGAACAAGACCAGGTGCAGTGTAGGACCTCACAGTGCATTCCTGTGCTTTTTTTTCTAATTTTCAGGATTTATAACCACATACTCAATCCCGAGAAGTGGTCTGGGTGAAAGAACCATCAAGATCAGTGCCTTACAATTTTTACATACTCAGAAAGATGCGTAGGAGTGTAAGAGGTCCATTGTGGATCGGCTCCCATAGCTTCTTAGGTAAATACTTCATGGTACCTCTTGAGGCTTGATTAGTTCTCCTCTGTTCTGCTTCTTCCATCAAAGAACTTGATATTCTGCATTATAATCATTGATTTTCTTGTCACTCTTTCCTCCTTAAGAGAAACCTTATTGAACTCCTATCAATGCCTGGAGCTGTTTTAGATGTTAGGGATTCAGAGATGAATAAATGCAGATGAATGAACATAAGGAAAAGATTAAAAGTTGAGGAGGACAGGAAACCTGTACCTGATTCATCTGAGTTTTACTGTCTCATCCCAGATGCTTAGTACAAAGTGGTAATTGTTAGAATGCAAATCATTTCCTCCTTCTCCTCCGGGATTGAGGGATTATAGGCTATCATCTCCTTGCTATCTACCAATCCAAGAGAATCTGAAGCAAGTATCAGAAACCACATGTAGAAGCTGATTTTTACCTAGAGAATTGACCTTTCCAGGTCTTAAACTGCATATTATAATAAGAAATATGTAAAAGATTGTGAGGGTGAAAGCAAAACTTCCTGAGGCTGCTCTTGTGGAAAGTGCATTGATAATGATATTATAGGTATCATTGATATGATCATTACTACATGAGAGAACAGGCCACATAATTTTCCATTGACTGCATTAGGAAAAGAGATACATTATAAATTCTAACTGCTTAAGGATATAAAATATTGATATATAGCCTTTATTTTTAGGGATAGTTTAACCTTAAGCAAAATGTAGGTTATTGAGTAGAGGGACTACTGTGATGGTGTTTTGTCAAATAAATGGCCTTTTATAATCTCAGTAGTCTTTTCTATGGAAAGTTGTAATGGAAAGATGTTTGTCCAGTTTCCCTTAGCTTGAGGAATTGCCTCTTCCCCACCTCATATAGTTTATGGAGACTGCCAATCACAGTGCCACCTGTGGTTGTGGGTATGAATGAGTGACTTGGTTTTGGGCAAAGATGGTACCCTGTGTCCACAACTGTTGGTCTAAGTGTGGTAGACATGACTAGAGCAGTACCCTTCAGAGGTATTTCAGGGGACACATTCTAGTAAATCTGGAAAGGCAAGTTTCAAAACCACTTAACCCTGGTGCTGCTTTTGGTCACCTTCCAAACTGTGTGAGGGAAGTCTGTTTAAGAATGAAGTCTCGGGCTTCCCTGGTGGTGCAGTGGTTGAGAGTCCGCCTGCCGATGCAGGGGACACGGGTTCGTGCCCCGGTCTGGGAAGATCGCACATGCTGCAGAGCGGCTGAGCCCGTGAGCCATGGCCGCTGAGCCTGTGCGTCCGGAGCCTGTGCTCCACAACGGGAGAGGCCACAACAGTGAGAGGCCCGCGTACCGCAAAAAAAAAAAAAAAAAGAATGAAATCTCCACAGAAGAGAGCAGCACCAAGAAATGTAGAGGAGGTGCAGAGCCCTGAAAACATTATTAGAGCACCTGGATCCAGCTGAGTTGGAAGCAAACTATCCCTTAACTGTTGAGTTATATAAGCCAATACATTTGTCACTATCATTCCTTTCTATTTTATTCCTATACAACTTTCTGAAATTAGTACATATTTTAATTCATTAGAGAAAGATATTCTTAAACAGTCTTAAGTAAAATGACTAAAAATAATATCTAAAATTCCCTTTACTAGTTATGACCTTTCACCGTTACTCTGACTTCTTGTCTTAGATTTTATACTAAGACTTTTTGTAAACAAAATATATGGAGGCGAGGTTAAAGGCATAAAATGGATTTAATGTTAAATTGTATTTGGGCCATGAAAGAAGAGGCAAAGGGGCAAAATAATCATGAGACTAATGATCTAGGGGGACAGAAGAAATGGGTTTTAATTCTGGATCTACTTTTAATTTGTCTTATGGCATTTGGTGAAAATGTTTCATTTACTCAAATAAGTAGAGGGTCAACCAACCATTGGTTCCAAATCAAGTTCCTGAATTCCTAAAAAAGTCTACAAAGCTAACAGTGAGGCTCTTTACCCTATTTTCTAGAGCAAATTTTTAAAATTTATTAAGAATCATAAACGTAATGGGGGAAATGCCTGCCCCAGTCAAAGCATCCTCATATTGTTGTTAATATGTGTGCTCTCATTTGAACTAAGGCTGATAACTTTGGCTTTCTCATATAAACAAAAAAATTATAATTTGTAGTTTGTATATTCCTTTGATTAATAATGAATTGTTAGTCGATTATTATTTAATAAACTCCATGGGTTTGTAAGACCACAGCCAGATGGTCCTGTGGTTCCTGACCTTTATTTTCCCAACAAAGACCTTTTTATTATTTTCTTTTCTCTTTTACAATACTTCAGAATAACCTAAGGAAAGGTATGTGCTTTGGTGACCTATAGATCAAAGTATTGCTTCTATATTTAGAAATAACCAGTCCAGTGTTCCTTTGAACCTTAGTTTCATCACCTTTAAAATGGGACCACTGGAACCTACAGCACAGAATTGCTATAAAGTATGAATAAGATTTTCATTTGGCCTATTTTTTTTAACATCTTTATTAGAGTAAAATTGCTTTACAATAGTGTGTTAGTTTCTGTTTATAACAAAGTGAATCAGCTATACATATACATATATCCCCATATCTCTTTCCTCTTGCATCTCCCCCCCCACCCTCCCTATCCCACCCCTCTAGGTGGTCACAAAGCACTGAACTGATCTCCCTGTGCTATGTGGCTGCTTCCCACTAGCTATCTATTTTATGCTTGGCAGTGTATATATGTCCATGCCACTCTCTCACTTTGTCCCAGCTTACCCTTCCCTCTCCCCGTATCATCAAGTCCATTCTCTAGTAGGTCTTCATCTTTATTCCCGTCTTGCCCCTAGGTTCTTCTGACCATTTTTTTTTCTTTTTTTAGATTCCATATATATGTGTTAGCATATGGTATTTGTCTTTCTCTTTCTGACTTACTTCACTCTGTGACAGTGTCTAGGTCCATCCCCCTCACTACAAATAACTCAGTTTCGTTCTTTTTTATGGCTGAGTAATATTCCATTGTATATATGTGCCACATCTTCTCTATCCATTCATCTGCTGATGGACACTTGGTTGCTTCCATGTTCTGGCTATTGTAAATAGAGCTGCAATGAACATTTTGGTACATGACTCTTTGAATTTTGGTTTTTTCAGGGTGTATGCCTAGTAGTGGGATTGCTGAGTCATATGGTAATTCTATTTTTAGTATTTTAAGGACCCTCCATACTGTTCTCCATAGTGGCTGTATCAATTTACATTCGCAGCAACAGTGCACGAGGGTTCCCTTTTCTCCACACCCTCTCCAGCAATTATTGTTTGTAGATTTTCTGATGATGGCCATTCTGACCGGTGTGAGATGATATCTCATTGTACTTTTGATTTGCATTTCTCTAATGATTAGTGATGTTGAGCATTCTTTCATGTGTTTGTTGGCAATATGTGTATCTTCTTTGGAGAAATGTCTTTTTAGGTCTTCTGCCCATTTAGATTCGGATGTTTCTTTTTTTAATATTGAGCTGCGTGAGTTGCTTGTATGTTTTGGAGATTAATCCTTTGTCAGTTGCTTCATTTGCAAATATTTTCTCCATTCTGAGGGTTGTCTTTTCGTCTTATTTATGGTTTCCTTTGCTGTGCAAAAGCTTTTAAGTTTCATTAGGTTCCATTTGTTTATTTTTGTTTTTATTACCATTTCTCTAAGAGGTGGGTCAAAAAGGATCTTGCTGTGATTTATGTCATAGAATATTCTGCCTATGTTTTCCTTTAAGAGTTTGATGGTGTCTGGCCTTATATTTAGGTCTTTAATCCATTTTGAGTTTATTTTTGAGTATGGTGTTAGAGAGTGTTCTAATTTCATTCTTTTACATGTAGCTGTCCAGTTTTCCCAGAACCACTTATTGAAGAGGCTGTCTTTTCTCCACTGTATATTCTTGCCTCGTTTATCAAAGGTAAGGTGACTATATGTGCGTGAGTTTATCTCTGGGCTTTCTATCCTGTTCCATTGATCTATATTTCTGTTTTTGTGCCAGTACCATACTGTCTTGATGACTATAGCTTTGTAGTATAGTCTGAAGTCAGGGAGCCTGATTCCTCCAGCTCCATTTTTCTTTCTCAAGATTGCTTTGGCTATTTGGGGTCTTTTGTGTTTCCATACAAATTGTGAAATTTTTTGTTCTACTTCTTGAAAAATGCCAGTGATAGTTTGATAGGGGTTAAATTGAATCTGTAGATTGCTTTGGGTAGTAGAGTCATTTTCACAATGTTGATTCTTCCAATCCAAGAACTTGGTATGTCTCTCCATCTATTTGTATCATCTTTAATTTCTTTCATCAGTGTCTTATAATTTTCTGCATACAGGTCTTTTGTCTCCTTAGCTCGGTTTATTCCTAGATATTTTATTCTTTTTCTTGCAATGGTAAGTGGGACTTTTTCCTTAATTTCTCTTTCAGATTTTTCATCATTAGTATATAGGAATGCAAGAGATTTCTGTGCATTAATTTTGTATCCTGGTATTTTACCCAATTCATTGATTAGCTCTAGTAGTTTTCTGGTAGCATCTTTAGGATTCTCTATGTATAGTATCATGTCATCTGCAAACAGTGACAGCTTTATGTCTTCTTTTCCCATTTGGATTCCTTTTATTTCCTTTTCTTCTCTGATTGCTGTGGCTAAAACTTCCAAAACTATGTTGAATAAGAGTGGTGAGAGTGGGCAGCCTTGTCTTGTTCCTGATCTTAGTGGAAATGGTTTCAGTTTTTCACCAATGAGGATGATGTTGGCTGTGGGCTTGTCATATATGGCCTTTATTATGTTGAGGAAAGTTCCCTCTATGCTTACTTTCTGCAGGGTTTTTATCATAAATGGATGTTGAATTTTGTCGAAAGCTTTCTCTGCATCTGTTGAGATGGTAATATGGTTTTTCTCCTTCAATTTGTTAATATGGTGTATCACGTTGATTGATTTGCATATATTGAAGAATCCTTGCATTCCTCAGATAAACCCCACTAGATCATAATGTATGATCCTTTTAATGTGCTATTGGATTCTGTTTGCTGGTATTGTGTTTCAGATTTTTGCATCTATATTCATCAGTGATATTGGCCTGTAGTTTTCTTTCTTTGTGACATCTTTGTCTAGTTTTGGTATCAGTGTGATGATGGTGGCCTCGCAGATGAGTTTGGGAGTGTTCCTCCCTCTGCTATATTTTGGACGAGTTTGAGAAGGATAGGTGGTAGCTTTTCTCTAAATGTTTCATAGAATTCGCCTGTGAAGCCATCTGGTCCTGGGCTTGTGTTTGTTGGAAGATTTTTAATCACAGTTTCAATTTCAGTGCTTGTGATTGGTCTGTTTATATTTTCTGTTTCTTCCTGGTTCAGTCTTGGAAGGTTGTGCATTTCTAACAATTTGTCCATTTCTTCCAGGTTGTCCATTTTATTGGCATATAGTTGCTTGTAGTAATCTCTCATGATCCTTTGTATTTCTGCAGTGTCAGTTGTTACTTCTCCTTTTTTATTTCTACTTCTATTGATTTGAGTCTTCTCCCTTTTTTTCTTGATGAGTCTGGCTAATGGTTTATCAATTTGTTTATCTTCTCAAAGAACCAGCTTTTAGTTTTATTGATCGTTGCTATCGTTTCCTTCATTTCTTTTTCATTTATATCTGCTCTGATCTTTATGATTTCTTTCCTTCTGCTAACTGGGGTTTTTTCGTTCTTCTTTCTCTAATTGCTTTAGGTGTAAGGTTTGGTTGTTTATTTGAGATGTTTCTTGTTTCTTGAGGTAGGCTTGTATAGCTATAAACTTCCCTCTTAGAGTTGCTTTTGGTGTATCCCATAGGTTTTGGGGCATTGTGTTTTCATTGTCATTTGTTTCTAGGTAGTTTTTGATTTCCTCTTTTATTTCTTCAGTGATCTCTTGGTTATTAAGTAGTGTGTTGTTTAGCCTCCATGTGTTTATATTTCTTACAGATTTTTTCCTGTAATTGATATCTAGTCTCATAGCATTGTGGTCGGAAAAGATACTTTATGCGATTTTGATTTTCTTAAATTTACCAAGGTTTGATTTGTGACCCAAGATATCTATCCTGCAGAATGTTCCATGAGCACTTGAGAAGAATGTGTATTCTGTTGTTTTTGGATGGAATGTCCTATAAATAGCAATTAAGTCCATCTTGTTTAATGTATCATTTAAAGCTTTTCTTTCCTTATTTATTTTCATTTTGGATATTTTCATTTTGGAGATATTTACACTAAATAACCTATTGAATATTGACATGTAGTGTAGAACCTCAATCACAGAAACTGAGAATTGAATGGTATTTACCAAGGGCTGTGGGGAGGGGGAAATGGAGTGCTGTAGGTCAAAGGGTACAAATTTTCAATTTTAAGAAAATAAGTTCAGAGGATCTAAAATGCCCTGTGGTCACTATAGTTAAGAATATGGAATTGTATATTTGAAAGCTACTGAGAGCAAATCTGAAGCATTCTTATCTCACACACAGACACACACACACACACACAGTTAATTATGTGAGGTGATGGATGTGTTCATTACCTAGATCACATTGTACACATTAAATATATACAATTATATTTATCAGTTATTCCTAAATAAAATTTTTTTTAAAGCTGTTGAAACAAAAACTTTGCTGAGGAAAAAAATTCTGGCCGTATTGTATTGGAAGTGGGAAAAGTTCTGACTTTTGTTATTTTTATGAAATTATCTTTACAGGGCAAGAATTATGCTCCATACACTATACTGGCCACTTTGTCTATACCAGTGGTTTTCAATCAAGGGTGATGTTGATATTGCCCTTCCAAGGGGTATTTATCAACACCTGGCGACATTTTTGTTTGTTACAGTTAGGAGATACAACTGACATCCATGGGTTTAGGCCAGGGATGCTGTTATACATACTATGATGCACAGGATAGCCTCCGACAACAAGTGATTTTCCAGCTCCAAATGTGAATAATGCTGCCATTACAACACTCTGCTCCATATTAATTATTTTCCAGTATTGTGTAGGTTGAAGATTTCAGTATCTCCATATCCTATGTGTAAAATGGGTGTATTAATTAAATTACTCATATCACTCAGGGATAAAAGAAGATAGAGTAAGATTCTCCACAAGGTGTATCTCACTCCCTACACAGTCCCCGATTTTTAGATTTTTTCTGTATCTCATCTTGTGCTTCATAAAAGGAATTTTATAATTTCATAGTCCTGGGAGTATCTCTCTGCTATGCCCTTGTAACACTGATCTCCCACCATCAAATTTTGAAACCTTCCAACTCTGCCTACCTTCATATATATACTTTGTTTCACTTGTGGACTGAGGATTTAGTTTCTATTGTAAAATGGGGCCCTGCAGTCTCTTTTTGAATTGAATTCTGAAGAAACCTCAGCTTTAATTAAAATGATAGTATCACCATTTAAAGGCTAAAATACCTACAAGGACACAAGTAATAATGGCCCAGTTTTATGTGGCTTAGTAGGCTGGCTATCGCAAGAATACTTATGTGCCTGGTTTGCTTTGAGAAAGAGGAAGGCTGCTTTTCTAAAGATATGAGTTCTGGATCTGATTGCTTCTGTGAAGAACATTTAAGGAAGGTTAGGCACCTCTGGCTGAAAAAATAAATCACTTCGAGTTAGAAGTTTCATAGTATGACTGCAGTGTAAGTCCCACTGACTTTTCCTGGGCAAACTTATTCAATTCTTGCAAGCCATTGAGGAACAGAGATGCCCCAGGGCTACAAAGGGCACAGGGCAGGCAGGGCCAGTTGTGAACCCCAGGAAGGGTGACTTGGGCAAAGGAAGGGGTTTGAAAGAAAAAAGCCAGGTGATCAAAATGCATATCACCTTCCCAGTGCTCATTCTCAGCTAATACTCTTGCATTCTATTTCACCAAGAAAATGGAAGGAGGACTTCCACATGACCAAACCGTCATGTTTATCCATGTCTATGTATAGTCCCCTATATAGATCTGCATTCTGTCAATTAATTTGGATTGTCTTCTCACATAAATCGATCCTCCCACCAATGTATTAGATTCTATCCCTTCTCTAATTTCCATCATTGTGATAATTCTTCTATTCCTTTGTTGTATTATAAAACCCGACTCCCCTCCCCTCTGGTGAATTTTCTCCAAACTCACATAAAAATGCTTTTAATTTCTCCACAACAAAAAATTTTATTGCCTCCCACATCACATCTCCCACCTCATTTCTTTGTGGCCTTTTTGTCAAACTCCTGGAAAGAATGAGCCTGCTAAAACGTAAATGAAATCATGTAACTCCACTGCTCAGCACTCTCCAAAGTCTTCTCATCTCAGAGCAAAGGCAATGTATTTACAATGGTCAGATGCTTCCAAGTGACTTGTCCTTCAACTGCTTCTGACCTCGCCCCTCACCCTTTCTTCCACTCCCTTATTCACCTCTCCTCCTTGACACTGTTGTTTTTTCAGTTGAAAGAACAGCTCAGGCTTTTTCCCACCTCAGGGACTCTGTATTTGCTGTTCCCTCTGCTGGTGAGAAAGATTACTTCCTCACTTCTTCAGACCCCTGTTAAGATGCCCTCCTCGTTGGTGAAGTCCTCCTTGATAATCCCACATAAAATAAAGCCCCCAGTCCTTCAGCATCCTTTATCTTCCTTGCCAGAGTTCATTGTTCTCCATTGTGTGGGTCACAACAAATGTGTTATACATTTATTTGTTGATTTTTGCTTCCCTTATAGGAATGCAAGTTCCAGGAAGGTAGGGACTTCATGGTCTATTTCATTCATCACTGTGTCCTCTATACCTAGAAAAGTTTTTAGCACATGATTGACAGGGGACACGATCGGAATAGGGTAGTAGATAGTTAACTAGATGGAATCAGAACAAAGGGCATTAGCTCAGGGACATCACTGTTTATGATTACTATGACTGTGTGAGCCTGGCAGTTTCATCTCCACTGTGGAATTATATCCATCAAGCAGTAGGTATATTTGAGTCCATAGCCCTGTGCCCTCTCCATGGATAATGCTTGAAATATTGCTATATTTGTATACACTGGGAACTCCATTTCTAGCCTCTCTGCGTCTCTTCCTCTATTTATTTATACCACGTCTTTAGATAGATTCTGGGAAAATGTGATAGTCTGAGCTGTCACAGTGCCTGCTTATTCTTGAATCCCAAAAGAGCCTGAATGAGACAAAGGTATATGATGAGCCTGCCGACAATTAAATTTGCATATGGACCCTAGCTGCTTCCAAAGATAGAACTTATCATTTTAAGCAATAAAACCAAAGAAGTCAAAGTTAACCTAGAAAAAAAGCCTTGGTTTTTAGAAGTCACAGTGTCTTGAGACAGAAAAGGTAATCATGTAGCTCTTGATATCGAGGGTTTAAGATGTTTTGTGACAAGGTTGGGAACACCTCTTCTTTTCCTTATTACAGTCTGTTAATAGGCTGCCAAAACAATAATTTCTTGGACACAATAGCTTAACTTAGGCTCCCTGAAGCCTAAAGCACTCTCCCTGGCCCAGCCACAGACACCCCTTTCCACGCAGAGCTCTCTAGCCAGGCTGCCAGGGGCTCAAGGCTGGTTTCAATCACACTTCTTCAGTGCTGACCAGAGCCCCACTCACACACTCTTACATCGTTCCTACAATGTTCTAAGGTGCCTGTTGGCTACCTACATTCTGTTTCAAAGGAGAATAAACTCTCTTTGCAAGAGCGGGCTTCCCTGGTGGCGCAGTGGTTGAGAGTCCGCCTGCCGATGCGGGGGACACGGGTTCGTGCCCCGGTCCGGGAAGATCCCACATGCCGCGGAGCGACTGGGCCTGTGAGCCATGGCCACTGGGCCTGTGCGTCCAGAGCCTGTGCTCTGCAACGGGAGAGGCCACAACAGTGAGAGGCCCGCGTACCGCAAAAAAAAAAAAAAAAAGAGCCAGACCAGCAGTCAGACACAGGACCAGGGGCCCAGGACACCATCCTCTGAAGACAGAAGCTGATATGCACTCCCAGGGCACCCAGTACAGGCTTCAGCACCCAGCATGCTGGCCTCTGCCAGACATCCTCCTCCCATAAAGAGCTATTTGGTATTTATCTGTAGAGGCCTCAACACCCAAGGACCTGGGCCTGAGTCAAAGGGTGTCTTGTCCATGTGCCAGACCCCAGTGCCTGTGAGAGGCTTCCCAGTGTAAGCAGCAACAATGCCAGAATAGACACTATGCCAGTGCTTCAATAGACACTGTGAATAAGTCTGTTTGGTTTCCTTTGCTGTCTACCATTACTTTGTAATAGCCAGGTAGAAATGGGTAATGCAAAAGAAAAGATAATTTAAAAAAAGAAAAGAAAAGAGAAAAACTTAACAGATAAATTCCTGGGATCTCCCATAAATTCTCAGAACATGAACAACTTTATCTTGGCCCAGCATTGAACGATTGGGGCAAGTATTAGCAAGACAAAATTTACAAAAACTACAGGACACTCACTCAAAGGAGGTCTCCCTTGACACTCAGTAATACCATCATAAACTAGATGGCAAAGTAAACAATTTCAGTTTAAAAAACAAACGAAAATTACAGTTTTATACTGTCAATGCACCTATATGGAGAACCCCCATCATCATACTTCTATTGATTTCTACTTTTTATGTCTCTCTTTTTTTTTTTTTTTTTTTTGCGGCACGCAGGCCTCTCACTGTTGTGGCCTCTCCTGTTGCGGAGCACAGGCTTTGGACACGCAGGCTTAGCAGCCATGGCTCACGGGCCTAGCTGCTCCGCGGCATGTGGGATCTTCCCGGACCGGGGCACGAACCCATCTCCCCTGCATCGGCAGGCGGACTCTCAACCACTGCGCCACCAGGGAAGCCCTATGTCTCTTTTTTTAAAAATGTGTTTATCAGTTATACTTCCTGCAATAAATAAAGTGATAGAAATAGACAAATTCATAATCAAAATGTGGCTTGAAGAGGATATTACCAGGAAAAGGGAATGGGGAGAATCCTAAGCAGAACTTTGCTTCAGCAATGGTGGAGTCAAAGGGATTGTGAGGGGAATGAAGTGTTCACCTCTGTGCTGGTAAATGGCAGGAATATTCTTGTGTTAGAGTCTCAGTAGACAAGAGTGTTTCTGTAAAGGGAATCCCCTTTCTCTCTCATGGTTCACTGATGTGGGGAAACTTCTTCCAGCACACTTTGTTCAGTTTCTTCTAGTCACAGTTTCTAAAAATCTCTATGTAATGTGAAATTTCTCCTCCCAACACTTCTGGGAATGCCTGCTATATATAGCATCAGATTATGTATCTCCACTTTTGATTACATCTTTTTCTTTAACAAAAGTTCATATGCAGATAACACATGGAGGCTAAAGCCTTGCACAATACCTATTCCCATTTAAAATGGAGATATTATCATTAATACACACCAACTAGTTTTTTTTTTGCAAAAATGGAAGAGTGGAATTAAGAGATTTTTATTTCTATTTTCTTTTTCTGATACCAAATGCCTCTGTTTCCCTCTCCGCTGGGCTGCCACCTGTCCCCAGCAGATATGCCATCTGTATTAATTCTTCAGCAGTGACCATTGCCAGATCATTCCCTGAACTCTAGGGGTTCTTAACAGGAAAACTTTTCTTTCCTGAAGTTATCCTTCCTCCCTCTCTCTCTCCCTCTCTCACCTTCTCTGCCATTTTAGTTGCCTTGGTGTACCCATCACCTATTTTTCCTTTTGTAGACTACATTAGTGGGAGGAAATGGGACTCTAAAATCCTTGGTAAACTGTGAAACTTGTTTATATGCTCCCAAGAAATACTGCCTCCTGCTCTGTGACTGGTTTTCTGACCTGGAGGAAATTCGTTTGACAAAAGAAATAAGCCCAATTTTCCCTAACACTCTGAGAAAAAACAAAGGAACCTATAAAAAAGCGAAATGACTTTATAATGATATTAAAATACAATAGCAATATCGCATTTGTCTTTACTTTCTTCCAAATTACATCCATCCCAGAAATAGCTTCTGATAACTATTCCTCTCTGTCTTTCTTGGAAAATTATATGATGTGATCATAAGAGCAAGTGTTTCTGTGTCCAGCTTATTAGAGAAAACTCCCTGTGTCCTCATGTCTCCACGAAGGAACATTCAGCCGCTGGATGGAAAGCGTTGTGAAGCAATGTCTGTTTCTAAACTTAGAGATGCAAGATTATAATTAATTATCAATCTTTAATCCGAAGTGAACTTCATTGTCATGTGACCTGGAGCTAATTACTTAACTTCTCTTTGTCTTAACGTTTCTAATCTAGAAAATAGGGATTAATGACATTACACCTCATGGGATTGTGTGAGATTTAGAAAAACAAATTACATCAAAAGCATACAGCAGGTGGTCAGTAAATTTTACACTACTTTACATACAGCAGGTGGTCAGTAAATTTTAGCTCTCATTACCTATCTTTACACGTCTTTCTGTACCTTTCTGGAGAAGATGATTCCATGGTTCAAACCAACCTTCTGGACTTATTTCATTATGTTTTGGTTTGTTTTGAGGACTTATTGAAATAATGAATGTAAATGTAAATACAGTTCTTGACATAAGTTCTCAATCAATGATAGTTATTATTATATTTCATTCTCTCTACATTATATAGCCTCGCATTTCACTCTTTTCTCCTGGATAAGGTCTGTTTGAAGAAGGAAAATTCCTCTTGAACCAGTTGATTCATTAGCTGATGGAACTTACTGTGTCACAATTGGAAGTCTGGGCTCAGATTAGGCAGAAAATAGGAAATGGAGGGATCCATGGCATGGAGATAGGAAAAGTCAATTATAGAAATCGAAATTTGCCCCGATTTTCCTTATCATCACAAACTCTGCAGTTCATTGGGAACATCCTCAAAGACTTGATGTAAAATGAACAGATGTCCTGCCTTTTAATTTAATTTCTGCTTAATTTTATGCAAAGACTAACCATTTTTCTTAAGTCATTTTTATTACAGTTCATACAAGGAAGAACTCTTGCAAGTAATTACTTCATAAAACTTAAGGGAATAAATCACAGAACTTTAGGATTTATAAGAAACAAAAGGCATGAATCTTCCTTGCATGCCAGGCGAAAAACCCCTGAAATAATATGTTAAAATCATAGAACAGAAAAAGAGAGACTGAGTAGAATGAAATATCTTCTTTCCCAAATGCCTTATTTTGCCTCCTGGAGAAACTGTGGCCCAAATAAATTAATGAAGCGACCAAGTCCACAGTTGATACATGTTATAAACCTGTGCCATTCCTGAGACTGAATTGGCACAAACACCAGGAGATGGATATTATTCAGCTCTAGAACGGTTCTGTAACTTGCCAATGAATCTCATAGTCATTGGCTACAACAGAACTAAAGATACAAACATGAGTAGTGATGAGAATAATGAGGATTAAACAATAAAGTCTATATGTACTCAGTTCTTAGTTTGTGCCCAACGTTGTATAGATATGTTGAACGCACTTTGTTGAACCACTGGAGGGCTGTTTCTACCTCTTTCCTCTCAGAAGCATGAAGGTATTCTAAAAAGAGAGTTGAAAGTCAGGGAGGGTCAATGCCATTGGATCCAAGCTCAGATTCTGTGATTGACCCCTTGGGGAAACCTAGAAGAAACGGGCAGTTTTATTCTAACTCTGTTGGAAAAAAAAATGTTTGCTACAGTTCAGCGTTTAGAATTTAGCTCTGTTTCCTTGGAGACCACCCTTTCACTTCTAAGATAATTTCCTTTAAACGTACATGGGGGAAAAGGAGTTTTTGAAAAAGCATATCAGGCCAGTCATATTTACTAGAGTATAAGTATTTGTCAAAAAATAACTGAACTGTCAATATACTCAGAAAGAGGGCTATTAGGAATTTAAATGTAAAGTTACATAAAATTACCAAAAGCACAATAAATTGCACAGTAAATCTGATCAAAATTTACTTAGGAGATCTTCTCCACTTTGAGAACTTAGCTTCTCTAGGTTAGAAAGGCAGCAGAATTAGAACTATTGAGCCAGAATGACCCTTCACAATAATGTAGTTCAACACTAAGTCCTACTTACTGACTCAGGAAAGATTAGGACACACAATGCCTCACCCCAATCCAGTGCTATTTTCCCTAAGCCATACTGTCTCCCCCAATGTTAGCTACAAGTGAGATAGATAGATAGATAATTATTCCAAAAATAAATCTTTAAAAAATGCCAAAATTTAAGCATGTAGTATCAGGATACTGGGAATAAAGACCAAGAATACAAGGGAAAAAAAGACTAAGACGCAATTTCAGTGTTCTATGAAAAGTTAGGAAGAAAAGGTGAAGTCAAGTGATCCAAGGACAGTCAAACTTCAAGAAGAACTAGTTAAGAAGTATTGAATTTGACCATGAAGGTAATGATAGGATGATAGACTGAAATTATATTGGATAGAAGGTTATCTTGTTTTCTACTCCTTACCATCCTATTTAAAATTTGAAGATGTTGTTGAGGAATAAGATGAAAGCATACCTGTGTGAGGAAATGGATGTGTGTACATATTTTAGGAGCTCATTGGTCTGAAGTTAGAAGGCTGTTATTCGGTTTAAGCCAGTTTTTGTGTACAGAGATGCTGGCCTAGTTTTGTCTCAATTTTTTTTGAGAAGCAGAAAATCTGGATTGTTTTGTGATATAGTCCATTTTCTCTAGAAGCTCATATGGATAAAATAAAGCATGTTTCTTAGTGGATGCAGCTTATAAGTAACTAGGTCAAGCACTTAGTGCATTATTGTGAGCATGTGTCCATTTACAATAAAATCTCCAAATAATCTGCAGATCAGATGACTTCTTCTGTCACCATGTTGTCTAGGAAAGGACTTCCAGAGAATAGCAGAGGGCGAAGGATGGAAACTTGGTCAACACTAAAATTAAGGAGTAGGTAAAGGAGAGAAGTCTGAAAGAAAACCAAGAGAGTAGTGAGACAGAAATAAAGAGACTCAGGCAGAGTAGAATGGAGACTAGAGCATTTAAAGAAAAGGGTGCAACTAAGTGCATCAAATTCCACCAAATATTCACAAAAGCAGAAATTGAAAATTACCATTGAGTTTGTCAATCAGTAGGATATTAATGGGCACTGTGTTATTACTTTTATATTAACAAAATCATCTTTACAATGGATAAAATATGAAGATACACTGTAGCAGACACATTTGATAATCTATGTCACATCTCTCAGATCAACCTCTGATTTCAGAGATGCAACCATGGCAGACAGTTCCTATATTTCATAAGAGTGCTACATCTAAAGTTTCTACTGTATTTCTCTAGTTTTCTACTTTGGTACTGTTGGCCAAATTCTTAGGAGCTTGCTCAGCTGATACATTGAACAGCCCACACATGTAAAGGAATTGGCATGCCAAGTGGTCAAGCTCTACCCATGGAGAATGTGAATCATGGACAAAGTGTTTCTATATCTCATCCTTCAAAGTGACATTCCACATGGTACTTCAAAATCAGCTAGAAGGGGGCTTCCCTGGTGGTGCAGTGGTTAAGAATCCACCTGCCAATGCAGGGTACACGGGTTCGATCCCTGGTCTGGGAAGATCCCACATGCCATGGAGCAACTAAGCCCATGCGCCACAACTACTGAGCCTGTGCTCTAGAGCCTGCGAGCCACAACTACTGAAGCCCACATGCCTAGAGCCCGTGCTCCACAACAAGAGAAGCCATGACAATGAGAACGCCACTCACTGCAACGAAGAATAGCCCCCACTCGCCACAACTAGAGAAAGCCCATACACATCAATGAAGACCCAACACAGACAAAAATAAAAACAAATAAATGAATAAATTTATTTAAAAAAATCAGCCAGAAGGATTGAGGCCACCCCCCCCACCCCCTTCCCCAGTAGTCTACAATGAGAACTAAGTCCTTGTCTCAGGCTCTACTTTCAGGAGAATGTGAAAACATCCAGAGCATCTGGGTAATCATTCTAAGGTTCATTATGTAGAATTGCATCCTTCAGAACTTACTTCATTTCACTCAGATGACCATCTTTTTTGCACTATATCAGGGCAAATCTCCACCAAAAGTCAATTGAAGGATTTGGGGGGAAAGACAAGGAGAGGCTTTCTGGATTTTTAAGGAAGACACAATTGGCAGAGGTGGGCAGGATAGAGTGGAAACAGTGATCCCCCAAAGTGAGGAGAGTCTTTATAAGACAATTGTGTTCTAATAGTATATTGTGTTTCACCACACAGCCCCACAACTGATAAATCTTCTGTAGACTTCATATGGAAGAATTTGGCTCTCCAACTTTGCCCTTTCAAGATTTACTTCCCTTCCTATGGGAAAAGCAGACTCCTGGGTCCTACAGTTTACTGTGTTTTCCCTAGGTAGTCATTGTTTCCTTTGCAATTTCAGCAGTATTTTTGATGGCTTTGACAGTTCAAACTCGCCTGACATTTCCGGAGCCACATACAATGAGAAAACAGCTGAGTGCTTGATTTTATAAGTATTTTCAAAGAAAAGAGAGGCATTCTCTTCCAGCTTTGTCATTCCTTATCTTAATGAGCCTTAAATTGATAGATTAAGCAAGCTAAACTTATGAGATTTTGCTGTTAAAGTTAATAAAGCTTTTACAAATGGATTTGACATAGCTTTTCAGTGCCCACTAAAAATTCTGAATCATTTGAGATCAGGAAAGAGCATTATTAAAAGAAACATTTGGGGCACTGAAGGGCAAAATACCTTTGAAAACTACTTGAAAAAAATGTTTAGATAATGAGTAGAACAACATTCTACATACTGGAAGCATGACCCATATGAGATAATACACATATGACTCATGTGATTATGGGCATCATATATGAGTCTTCCTAAAAGAACTTAGAATTTTTTAAAAATACATAAAATTAAGACAACATAATTATTTTCAAACAGAATGTTTTGTGGAAGAGTGAATCCTATTAAATGGAAAGTCTCTTTGTGAGGCTTTGGTTTGCTTTTTGGTTTGGATGTAGGAAGGTGGGCTTGGAGTAGATCACAGCAGTAAGAGTGCAGGAGAAATGAATGATTCTTCCTTATTGAGTAAGAAGACGCTACTAACTCCCTGGCAATCCATGTGGGAGTGAGGGAAGAAGAAAAATGGGGAAAGAGAGTGAAGGGAGGACATCTTGAGAGGATATGAAGTGGGCAGTTATGACTGAAAAATAGTTTATGTTTTTTTCATGGTGGAATAGCCAGAGTCTGTTTTAAAGGCCATATACTTAGTGTCCATTTTGAAGTTGTTGTGGTTGTGATTAAGCCAATTTCCTATTATGTCCCAACTCCTACAATCCCAACCCGTTCTTCTGTATTTTATAAAATATACTACACTACACAATGCCTTCTGTGAAACAGGATTTTTAAGGGATATGAGAAAATTATTTCATCTGATACTTTTCAGAACAGAGACAGGGCACACAGATGCTGGTTCAGAAGCAGAGTAATCAAGGGATGGCAGCTCTTTACACTCCCCCATTCTCTCTCCAACATTTGTTGGCTGAAATCTGTCTACCAGAGGTCTTTGGATTTTCATAGGGATCAAAGAATGGATTTAACAATGTATTTATTTGAAAGGGGCTAGAAAACTCCAGCTGACATATGAGTTACACAGGTAACACAGGTATCATGAAAATACATATCAGCACTTAAAAAGAAAAAAAATGTAATCAAAAATTCATCTTTTCTCTATTGCCTATAACTATCATGAACATTAGCTGCTAAATGTAATGAAGTGTGGAAGGGAAAGGGTAGAGCCATAGACTCACGGTTAGAAAGATACTAGTCTAGTAGTTTCCAAGATTATTGCTATTTTTTTAAAAAGGATTGTACAGTTTATGGGCTCTTACATAGATTATCCCCTGCTCCCCCAAAATATAATGACCTACTCTACTGCAGCACCCCATGTGACTTTAGGGAACTCAGTTTGAGAATCATGAATACAGTTCAATATTCACATTTTACATACGAATAAATGGAGTGAATAGAGCTTTTTATTGCCTTGGCTGCAAACCAACTGCTGTATAAGGCATTATGACAACCCAGAGAATGGTGAAATAGCCATGAATTATTTTTATAGACATTATGAGATAGGTTACATTTAATATCACTGACTCGTCCATGGCTGGTTTTCAGTCCCTTTCATAATGCCAAAGGAAATTCTAGAACAATATTTGAGAGTGTGCTACAAACCCAAAAGTTTGAATCCTAAATTGCTGAAGACAATCAGTAATAGTCAGATTCTCTGTAAGTCCTCAAAATTGTCTCAGAATCAATCTCTCTTTGGCTTTGTCCTGTTCCAAGATTAGAACTGTGTCTTTCAAAACTGTGTCTAAATAATTATGACAAGCACAGAACAGACTGATGTGTGAATTTCAGCTCTTGAGAGATCTCTTAGCGTCACATTTTCCCCATTATCTGAGTTAATAAAGCCAATTTACAGAAAGCAAAAGGAAAACATTCTAGTGAGTCAGGGTAAGATAGGAGGACATTTCATCAGCTCTTAAATTAGTAACTTTATATTTTTTTTGGTTTTGCACATAACACCTTACTACTGTGTACTTAAAATGGAGGTATTTCTTTTATACCCTGCTAGTGGGAGTGTAAACTGGTGCATCACTTCTGGAAAGCTGTTGGAAACATGAATCAAAATCTCATAAAATGTCTACACATCTTGACCTAGTATTTGTAATTCTGCTCCTAAGAAATTTTTCCTGAGGGAAAAATAAGAAATAGCAATCATTATTTATGTACGATGGTATTATTACATCAATAATTATAGTAGGGCAACAGTGTAAACAGCCTACATTTACCAGTATTAGACCTAAACTATTATGAAATTGTTAAAAAGGACTTGAATAGACATTTCATCAAAGAAGATATACCAGCCTTTAACAAGCAAATGAAAAAATGCTCAACATCACTAATCACTAAGGAAATGAAAATCAAAATCATAATGAGATATTATTTCACATCCACTAGAATGGCTGCTATCACAGAAGTAGAAAATAACAAGTGTTGGCAAAGATGTGGAAAAATTGGAACACTTGTGCACTGTTGGTGTTGATGTAAAGTGGTGCTGCCACAGTAGAAAACAATTCCTCAAAAAATTAGACCTACTGTATGATCCAGCAACTCAATTCTGGATATAAAGAATTGAAAGCAAGCTCTCCAATAGATATTTGTATACCCATGTTCATAGCAGCATTGTACAGAATAGCCAAAAGCTCAAATGTCCATCAACACATGAATGGATAAGCAAAATGTGATATATAGATAAAATGGAATATTATTCAACCTAAAAAGGAAGGAAAGTCTGACACATGCTACAACAAAGATGAACCTTGAGGACTAATGCTAAGAAATAAGCCAGTCCCCAAAAGACAAATAGCTGTATGATTCCACTTGTATGAGGTACCTAGAGTAGTCAAACTCACAGAAACAGAAAGTAGAGTTGTGGTTACAAGGGACCGAAGAGAGAGAAATGGGAAGCTGTTTAATGGGCATAGAGGTTCAATTTTGCAAGATGAAAAAATTCTGCAGTTTGGTTCCACAACTATGTCAGTATACTTCACACTACTAAACTATATATTTAAACATGGGCAAGATGGCATTTTTATGTTATGCATATTTTATCAGAATTTTTTTTTCAAGGGGAGAATGTAAGGTGGACAGAGATGGTCTCCCTGAGGCAGGAACTTGGGACCAGAGACCTGAGCAGGAGGACACACCCAGGGAGAGAGCTGGAAAGAACATTCCTGGAACAGAGAATAATGAGTGAGGGGCTCTGAGACAGGACCAGTTTGCTGTGTTGAAGAGAAAAGGTGAGGGTGCTAGGGCATAAAAAAGCAGATGGGACTAGGTAAGAGGGCAAGGGCCTCTTACCTAGTCCCCTCTGGGGCCCTTGGGCCAAATTGTCACACATTGTAGACCATGCAAGGAGTATGGATTCAATTTTAAAAGTGATGGAAAACCAGTGGAAGGTTTTGAGAAGAAGAAGAATCTGATCTGGTTTACTTTTTAAAACTCTTGCTGCTGTGGAAAGAGTTTTATGAGAGCAAGAGCAGAATCAGGGACTCCAGTTAGGTTCTGTTTTATCATCCAGAGTTACAGAAAGAGGTGCCCTTACATGACTTTGGTAAATCATATCCTTTTGCAGGGCCTCAGAGATCACAGAGTTTGACTTTTTCTTTGAGAGCCGGGAAATCAAGATTTATTCATCAAATAATTCTATGATTCTGTGGAAGAGTAAAAAGGACTGATGATTGTGTATCACTGGTAGAATGAGGCTTAGAAAAATATTTACCTTAATTGACTGTCATGTCTTGTGCCTCCCCCTGGCAAACTTGTTCTGTATAGAAATTCATATTTGACCATTTTTATTTGGAAAAAATCTGGAATCAGTACTCCAAGGTATACTTGAAGTATACAAGGTATACAAGGTATACTCATCTTCTTGCTTTTGACATAAATTCTGTGCAATTGGGAAGACTGTGGGCTACAACTTAGGGGAGAACGTGGAAGAAAAACCATAATAGAGACCTAAAAATAGCATC
Organism: Hyperoodon ampullatus; assembly: GCF_949752795.1. Lineage (NCBI taxonomy): Eukaryota > Metazoa > Chordata > Mammalia > Artiodactyla > Ziphiidae > Hyperoodon > Hyperoodon ampullatus. Next base: position 24,716,902 of record NC_136931.1, on the reverse strand, counting down.
AATGTGGAAGTTCTGCTTCTTTCAATTTTTTGCAAGCTCAGTGCAAATATTAAGAAAAGCAGTATATGATTTCTAACTTGGACAAAACTAATTCTAAAATCCAGCTTTGACACTTAGACTTCGGTTTGCTTTGAGGGACCTTCAAGTAAAGAATACCCAGGCTGTTTTGGATTTCAGATCCCAATTTCAGTAGTCCTGTATTTCTTTAAACAGTGTGTGCAGCAAGCCATATCCTTCATTAGTAGCTGCACAGTATTGACAAAGCAGCACAAAGGTTGAAGGCATTCGGATTATCTGTAATCCTGGCTCTGTGGTTGTCCAGCTTTGTGAATACAGGTAATTTTCTTGAGCTGCCTGAGTCTTATTTGCTCACCTAAGAAGGACTTTAATGATGTCTGTACCTCACATAGTGGGTCTTAACGGTTTCCCCATTCTCCCCTCCTCCTTTCACTTTCTGTTTATAAGTGGGTAAAAAAAAAAATGAGTCTTAGTTTTGTGCATATGAGATATGCATGTGAGATGTGCAAAAAGGCATCCAATATTCAGTTTTCAGTTTCCTTACAGAGAAGGGACCAGAAAGAAATATCTCCAAGGGCCTCACCAGACAGGTGCTCAGTGGAATGAACTTGACATAGGTAGCCTGGACATAGGATTGTAATGTTGATCCTGCCGTCAATCACTTTGACCCCAGAGGTGTTGTCAATTCCCTTATTTGGGCCTAAGTTCCTTCAACTGTCAAATTGACCTTGGAAATCACTGACCCAGCTGGAGAAGTTTCTATAAAAATAAATATGCATCTTATTCTCTCGGATTGCCTGCCATCAACTGTCTCCTCCTACCACAAATTCTGTTGCTTTGGAGAGAAGCCAGGAAATCTCGCTCTCTCATTCCCTCCTTCCCTCCCTCCCTCCCTACTTATGATACTCAATGCATATGTAATATAACCAGGTTGGGAAACACTGGATTAGATAACCACATAGGCCTTCCTAATATCAGGGTCTAAGATTTGGTGACCTATTCAATACTCTTCTATGACACTCAGCCAGCTCTGAAGATGTCCTCTTTAAACAAAGAATCATATCAGTTTTGCTACTTATTTGAGCCTTGTGAATTGATCAACCAAGAAGAGAGATCAGTTTCAAGAACTGGCAGCTTCAATGAATAGGGTCCTAATGGTCTTACGAAATGCTTTCTGAATGGGTGGCTGCTATGATTGGTTCAACAGTCAATATGGTCAGTCAGTATCAGCATTTCTGCAATGTAATTGAAATTTTCCTCACTTTAGTTGACTCACGGTAAAAAGCAAAGGATGACGTGTTTCCAGGCATCATACCCACATTCCATATAGGATGTGGGAGAAAGAGTGAAAGATGTTCTTTCTGAAAGCCTTCTCTTTTCTTTATGTTGATTTCTCTTAAGAAAATACAGTTTTTCTTCAGAGGGTCTCAAGTTCTAATACTTCATGTATTTTTTTTTAATTTGGTTATGCTGTCTTTTTTTAGTATGGTAAAATGTACGTAACACTTTTTTTATTTACTCAAGAAAAAGTTGAGTACTCTTGTATCAGTTAATGCGACAAAGATAATGGTGTCCCCCAAGTATTCTGTCTGCTGTCCCACATCTCCGATCCTCTATTCACTTCAGCAGGAACATGTGACAAAGTTCTGGACAATTTGATGCAAACAGAAGTTGCCAGAAAGGAATTCCATGAAATCTCCTTCACATGTAGTGTTTTTTATGTGTTTTGTTTTGTTTTAATTAAGCACATTAGTTTCATTAAAAACTCAAGTACTGTTAATTAAAAGACAGAACAATGAATATTTTAGTAGTCTCTACTCTAAGGCATTATGAGCAAGAAGTCTCAGGGGAGAATTGCAAGCTGTTTCCAAAAGGAATTTAAGAATATTAATTTTAGATACAGTGTGACGTGGTTAAAAAAAAGAAAAGTGTCAGGTATAGGGTTAGTTAGGCATGACTTAATGATTGAAAGTGTTGAACTAGGTGATATACTAAGAGTGTTGTATTTGTGTTTGTCTGATGACTAGACTTAAAGTAAATATGATTTATCCCCAGTTAACAGAATAAAGCTATAGCTTAGAGAAATTAAATAATGTGTCTGTGCAGCTCCTCCACAAAACCCACTTTGAGTAGCAAGATTTCATAGGCATTCAGTGAGTATTACTCTCTCTCATTTTCTTTCAGGTTTGAATCTTCTCCATTACTTTGCCCAAAATAGTGCTCAATACATGTTTTAGGATGACAAAATCAAGTAGTCAAGGGAACAAATTCCTCTTTTGTAATATACATAGATGTGGATATTAATCATGAATGAATCAGGATGGCAGAATGTGTAGGACACTCCCCAAGGCCCCGTCCTCTTAAACAACCTTGATTTTATTCACTAGCAGCTTCAATACTTTATTTCCAAGCATAGGAATATTCCCTGCTCCATTGTGTGGATTTTGGGTGAGGTAAAGATGCACCAATAATTTTCTTCCCTGTCTCTTTAAGAAGAACCTAAATGAAGACTTAAGCCAAGAAAGTTTTAACAACATTTTTTTTGTCTTTTCAACATTTGTTGTTTACAGTTGCTTCATAGACTAGGTTGATGGGGAAAAATAAGAAACTAAATATAAACAAGGTCTTGCATTCGCCAGGGTAATGCAGTTACATAAGTCAAAGTTGCAGGTCATATGAAGCCTTCTGTGATTCCTTGGGATTTCTGTCTCATTTCACTGTCTAGCAAACAGTGAAATAGTAGGATATATGTTTTTCAATTAAGTTGTCAATATTTTGACCAAACATCCTATTTATAACATTCAGGATTACTGTTCTGTTCCCAAGAACCACTAGAAGCTGCTGTTCTCTGAAAGTCAGTGTGGGGATTTGAAATGGCGTATGATTGAGTGGGGTATACTAACTTGCTTCCCTGGTTTCATCTGCCTGTCAGTCATGCAGGTATAAAACACTCATCATCGCATCTGATTATTGTGAGAAAACGCTCACCTTTTAGGATTGCACCTACTTATCATAAACAACAACAACAATAATAATAGTAACAATAATAAGATGAGATAAAAATTAGAGACCCTGTGTCTATTTGGACATGACTATTTGCTGACGGGGCATCAGTATCAGAGTTCTACAAGCACAATTAACTATTTTAATGCAAAACAGCAACTTATTTTTCCAGAGTAGAGGGAGAAGAATTGGCTTATTGACCACTCTTTTCTCTCCCCAAATACAACTTAGCCTTATATGACCATAGATTTCCTATGATTTTGGGGAAAATAATGTGGACTTTGAGACCCTGTAAACTTAGCTTCAAATCCCTGCTCTTTCATTTGCCGACTACATGTTCCTTTATCTCCTGAACCCTATTTTGTTTACTTGCAAAATGAAGACACTGATATTTAGCACAGATTTAGGAATCAGGTGAATGAATAGAAGTGAATTGTAAACCAGAAAACACTATACTTATATTGACGTTGAAGGTCAGTCATCTCCCATGTTACAATTAAGAGAGAGGCAAGCATATAAAGGAAACTACATCTGTTAAGTGAATTTTAATTGCCTACCAATATTAATACCTTTAATAGTGTTAAACTGCTACCTGGGCTGTAATTAAACACTGAATAAGAATGTAAGGGAGTAAATGAAAGGGAATAGGAAAATGATTGTTTCATAGTTATATAACACAAGGAAACATTTTCTTTTATTATAGAAATTTTCTCTATTAAAAATCATCTTTTTCTGAATTTTTGAATTTTATTTAATTTTCTATACAGCAGGTTCTTATTAGTTATCTATTTTATACATATTAGTGTATATATGTCAATCCCCATCTCCCAGTAGAAGGCTATCCATAGCCTTTTAATATTTCTGTTGCTTTAGGTTTTCATGAGATCCCAATGGAGACAATTATATCCAAAAATGTAATTATCCAGTGTAATGAAACTGCCTTTGTTCTAAGTGGGCTCTGCTTATATCAAATCCCCATCTGAAGAATGAAGATATTAAGTGTCAATAACCAATTGACCCAAATCATAGAGACTTTTGGGAAACACAGACATATCAAGGAGAAGAGAAGTTTGAGATGAGTCCCAAGGAAGCTCATTTTGATTGTGTATCATACATTTTTAGAGATGCAGAATAGAGGTATTTTTGTTCTTTGGCTATTTAAAATGTAAATAGGAGATCTTCAGAAAAACTTACTCAGAAGCAATATTTAAAGTGTCAGAGTGATACAAAACAATAGGAAATCACAAGAAACTTCAAAAAGAGATTTCTTTTTCATATATTTTTAATATTTTCATCATTTTTTTGCTTTTCAAAAAAGTTATAGTGCATCTGACACACTAACTGGAGGCCACTGTCATACCTCCCACTGTCCATCACTTTACTCCTCTTTAAATAAACCTTGTTTGCCCACAAAAGTACAGATCCTACTTAAACTGTCTAAAAGTCTGCTAGAGTCATTGTAACACCACTGGCACAATTCCAACAGTTCACTTGTTACCCCAACTCAACTTTCCTGATACTTCAGTTCCTCTGCTTCACCTCGAGCTCTTGATGTCATCTCTCCCATAATTTATGGCAGTCGTGTGGTTCTTAGCAACAGAAAACAACTCTGATAAGCTTCCACAAGTAAAAGACATGCATTAAATATGTTGGGCATCTGAAAGAAGACACTGGCCAACTGAAGAAGTCTCGATCTGTGAGTTTCTGCTGCTTTCATTTCCTTCAAATGATTGTTTTACCTGCCTTCTATAACTGTGTTATCTTGATTCAGATCTACATTTTTAGGAGAGAAAATATGATTAAAACTAACTGGTATTGCATGCCCATGTAGAGCAACATGGTCCAGGCAAAGAGGTAGTACCTTGCATTCCCCCAAAAAGGCATACTAAACATATGAAGCTAAACATGACCTGATGTCCACTTACCCACCTGATCTTTTTTTTTATCAATGAACATTGCATGAGCATGCATCTAGGATATACTTATGTTCATGCTTCAGTAATTCCATCAACATTTGAATATTTACTATTTGCTAGACATTATTACCCTTGAACTCTTAAGTGCTCAGAAGAAGATAGTCACATTTTCTGTTTCCAGTGTATGTTCTGAGGAAATAAAATATCACTATCAAAAGTCATCTTATTTTCTTAGTTAATAAGACATATATGATATAAATAAGGTCAACTGAGCAAGGGGATAGAGAGTCTAGAAAGGATTATCAGAGAAGACCTCTCTGGACAGGTGAAATATACTCTACACAGTGGATGATAAGAGGGACCCAGTCAAGTGGAAATCAGGAAAAAGAATATTTTAATACACATAGTGTGATCAGATGTTTGGAGATGTGGATGTAGCTTTGGTCTGTTTAAGGAATCAGCATGGCTGGAACATTATGAAAGAAGGTGACAGTGAAAGATATGAAGTTAAAGAGGACAGAAGGTGATCTTTCTGCTTAAGCCAGCTTATGGGGCTTGGATTTATGCCAAGTGCAAATGGAAGTCACTAGAGGCTTTTAAGGGGGTGGTATGATCTGCTTTATGCTTTTAAAATTTTTCACGGGATACTCTGTAGAATAGAGTTTGTTAAAGAATAAGAGTAGAAATACAGACAATGAGAAATAATGATGATGTGAAAGGGAAGAAACATGGTTGGATTTAAAGCATATCTTAGGGGTATCATACTCTTTTAAATGCTGGAGATACAGCTGGGAACGAGTCAGATAAAGCTGCTGCCCTAATAGAGCGCTTACTTAAGTGGGAAAGATGGAAACTGAACAAGTAACGATGGGTATCAGGACAGTCTTCTTTGGAAGATGTTCAGGAGGGTCTGAGGTGAAAGTCAAGGGACATAAATGATTCTGGGGAATAGTGATGGGTTAATCGGGATTTGATACCGCCTTCTGTGTAATATATGGCAGCTATGGATTGCAAATAAAAGATAATCTATTCCTTATCCCTTCACAGTGACCTATATCAGTCCTCTTGTAGACTTGACTCAAAGCAAAAGGAATTGTGTATATGTGTTAACAGTTTGCAAATTTTCCATTCACAGAATACTTTATAAAAAAGAAAAAAGTCAAAACAAAATGTACTTTTATTAAAATAGCGTAATTGTTAACAGATAGTATAATACATTGTAAAGTTGAACTGATGTTTCCATAAAAAGATGTTGGCTCATTTGAAAATCAGAGTTTGAAACATTTACCAAACATATGCTCAACAGGAGGGAAGGAGGTATACAGTAGGAGGGGAAATGGCTTATGTGACATGTCAGCAGCATGATATAAGTTGGTGGTTAAAAGCATAGTTCCTTATGTTAATCAGAACTGGGCTGGAATCCTGGAGACTTCCAGTTCTATTGACCCTTGGGCAAGTTATTTAATCTTTCTTAATTTGTTTTCTGTTTGTAAAATAAAATTTTAAATGGTACCTACATCATAAAATTGTAATGAGGATTAAATGTGACTAATGAGTGAGTATACATGTAAGTGCTCAATACATTTTAGCTATTGTTATTATTACTGTTAGAAAATGACAGCTACTGATGGCTATGAAGCAGCATAGCAGAGTGATTAAGAACATGAATTCTGGAGTAAATTGCCTGGGTTGACCACCAGGTTTTCCACTATGGAATAAACCATAGATCTTTTCTCCCTCTTAACACTGCAAAATAATTACTTCTGGGCAAAAACTCTTATTCCCTCCAATTTTTTCCCAAATTTTTACTTCAAAATTTTTTATTTATCCTGATGTTCACAATATATCAGTGTAATAATACTTGTCAGTTTCTTTTCTTCTCCCATCAATTTTCAAAGTCTTTCATGGTATCTGTATATTTAGTGCTTCATAAAATATCTGGAACATAATAGATGTTCAACAAGTGTTTATTGTATGAATGAAATAACAAATAAATACTTCAAACACATAGCAGCAGTAAACCTCCACTCTAATGTGGGATCTGCATATTCCAACAACCAGGAGCCACATGTATCAGAAATCTTCTCACCCTTTCCCCTTCCTCTGCTCCCATTCTATGCTTCTGTTGTGTCTTGGCATGGAGAAAAGAAGGGTTGGACTTGAATTGCATTGTAGAAAGATCCTAAGACCAAATTTCGGTAAATCTTTTCCAAATCACCATTGTCTATGTTCTTGGCCGAGTCAACTTGATTTCTTGGACTCTTTGGACTCTTTGGTCCCTTTGGAGCCTCGGCACCTCTGCACCTCAATCACAATTTCATTTCTTAACAAATTTTTAGAATGTTCTAGTACAGGAAGAAGGATTATGTTTTTCTGTGAACTTGGTACTTGACGTTGATGTTGAAGCAAAGGATAGAAGGTCAAATCCTGCCCCTGCTAAGGGCAATTTTCTCTTTCAGAGCATCACAATACCTTTTAGCAGCACATTCTATTATGCATGATTTATGGGACCTTTATTATTCTCTTTGCTTCCATCACTCCCTGAAGCCACTTCCTTGCTCCTTTCTTAGATGGTATAAATATAGGGGTTTGTAATTTGGTTCTACACAAAAATAGAAAAACAAAACAAAATGGCATATCTGAGACGCTGAAACTCATTTACTCTAATCCTAATATTTTAAATGACAGGAAATTGAGATTCCAAGGGGAAATTGATTTGTGCAAGGCCAATTGGGAAGTGAGAATCAGTAGTTATTAGAATCCAAAAGCTGACTAAGCAAAACTGGCTCCTGTTAGTGTGCATCACACCACTTTTGGCTTTGGCTTTGCTAAAGCTGAATAAATAAACTCTCAATTAAAATAAATATGTAAATATTGATTAAACTCTAACTAAAAACTCTCATTACAAATACGTTCATGCTACCACTGACGCACATAAGCTTTGCCACAAAACACATGCCCCCTATGTGTACTGTTTAGAATGTTCAATTGTTTTAAAAATATTATCTTTCTAAAGAAATGCTCACTTACTTATATGCATCTCCCTCTCCCTCAATCAAAAAACAAAAAGAAATGTATAACCCGATCACTGTGAATAAGAATTATAATTTATTTTATATTCTTTCAGACTGTTATACATATATGTACACATACATATTTATGCATACACATTTACAGGTCTTCCTTGACTTACAATGGAGTTACGTCCCCAATAAACTCACTGTAAGTAGAAAATATCATAAGTGGAGAATGCATTTAATATCCTAACTTACCCAACATAAGAGCTTAGCCTACCTGCCTTAAATATGCTCAGGACACTTATGTTAGCCTACGGTTGGGCAAAATCACCTAACACAGAACTCATTTTTTAAAATAGATCTTTATTTGAGTATAATTGCTTCATAGTACTGTGTTAGTTTCTGTTGCACAGCAAAGCAAATCAATCATATGCATACACATGTCCCAATATCCCCTCCCTCTTGAGCCTCCCTCCCACCCTCCCTGTCCCACCCCTCTAGGTCATTGCAAAGCACCGAGCCGATCTCCCTGTGCTTTGCAGCTGCTTCCCACCAGTCAACTATTTTACATTGGGTAGTGTATATATGTCGATACTACTCTCACTTTGCCCCAGCTTTGCCTGCCCACCCCATGTCCTCAAGTCCATTTTGTATGTCTACCTCTTTTTTCCTGCCCTGCAAATAGGTTCATCAGTACCATTTCTTTTTTTTTTTTTAGATTCCTTATATATGCATTAGCATGCAGTATTTGTTTTTCTCTTTCTGACTGACTTAATTCTATATGACAGACTCTAGGTTCATCCACCTCACTACAAATAACTCAATTTCATTCCTTTTTATAGCTGAGTAATATTCCATTGTATATATGTGCCACATCTTCTTTATCCATTCATCTGTCGATGGACCCTTAGGTTGCTTCCATGTCCTGGCTATTGTAAATAGTGCTGCAATGAACATTGTGGTACATGACTCTTTTTGAATTATGGTTTTCTCAGGGTATATGCCCAGTAGTGGGATTGCTGGGTCATATGGTAGTTCTATTTTTAGTTTTTTAAGGAACCTCCATACTGTTCTCCATAGTGGTTGTATCAGTTTACATTCCCACCAACAGTGCAAGAGGGTTCCCTTTTCACCACATGCTTTCCAGCATTTATTGTTTCCAGATTTTTTGATAATGGCCATACTGACTGGCATGAGGTGATACCTCATTATAGTTTTGATTTGCATTTATCTAATAGCTAGTGATGTTGAGCATCTTTTCACGTGCCTCTTGGCCATCTGTATGTCTTCCTTGGTGAACTGTCTATTTAGGTCTTCCACCCATTTTTCAACTGGATTGTTTGTTTTTTTGATATTGAGTTCCATGAGCTGACTGTATATTTTGGAGATTAATCCTTTGTCTGTTGTTTCAGTTGCAAATATTTTCTCCCATTCTGAGGGTTGTCCTTTCATCTTGTTTATGGTTTCCTTTGCTGTGCAAAAGTTTTTAAGTTTAATTAAGTCCCATTTGTTTATTTTTGTTTTTATTTCTGTTACTCTAGGTGGTGGGTGAAAAAAGATCTTGCTGTGGTTTATGTCAAAGAGTGTTTTTCCTATGTTTTCCTCTAAGAGTTTTATAGTGTCTGGTATTACATTTAAGTCTTTAATCCATTTGGAGTTTATTTTTGTGTATGGTGTTAGGGAGTGTTCTAATTTCATTATTTTACATGTAACTGTCCAGCTTTCCCAGAAGCACTTATTGAAGAGGCTGTCTTTTCTTCATTGTATGTTCTTGCCTCCTTTAAATTAGGTGGCCATATGTGTGTGGATTTATCTCTGGGCATTCTATCCTGTACCATTGATCTATATTTCTATTATTGTGCCAGTACCATACTGTGTTGATTACTGTACCTTTGTGGTATAGTTTGAAGTCAGGGAGCCTGATTCCTCCAACTCTGTTTTTCTTTCTCAAGATTGCTTTGGCTATTCGGGATCTTTTGTGTTTCCATACGAATTGTAAAATTTTTTGTTCTAATTCTGTGAAGAATGCCAGTGGTAGTTTGATAGGGGTTGCATGGAATCTGTAGAGTGCTTTGGGTAGTATAGTTATTTTCACAATATTGATTCTTCCAGTCCAAGAACATGGTATATTTCTCCATCTGTTTATGTCACCTTTGATTTCTTTCATCAGTGTTTTATAGTTTTCTGAGTACAAGTCTTTTGCCTCCTCAGGCAGGTTTATTCCCAGGTATTTTATTCTTTTTGTTACAGTGGTAAATGGGATTGTTTCCTTAATTTCTCTTTCTGATTTTTCATTGTTGGTGTATAGGAATGCCAGAAATTTCTGTGCCTTAATTTTGCATCCTGCAACCTTACCGACTTCATTGATTAGTTCTAGTAGTTTTCTGCTGGCATCTTTAGGATTTTCTATGTATAGTATCATGTCATCTACAAACAGTGAGAGTTTTACTTCTTCTTTTCCAATTTGTATTTCTTTTATTTCTTTTTCTTCTCTGATTTCCGTGGCTAGGACTTCCAAAACTATGTTGAATAATAGTGGTGAGAGTGGACATCCTTGTCTTGTTCCTGATCTTAGAGGAAATGCTTTCAGTTTTTCACCATTGAGAATGATGTTTGCTGTGGGTTTGTCGTATATGGCCTTTATTATGTTGAGGTAGGTTCCCTCTATGCCCATTTTATGGAGAATTTTTTTCATAAATTGGTGTTGAATTTTGTCCAAAGCTTTTTCTGTATCTATTGAGATGATCATATGGTTTTTATTCCTTAATTTGTTAATGTGGTGTATCACATTGATTGATTTGTGTATATTGAAGAATCCTTGCATCCCTGGTGTAAATCCCACTTGATCATGGTGTATGATCCTTTTAATGTGTTGTTGGATTCTATTTGCTAATATTTTGTTCAGGATTTTTGCATCTGTGTTCATCAGTGGTATTGGTCTATAATTTTCTTTCTTTTGTGATATCCTTTTCTGAATTTGATATCAGGGTGATGGTTGCTTCTTAGAATGAATTTGGGAGTGTTTCTCCCTTGCAATTTTTTGGAAGAGTTTGAGAAGGATCGGTGTTAGTTTTTCTCTAAACGTTTGATAGAATTCACCTGTGAAGCCATCTGGTATTGGACTTTTGTTTGTTGCAAGACTTTTAATTACAGTTTCAATTTCATTACTTTTGATAGGTCTGTTTATATTTTCTAATTATTCCTGGTTCAGTCTTGGAAAATTGTACCTTTCTTAGAATTTGTCCATTTCTTCCAGGTTGTCCATTTTATTGACATTTAGTTGTTTGGAGTAGTCTCTTATAATCCTTTGTATTTCTGCAGTGTCAGTTGTGATTTCTCTTTTTTCATTTCTAATTTTATTGATTTTCATCCTCTCCCTTTTTTTCTTGACGAGTCTGGCTAAATTTTATTTATCTTCTCAAAGAACCAGCTTTTAGTTTTATTGATCTTTTCTATTGTTTTCTTCATTTCTATTTCATTTATTTCTGCTCTGATCTTTATGATTTCTTTCCTTCTACTGACTTTGGGTTTTCTTTGTTCTTCTTTCTCTAGTTGTTTTAAGTGTAGGGATAGATTGTTTATTTGAGATTTTTATAGTTTCCTGAGGTGAGATTGTATTGCTATGAACTTCCCTCTTAGAACTGCTTTTGCTGTGTTCCATAGATTTTGGTTCATCGTGTTTTCTTTGTCATTTGTATCTATGTATTTTTTTATTTCTTCTTTGATTTCTTCAGTAATCTCTTGGTTATTTAGTAGCATACTGATTAGCCTCCATGTGTTTGTGTTTTTTACACTTTTTTTCCTGTAATTGATTTCCAATATTGTAGCATTGTGGTCAGAAAAGATGCTTGATTCAACTTCAATTTTCTTAAATTTTCCAAGGCTTGATTAGTGACCCAAGATGTGATCTATCCTGGAGAATGTGCCATGTGCACTTGAGAAGAAAGTGTATTCTGCCACTTTTGGGTGGAATGTTCTATAAATATCAATTAGATATAACTGGTCTATGGTGTCATTTAAACTTGTGTTTCCTTATTTATTTTCTGTTTGGATGATTTGTCCATTGGTGTAAGCGGGTGTTAATTCCCCTACTGTTATTGTGTTACTGTTGATTTCTCCTTTCATGGTTGTTAGCATTTACCTATGTATTAAGGTGCTCCTATGTTGGGTGCATAAACATTTATAATTGTCATATCTTCTTCTTGGATTGATCCTTTGATCATTATGTAGTGTCCCTTTTTATCTCTCATAACAGTCTTTATTATAAAGTCTATTTTATCTGCTATGAGTATTGCTACTGCAGCTTTCTTTTGATTTCCATTTGCATGGAGTATCTTTTTCCATCCCATCACTTTCAGTCTGTATGTATCCCTAGGTCTGAAGTGGGTCTCTTGTAGACAGCATATATATGGGTCTTGTTTTTGTATCAATTCAGCCAGTCTGTGTCTTTTGGTTGGGGCATTTAATCCATTTACATTCAAGGTTATTATTGATTTGTAAGTTCCTATTACCATTTTCTTAACTGTTCTGGGTTTGTTTTTGTGAGTCTTTTTCTTCTCTTGTGTTTCCCACTTAGAGAAGTTTCTTTAACATTTGTTGTAAAGCTGGTTTGGTGGTGCTGAATCCTCTTAGCTTTTGCTTGTCTGAAAAGCTTTTGACTTCTCCATCAAATCTGAATGAGATCCTTGCTGGGTAGAGTAATCTTGGTTGTAGGTTTTTCTTTTTCATCGCTTTAAGTATCCTGTCACTCCCTTCTGGCCTGCAGAGTTTCTGCTGAAAAATCAGCTGATAACCTTATGGTGATTCCTTTGTATGTTATTGTTTTGTTTTTCTCTTGCTGCTTTTAATACTTTTTCTTTGAATTTAATTTTTGTTAGTTTGATTAATATGTGCCTTGGTGTGTTTTTACCATGGTTTATCCTGTATGGGACTCTCTGTGCTTCCTGGACTTGGGTGACTATTTCCTCTCCCATCTGAGGCAAGTTTTCAACTATAATCTCTTCAAATATTTTCTCAGATCCATTCTTTTTCTCTGCTTCTTCTGCAACCCCTATAATTAGAATGTTGGCATGTTTAGTGTTGTCCCAGAGGTCTCTGAGATTGTCTGCAATTCTTTTTATTCTTTTTTCTTTATTCTGCTCCTCAGCAGTTATTTCCACCATTTTTTCTTCCAGATCACTTATTTGTTCTTCTGCCTCAGTTATTCTCTTATTGATTCCTTCTAGTGTATTTTTCGTTTCAGTTATTGTGTAGCTCATCTCTGTTTGTTTGTTCTTTAATTCTTCTAGATCTTTGTTAAACATTTCTTGTATTTTCTCAATCCATGCCTCCATTTTATTTCTGAGATTCTGGATCATCTTTACTATTATTACTCTGAATTCTTTTTCAGGTAGATTGCCTACTTCCTCTTCATTTATTTGGTCTTGGAGGTTTTGAACTTGCTCCTCCATCTGTGACGTAATTTTTTGCCATCTCACTTTTTTTTTTTTTTTTTTTAATGAGTGGGATTGTGTTCCTATCTTACTGGTTGTTTGGCCTGAGGCTTCCAGCACTGGAGTTTGTAGGCTGTTGGATAGAGCTGGGTCTTGGTACTGAGATGAGGAACTCCATGAGACCTCACTGTGATGAATATTCCCTGGGGTCTGAGGTTCTCTGCTAGTCCAGTGGTTCATACTCGGAGCTCCCCCCACAGGAACTTCTTCCCGACCCTGGGCTCATGAACCAAGATCCCGCAAGCCACCTTCCTGGGGTGGCAAAATATATATATATATATAACAATAACAAAGTAAAAAATAAAATTAGACTAGGAGACTAACAGATATGTTAGGAAGAATATAAAAATTAAAATATAGATGAATCAACAACCGGAAGGTACAGCAGTACCACAATAGTAAAAAAACAGGAGGAGGGAAAAGGACCAAAAAATAAAGGCGAGGAGGGTGGGGGGGAGAAGAAGGCTTTGGCTGTGGAGGGTGGGGCCTAAGCAAGGGCGAGGTTTGGGCATCGGGTAGGACCAATGCTCAGGACCCACAGGGCTGGAAAAGGCCTTGGGGGCTGTGCAGGGTGGGGCTTAGGCTCAAGGAACAGAAGGGGCCCAGGCATGCCCCCCACCCCTGGTCTCAGAGGGCAGGGAACCTCACCTGGGAGCCCAGCAGACTTCCCATGTCCGAGTGGGTGGGGCAAACACCCTCCTCTCCTCTCCCTCCTCCGGTCTGGGAGGGCCCCTCCTGCCTGCCTCTCCTGATCTCCCCAGCCTCCCTCCTATGCCCCCAAGGACCTACTTGGCCTGGAGGGGGCTTTGGAGGGCAGGGGATCAGCCTGGGAGCTCAGCAGGCTCTCCAGGCCTGAGTGGGCAGGGCAATTGCCCTCCGCTCCTCTCCTGCTCTTCCTGGAGAGTCCCTCTTGCCTGCCTCTCCTGATTTCCCCGGCCTCAGGTGTGCCGATCCTGTCTGGCCTCCACTTCTCCTCCCCCCTCAGTCCCCCTACATCCTACCAGTTCACTGTGGGGTTCCTCCCGTCTCCTTGGGTGTCAGAGTCCCTCACCAGCGGCCGGCAGGCACCCTAGTTGTGGGGAGACGCTAACTCCGTGTCTTCCCACACCGCCATCTTAACTCTGCCACCTCCACAGAACTCATTTCATAATAAAGTGCTGAATATCTCATGTAATTTATTGAATACTATACTGAAAATTAAAAACAGAATGGTTAGATACAGAATGGTGTAAGTGTATTGGTTGTTTACCCTTGTGATTGCCTGGCTGACTGGGAGCTGCAGGCTTGCTGCCCTGCCCAGCATCACAAGTTATCATACCACCTATCGTCAGTCTGAGAAAAAGATCAAAATTCAAAATTCCGAGTATGTTTCCTAATGAACGAGTATCACTTTTGCACCGTCTTACGTCAGCAACCATCTGTATATTAAATTTGCCCAGAACTGAAATATTCCCAGGACATGGGATGTTCAGTACTAAACTGGGAAAATCCCAGCAACCAAGGCAAGTTATCTGGAGCTTAATGACATGACAACTATATGGCTAGTCCAATTCCTGTGATGTTAAACTTTTAATCTAGGTATGCCTAGCTGTTATGTGGCACCTGATGACCCTGTGCTTGTCTTCTCAGGGGTGTCCCAGGAAGCATCAACCAGGGTCGTTTACCTCACAGTCTGACATGAAACCATCTTGTCTGGTCCTTGTTGTAGGAGAATTAAGTAAAATTCTAAGAGTAGTGAGCACTCTTAGAAGTGGTAAAGAAGAGTTGGACTCTTCTGTCAACTTTCTGAAATGAATTTTGACACGCTATCTGAACAATGTGTATTTTAAAGCATATAGAAGAGTTGTTTTCCCCCTTGAGAAAATGTAAAAAGAAATTTGAGAAGAAGCTATAGCTAAACTCATAAACTAGACACTGAAGAAGCTTTCACATCCTGTTCCAGGTATTGAGAGACATCAGTATAAAAGCTGAATTTTTTTGAAGATCAACAAAATATATGCATTTGGAATTCCCAGGCTGCTAAAGATCTTGTGAATTCACATTAGAGCTGAATAATAACCAAGATCATACAATGTTTTTTATAAAACCCTAATTTTCCATTTTCAAATGACAGTGCTACCAACTTATTCCATTCTGCATCATTAAATTGTCAAGAGGCAAATTCTCTTTATTATATTTGAGACACTTTAGAAATGAGTAATTGTGTTTCCATTACATTCTTCAGTGGTCCATCAGATTTCTTCCCTTCCCCTTACTCAGTTCTTTAGCTCAAAAAATACACAATACCTGCAAACTATTCCACATCTAAAGTGTGAAGAGATTGATCATGTTAGTTTCTAGGAATCCTATAAATGAAAGAGAGATGAATATTTGGGGACAGACATTTTACAATAGGAAATCTACCTTAGGGCATTTAATCATCAGTTGTCAAATAGCATGGCCATTGGAAAGAGAAGGGAAATAAGAGTTATATGCCCTTTAAGAAAACAAGACAGCTATCTTTATGACAGTACAATGCAGTGCTAATTACAGTAATTTTTTTCCTCAATGCTCTCAATGGGTGACTGCCTAAGGAAAATGTATTATATTTTCTTTAGTCTTGAGATATTAAAATGAGGTATTACTCAGCATTGAAAGAAGAAAGAAATCCTGCCATATGCAACAACATGGATGAACCTTGAGGACACTATGTTGAGTGAAATAAGCCATTCACAGAAGGACAAATACCACATGATTCCACTTATATGCAGTATCTAAAATAGTCAAAGTCACAGAAGCAGGGCTTCCCTGGTGGCGCAGTGGTTGAGAGCCCGCCTGCCGATGCAGGGGACACGGGTTTGTGCCCCGGTCCGGGAAGATCCCACGTGCCGCGGAGTGGCTGGGCCCGTGAGCCATGGCCGTTGAGCCTGCGCGTCCAGAGCCTGTGCTCCACAACGGGAGAGGCCACAACAGCGTGAGGCCCACATACCGCAAAAAAAAAAAAAGTCACAGAAGCAGAGAGTAAAAGCATAGTTGCCAAAGTCTGGGGCGAGTTGCTGTTGAACCGGTATAAAGTTTCAGTTATGCAAGATGAGTAAGTCTAGATATCTGCTGTACAGCATTGTGACTATAGTTCACAATACTGTGCTGTGCACTGAAAATTTTGTTAAGAGGGTAGATGTCATGTTATGTGTTCTTACTACAATAAAAAATGAAATAACTTTTTTGACACTTACAAAAATAAAAAAGAAATAAAAAAAGAAAACAGAGGGAGAAGTGGCAAAGCACAGAAGACCAGGAAAAGAGGGAAGGCCCAGGGAATACAGGTGCAAGAAATAGGAGTTGACAGAAGTAGCATTAAAGGAGTGACCTTTAAGTGCATTAAGAACCCATTGTTCCAACCCCTAAACTCCAAGTGACTTTGACCTGAGGGGTAGGTGATATAGTACAAGGGGAATGGAATTAGGAGGCAAATTTCCAGAGATAAGAGATAAGGCTCATCTCTGCCACTGTGTCATTGTTGAATCTTTCTTGATGAAGTTCTTAAATAATTTTGATCTTAGTGTTCTAATTTCTTTTATTATATAACACACACAGATGTATATATGTATATATATTTATGTGTGTGTGTGTATATATATATATATAATATTCTTCTTTATAGGATTTGGTTGGGTCTCTTTCAAAAGATCTATATGGAAAAACAAAAGATAAGTGAAAAAAGTTATAAAGAAAAATGTGGTCATCATGCATAAGATGTTATTTCCACCAAGGAATGAGTTTCAATCTATCTCCTCAGACATTAATATCAAAATAAATTAAGATGTTGGGTATTAGCAAGATGTTGGATATTATGAGCTAATCTTATCCCTGCTAATTTGTAAACTGAATAAATGTATGCTTATCTTGAGAATTCCCTCCCTCTACTTATTGCTTCAAGCCTATATATACATACATTTATACATATACATATACATATATAGTGGTACAGTCAGTGATGACTCTGAAAATGTGATGAAAACTTTTGGACCGCTTTAAAAAATATGCACACCCCCCCACACATTTGCACTACAATTTTAGAGGGTACAAGCCTTCTTCCCCCATTAGAAGCCACTGCTCTGTGTTTTCTGCCTTGCTCCTTTGCTTGGGTTTCTCCACTTTGCGTGTCCTGTCTTCCTTTCCTAAATTACTCTTTCCTCAAAAGCCAGCTTAAATGCTATAACTTCCTAAAAGCTTCTCTATTTTACTCTTCGTTACTAAACTTTCATAGCTGTAACCATCTCTTTTCTGTCATTTATCATGTTTCACATTATCATAGTTATCTGAACACACAACTTGTTTTTCCTACCAGTGACAAACTTATGGAAGTCAGAGACCACATATTTTTCTTCTTTGTTATTTATCACTGAGTTTTGCACATAAGTGATCTGCAGCTATTTTTGATGAACGATCACAAACAAAAAATTATGGCAAACAAAACCCTGAGTATTCATAAGTATGAGCCTTTCTAAGATAGACCTAACCGTTAGGCAATGCAAAATTCTAATTTTACAGTTAAGGTGACAGTGTATTAATTTAAATTAATAGAAGTTTAAAATAAAGGTAACACTAAGTGCAAATGAAAATATTTTAAAACATATCTTCATGTATTACCAGAATCCCATGTTAACTGATACACCATTTTTGGAGAGCAGTTTGGTTATTTTTATGAAACAGGGAAAAAAAGAGTCCTATATATTGACCATGTAATCCTGATTTTCTGTTGGAGAATTATTAGAAACATCCTAATTCCTCAGAATAAGTAACACTGTAATGAGCATCTTTATCTAAAAATAAAGGGAAAAGCAATAAGCAAGGTTTTCTTGACACGTTCTTATTAGTAGTCAATTTGTGACACATTAACTATATTGAAAATTATATATCCATAAAAATTCTAGTAATGGAGATTATAATGCAAAAAGAAATTATTATATAGTAAGAACAAATTAGAATTAAAAATTATATTGTTTGATCACCACACTGTTGGAACAGAAATAATAAAAAGTGAAAAAGGGGAAACATAACTTGTTAGAATGATGAGTTTGAAGAACTAATATTTATTTTTAAATTTCATTATCATCTTTTAAGAATTGCCTTAAATTTAAAATTGTGTTTTTGTGTATGCATGTATGTATGTATGAGAGAGAGAGATGGGGGTCCTGAAGGCCGACATACCATTTAGGACCACTTTGTCTAAGAACTTTGGTAAGGGATGACAGGAATCTGAATCAGAACAGTACTCCAATGCTCATGAGGGTGAGGAGAATAAGTGTACCTCTTATTTCTCACTTTTTCTAGCATCATGGCTATTTTTCCTGCTGTGTAGTATGGCATTCTTTTCTTACATTTTCTGAGCCTTAGCACAGGCCAAGAATTATCTGCAAACGGTACACTTAAATAAGGAAGTGACCAATATCAGCATAAAGTCCGCTTTAAATATAGTCATTATCACTTGATTACCATGAAGATTCTGCTGCCTTTCAGTGTTTTATCAAATGGGAGTTGCCTGTTTTACTTTTCAGGCTAGGAATGGCTTCACTCTGCTGCAGCTCTTTTGTGTTCTGAAATACTTGTCTCCATGTGTCACCTTCTTGGTCACAGTCAACATTTTCTGCCACACTGTCCCTTGGGAAGGTTTATAGTTTCACCCTGTAAGGAGCAGAGTCAGTTCCTGCTTGGGATTTCAAATGAAAATCATCTTTTCTTGCATGGGGCCATGATACTTCAAGTGTTACACACTTAAATGACCATATTTGCAGAAGGAGTTCAGGGTCCTGGCTGTTTACCCATATGAGACACATAATTGCCATACACAAAGTTGGAGTAAAATTACCTATTTTTCTTACATTTAAGGTATCTTATAATATCTAACAAATCTGTTAAATACTTTGAGATAAATGTAGGATAGTCTATGAAAACGATTAATTCATTGATTAGTAATACTGTTCTCACTTTATTGTTCAGACTTTTCAATGTCCATCATTAAATTTAAAGAAAAAAAACCTGTTACTTCTCATTCTGGGGTAAATTACAAAGATCTGACCATGTGAGAAGCAACTTGATTAACAGATAATTTAATTGAGGGTGCCCTTATATTCCAAGGGGCTCATATCTGACATCACCATACAATTCCCTATCTGTGAGTAGCTGCAAAATGTAGTTTCACATCTCACTCAGTCATCAACCAAAATAACTAAAAATACCTATTTAGGGTATATAGAGGGTCTCCCTACAGCAGAGTTTCCACAGCCTCAGTACTGTTACCATTTTAGGTGGAATATTTCTTTCTTATGCATTGTAGGATATTTAGCAGCATCTCTGACTTTCATACACTAGATGCCAGTCTCACTCCTCCACCCCAGTTACATCAGAAAACTTGTCTCCAAAAATTTATAAATATTCCCTAGAGGCAAAATTGCCTCCCTGGTTTGAGAAATACTGCCCTGAAGTGAATTCCATATGTATATTATTACCTACATATTTTTCAGCCCATCTCAAAGATCCTATCAAAATTGGCTAAAATAAATATGTAAATATAGGTATAAGATCGTCGGTCATTTTAACATAATGGAAAAATAAGTAAAAACTTAATTATTTAGATACTTTCAAGGGTCATATCTCCATTGACTATGGCATGATGGCTTCCACAAAAGACATACAAGCATGGTTGATGGGAACCAGAGCCTTATATGGCAGCATAATCAAGACTGGAAATACTGTTGGATTTGAGTCAACAACCAATCATATTGAAATTATAGACGACAATATTCTCAAAGAGCAGGTAACTGTTTTTAGGACTCACCACTACATTACAGAGTGAACACAAACTGGATGAGATACTTATCCTTTAATCCCTGTGCATCACACAAAGAAATGCAAGTGGTCATATTTTATTAATCAGAGCTAAAGTAAGTTTGTAAGTATGAGGCATATAAATTAGCAATGATACCAATGGGGAATTTCACAGTTCTATAATTGATTATGAAACATAAAAAGTTATGTTACTATCCTGTTGAAAATTATATACAGTTTTTAGAGTCTATTTTCTAATTAGTGTAATTAAAACCAAATTTTATATTTGGGCAAGGTGATAGATTGTGTCAAGTGCTCCTTCTTTATCTGTGAATTTTTAAATTGCACATTCATAATGTATTCATATTCAGTAAAGTAAGGAATTGTGAGACATTTAATAGTATAGTATGAAATATAGCACATCCTAACTTTTTGTAAAGCAGTATTTTGAACGGAATAAACCTTATCTGATTAAACTCCAGAATCTAATCTTACATAGTTATATAAAATTTACATAGACCAGATGTCTGCTCATTATAGGACTTGGCAGAGTTCCCTGCCTTACATTCTCATAAAGGATGAGAAAGCATTATTGAGAAAGCCTTAGCCTATTCCTCAAAATAATAATAATAATATAGTTTATAAGATACCATGTTTCTTAAATCAGTTGTGTTATTCGAGGTGTTTTTTTTTTCAAATTACAGATACCAACTTAAATCGACTACTTTTTAAAATCCAGTTGTTATTATTAAGATAGCTTATGGAATTCAGAAGCAGGAACATAGACAGGATAAGAAACAGAAACTGGAAATCATATGAAATTTTCTCCAGCTGTGTGCTATTCAGTCCACAAGAAAGACTATCCCAAAAAGAAAACCTGAATTTTTACTGTCCGTGAGAATCTAGATTCTAATGATATTTCATAGCCCCAATTCCAAATTTGTAGTTAGAAAATCAGCTTGGATCAGAGGTGAGTATAAAAATTGTGTCTAGAGCTTGTGTGGGGGGATTTAATACACAGTATGACTCGGGGGACTCATCTAAGGAGATGAAGGAAACTGGTAAGAGAGACGGAGAGCTGCTGTAATCTGGGAAGACTTCTATGAATACGTCACTAGAAAAACATCCTGTAATTCAGACCAATCAGTACTCTCATTTACTTGTCCAAAGACTAACGCTTGACTTTGTCTCAGACACTGGATGTTTCCTGCACGGGTATGTGCTGGGGTGCCAGTCTTTCCATTTGCTTTGTGTTGATTCTTTCTAACTGTCCCCAGCCTGTTCCAGGCTACAAACAGTGCGTGGCTGCACTTAGGTATGAAAAGTCACCCAATTCATTTTTAATTTTATCTTGCCAGACTGACTCAAGCAGTTACTCTCCTTAATACCTCTTGAATTTGTTGAATTCGTTACACTTTTTGCCTCAGTCTTCTTAATGCACCCCTTACCACTGAAAAAATCTTTGTGCCATTTCAAAGCAGTTCAGATATTGGTTATGTGTCTAAATAGCTGTACAGCCTTGTAAAAGTATTGAACACTTTTAAGGTTCAGATACCATATCTGTTAAATGGGCATAATAGTATCTATATCATAGTTAGAGTAAGGCTTAAATGGAATAATCCATGTAAAATACTCAATTTGGTGCCTGGTACAACTTAAGTATACCTCCCTCCCATGGATGTTAGCTACTGCTACTAGTGATAGTACTATTACTTATTTTACCACTAGTATCATCACCACCACCACTGATGCTACAACTGCTACTGCTTCTACTGACCTAGGAACCACTTGGGATTTTACCTCTGATGATGGATTTTGATTGTACTGTACGATTTTGATGGACACTAGATACTCTGCTTAGGTCCCCAGGATGTCGCTGGTCCAGTCCATAAAGTCCCCCACTGTCTATCCTGATGTTGGGAAGTGCAGGGAGATAAGTAAATAAATACGAGCAAACACTAAAACAACTATTTTAAATGAGTTAATTTTGGTCAATAAATATCTAATTTTACTTTAGACATTTATTTACTAAAATAAATGTTTAAAACAAATGTCGCCTGCAAGTTGAGCATCTTTTTGATCAAGATACTGTGAAGCACATCCCCCTCACTGTGCCACAGGTAGAGTGACATCATTGTTTGTGTCTCCTCAGTGCTTGCATGTCCCTCTATGGATGCTGGGCCTGGCTGATTCTGCCTGTACTGCTGTTACAGGGGGATAACTGTTTATTCTACTCCCTTTATCAGGAAAGAAATGGTGCGTTCTGTAACATGAGTGGCAGAAGCCTAGGTGCCATAGTACTTCCTTTATGACATCGTTTCAACTCAAACTCTCTGGAACAACCCAGAAGGAAATTACTCGCTCATTCCATGCTTTCTAAAAAGAAAATAACAATAACATATTAATAAATTCTCAGTTTAAAGATAGAGGACGTAATCACATCCTGGTCCAAGCTTCTGGTTTAACCAAAAAACAAGTATCACCATGGCCACATCTTTTTTCTCCCAAGCCAGGGCTGTTTCCATTACATCATTCTAAGGGACCATAAAGTCCCCATTTTAAGCATTAAATAGGCAGACATTTAGGTTCACCATCTAAAATTTCATTGAGTATCTAAACCACAGTGTTGTATATCTATACACCACTATATCTATAAGGTGCTAGACTAAACCTGATGATTAACATTCAATTAACATCACATCTAAATATTTCTTTTTTAAAGTGTTACATATAAAAATGGAGGGAACGACGCTAAACCTCTGCAAACCAAAGCTGGTTTGGTATTTTGTTTTGATGAAAATGAAGGGAGGTGCAGGTAGTTCAGCATAAATAACACAAATCGGTTGTCTCCTTCAGTCTCTGTTTTAATTAGCATTACAAAAGAGAAACATTGCATATATTAGGCATAATTTCTAACCTCAGAAAGAGAATGTCACCTTCAGTTCCACAGTGAGCACAAGCTGAATTACTGTTTCAGCTCAGGGGAAGATATATTTAGGCTTCTTTGTAAAGTATAAATTAGAGTAAGTGTTCCGGTGTCATAAGTTAGTTGGATTACCTGCCGTGGAACCTGGTGTAGCTCCTCTCCTTCTGAGTAATTAAGAAATAATTATTGAAAAAAGTATTGATTGAAAAGTACATGTAGATCCATATATGCAACCGTACAAGTGTGAGTGTGAATCTGTCATTCTGCGTACATTAGCATAAACGTATTTGTACAGATATACATGTCTAATATATTCAAGCTTTAACTTCTAGACATAAAGACCTCTTGAGTAAATTTGATCTCACAGTCTTTTCTGGCGGTCATAAAATACTACTACTAATAATAACTCTCTTTAACATCGTGAGCCTAGGGGGAGGGTAATTAGTACTAATTACAGTTATTTTTAAATAGACCTATTCCTACTAAACAGCATTGTTTCCATAGGTACACATTTCATGGTGGAGAGGAATGGGTTTAGGGTACTCATAGAAGAAAAGTGAAAAAAGGGAGTCTTGGTTTAACTTCTAAAACCTGAGGAGTATGGAGAGGGTGCTAGCATTTCTGATAATCAGGCAAGTGTCCTGTGAAAAGTGTCATCCTTTGACCATCTTCTCTATGAGCCTCACAGACTTGCTTTCAAAGTGCTTTATCTAATATTATTTTATCAGAGATTAAAAATCATGTATCTAACATAGTATCTTAATAATTGTTGAAAAAACACCATTTTAGAGAATATACTCAGAGAGATCAGGTTCACCCCTGGTTTCATCATGGCTACAGCAAGATGGAAGCAGAGAGTATCCTCTTACACCTAGAATCAATCAGTTGTTTGAATCTGCTCAGCACCAAGTTCCTCTTATTCAGGGAATAAAACTCTAATTTTTCTTAGGAGACAACTGCTTATCCACCCTTAATTTGTGTAATTTTGTGATTTGTGTGAATTTGTGTCTCAGTTCTGTCCAGTGAGATCTTTACAACCCCCTGACCACAGTGAATTGGTTCAGAAGTAGGTAGGCATGGGAAGCTGGTAAGGCCAAAAGAAGGCAACTTTGTACCATTGGTAGAACTTCGGGGAAGGATATTTCCCTGCTGGGGTTGCTAAATTGTGAGGGTACAAGTAAGCTCTGTCCAGGTGGGGGTCTCATAACTTCGTCCGGTTTGAGAGTGTAAACAGACTGAGAGATCCTCTCTCTCTCTCTCTCTCTCTCTCTCTCTCTCTCTCTCTCTCTCTCTCTCTCTCTCTCTCAGTTCAGAAGCTCATATTCAGTCCCTTACCCTTTTACAGAAGCGAAGTATTCAGCTCAAAAGTCCAAGGTTCATAGAGCTCTTTATCACTACCCTACTATATATTTCCAGAAAATATATTTTTTTCCTGGAAATATATAGTATTTTCTTTGTAGATAGAAGAATCTACTCTAACATATGCAAGCAGGGAGAGATTTAACACAACTACTGAGTACTGTGCAGAATCTTTGGGAGGCTGCAAGCATTTGCTGGAAGCTAAGTTAATAGAAGCAACTTCCAGACCGCACTTTATTTTTGTTGTTGTTGTTTTTTAATTGAAGTATAGTTGACTTACAATGTTGTGTTAATTTCTGCTGTACAGAAAAGTAATTCAGTTATACATATATATACATTATTTTAAAATATTCTTTTCCATCATGGTTTATCATGGGACATTGAATATAGTTCTCTGTGCTATACAGTAGAACCTCGTTGTTTATCCATCCTATGTATAATAGCTTACGTCTGCTACCCAACTCCCAGTCCATCCCTCCCCCACCCCCCTCCCCCTTGGCAACCACAGGTCTGTTCTCTGTGTCCCAGACCACACTTTACATTTAACTTGTTACAGAGCTGCTGTCGTCACTAACTAATAACCTTGTGCCTCTGCAGCAGTCTGGAAGCTTCCACCAATAACATAGACCACAGAATCAAGCTGCCTCTGCCATCACTGGTTGGCAGAACCCAACTTGTATGTCCACATTCTAGCTATAGGGGAAGCTGGACATTTTATTTATTTATTTTTCTACACTGGAAGCCTGTGTAGACTTCAAAACATGCAAAATAGGGTATAAAAATGTTGCAGGTGAGCATGAACAATCAATGCCCACTGTGGCTATATTGTCCCCAATTATAGCTAATTTAGAGTTGGGTGAGGAGCACGTTGGTATTTATTATCTCAGTCTCTCGGTGAGACTTGGTACCATCCAGCTGGTTAAATTCATGAGAATCCAGCTGGAGCCCCAAGCTGATCCATATGCCATCATAGGCTGATATACAATCAAAGAGGTTCTCCTGGCCAGAGAAACAAAGGTCAGCTTTGCCCTCCAAACTCACACATTCAGTACTCTAGTTTCTGACACACTGGCACACAGATCAGCTTTTCCTTTTAGGAAAATTAAATACAGAGTAGCAGATGTTGGCATTTATCAGGTATATGGCTAACTGTTCTGATAATCAAAAAAATAAATACATAAAACAATTACAAAGCAAAACTGATTGTATTTTGAGAGAGTTGTCTTTGATTTCAAAGACAACTGTGCACCCGAAGGCACACAGTGTGAAGGTGTGAAGGCTGTGCACCCGAACTTTATCAAGCCGAACTTTATGATTTCTCAGGCAATTAACTGCAGTACATCAGAACTTTGGTATCCTGATACCCCAGCTCAGGGATCTTTATTCTCACCACTCAGTACTTCTCCAGTGCATTCTGATACGATATGTGCTGTTGGAAAAGTGAATTTCCTCCTTTGTAGGCTTTGGCATTCTTATCTGTGATGATTGTGATGATGACGATGGCGAAGACAATTTATTAAAATAAATGCCACTTATTGAATATATATTTGATACAATATTTTTTCGCTATGTATGGATGTTGGCTTATGTCTACAGTCACTTTTTCTATCTCTCAGTATAACGTAATCCTAATAATAATCCTAATGAGGCTGGTATGTTACAGCTCTACTCCCATAGCCTAACGCCCTTGGAGATAAAGCGTTTCCCCTGCTCCTCCCATCACGTACAATAGCCCAGGATATACTTTGGGGTCGATTGCTGCATCAGTACCTTAGACTGTCTCTAGATGACTTAATCTGACTGAATCCACACAGGCAGTCCTCTTTCACAGAATCCCAAGGTAGGACTGGTACCACTGTGTTGAGTATCACAGGCAAGGTGCTGGCTCCTGAGGCCACAGGTCACTGTTATGACAGATAGCTTGCTATGATTGTTTGGAGAAGACTGAACCATCTATGGAATTTGGTTTCACTCAATTCCTGATCAAAGGTTGTTGATATTTTCCTGGTTGTTTCTACATGCATGGTAAATTTCTAGCCCTTAATCTCTCTCGACATTTTTATAAAATCGTTTCTCTCTCAGCTTTTTCCTCCCTAGTTATCCATACCCAACCTCAACCACCAGCCTGAGGGATAAGGGTGGAAGGTAGGACCCTGGTCTTCAGCGTAGATAAGTTTCTCAAATCCTTCTTAAACGTCACCCTTTCCTTTTTCTTTCTACTTAAAATCGTACTCTTATCTGCATGTTTTAGTCTCAGAGCCACAGAGCTTACTCTCCTTATTAGGTTAAGCTGTTGAAAACCAAAGAAGGAAGACTGGAAGAGTTTTCTGCCTTCTTCCCTGTTCCATCCCTCCTCCCCAAAGCAGTGAACTGAGAACTCTTTGCTCAGATTGTGGAAAAGGAAAGCAGGAAATAAATATTCTATCTTTCCCCCTAATATCTTAAAACTATTTTCCTGACATACACAAATCTAAAGAATCTAAAGCTTAAAGGAGGTTAATTAATCTGTTCAAGGTCACAAAATCAGTAAATCACAGAACTTGGATTATGACCTATGACTCTAAAATCTATATTTTTAACTGCCATGGTTAACCCTTTACTTCTAACTACCTCCCTGTATTGGAAAACAGGATCATTTAAATGTACTGGGTATTCTAGATATCAAAATCCAATGTTTCACCTGAAAATTAAACTGTTGATGGTATGTGGCTTATGTGGTATTGGCTGCCCTACAAACATATTGTATAATTATATTCTCATAATATTTTAAGAATCTTTCCAATATCAAACATGATGATGGGTGAAAAACTATTATATCAGGCATATAAAATTTGGTACATTTCATATGGATCAGTATTCTCTGCTACAGAGAAAAAGAATTTTCTTAACAGCCTCTGAGATTTTCTTCATCCATTCACTCCATTTACACATAAGAAAAATAAGAAGGAGGAAGCAGGGAAGAGAAGCAAGAAGGAACATTTTGTAAATATCTATTGTGAATAACCTAACATATCTATATCTCTAATATCTATAACAGAAGAATATTCTCTAGAAAGAAATATGCCAGAGGTCTGAATGGAAAGAGAAGACCCGCAAATGGGAAGAAAGCAGCTATATAACCTACAAAGAACAATTCAGGGCATAAAAAGGGAAAGAAATAAAAGATGGTGACCAGTAGGGAAATGCATCATTTGTAAGTAGGAATTCCCTTCTTCTTTGCTAGAAAGCTCTGAGGAATGAGTAGAGGCTGTGACACAAGTAACATAATTAATAGCACATTCTAGAATTCTGGAAGGTGCTTCAGGTTAGACTGATGAGCCATAGAGCATGCCTCATGCTTTCAGGTATAGACAGGGGGAGTTACTGCTACAATTTAGCATTTGACTGTCACAGAGAGTTATGGTTTTCAAACTAGTTGACATCTTTATTTCACTATATGCTATATTCTTTAATTGCATTTATTTTTAGTAAATATCCCCTTTATCCCTATCATTTTCAACACAGCTGGCCCTTCTATAGCATAAAAAATATGAAGAGAATGCTGATATCTGCTTTACTGAGTTCCTGGTCCACAGTTTTATTCTCTCATTTCTTTATCCTTACCATCCTTGGAGCCACTGAAAAGTTTTTAATGGCTACATCTTCCCTCTATAGTTCACAAGTTTCCCTTCTGACTTGGTTTCTTACATCTTTTGATTTTTTATCATAGTCTGGAACTGTGGGAAGCAGACCTTCTTTTTGGCCAGGTCCTTATGGCCTGGCTAATCCACTATGCCATGCTCAAAAAGAGAGTAATTCAAATACATGAATATAAGATAGGAGTATGTCTTTAATATTTTATCTCCCAGGAGCACTATTAGAGAGGAACGTTTCTCCCTGTCAAAATTCCAGAAAGTGCCATGCTCATATATGATATATATACATAGGAGATGCTAGGCCAAGCAACTTAGGTGCATTATCACATTTAATGTTCAAATGAACATATAGGGCAGATGCAATTGCGTTAGTTTTTTTCTTGAGCAACTTGCTTATGATCACACAGGCAAAATGCAGCCAAATTCTGATTCAACTTCAAGCTTCTATTGTGTTAATACCCTGTAGTTCAAGATTAGCTAGTCATTCACATTTAAGGATCTTAGGGAAATGACATATAAAAGATATTCCTTTGGGGGTAAAAGAAAAAAAATAGAATACACTCTGGTTTGGACGAAAGAAAGGATGCTGGAAACAAACTAATCATGCCATTCTTTATACAGTGGTGATGTACTTTGAATGTTTTTTGCACTATGCTCTCTCCTCATTACTTCCTTTAAGACCTGGGCCAAGTACCACTCTCCTCAAAAACTCTTCTCCTAATTCTCTGCCTTCTGAAATCTATCTCAGTTTTGAACCCTGTGTTAGTCAGTGAACACTTAGCACAACAACTCTAAATTATTATTTCTCCTTTTAAGAGTCCAGTTTCTACAATTAAGCTGTAATAAATAGGAGGCCTGGCAACAGACATTATTTATTATTGAACTCTAATGACATTCACCTTGGCAGCTCACAGTATATGAGCATTGTTGTTAAACTGATAACCAAATTTAAGTGATACTATCAGTTAATGAAATGTTACCACTTTATTCTCTTATATTTGACTTTTTTTTTTGGCTGCTTTGGGTCTTTGTTGCTGCACACGGGCTTTCTCTACTTGTGGCGAGTGGGGGCTACTCTTTGTTGTGGTACGCGGGCTTCTCATTACAGTGGCTTCTCTTGTTGTGGAGCATGGGCTCTAGGCACACGGGCTTCGGTAGTTGTGGCACACAGGCTCAGTAGTTGTGGCTCATGGGCTCTAGAGCACAGGCTCAGTAGTTGTGGCACACGGGCTTAGTTGCTCCGTGGCATGTGGGATATTCCCGGACAAGGGCTCGAACCCATGTCCCCTGCATTGGCAGGCATATTCTTAACCACTGTGCCACCAGGGAAGTCCCCTTACATTTGACTTTTAGTAGCTGCCTTCAATATATTAAAAAAGAAAAGATGAAGTCATTCTCAATTATTTTTAATCATGTAGAATACCATCTATAACTTTTTATTACACAGATAGATGTATATACAGATAACTTAAAAGATGAGGAAACGAGAGAGGATTATGGGAAGAGGTAAAGTAGTTAGCACCAGGAATCTGTCTCCCCACCTAGACAACAACTACACTGGCAGAATCTGTCTAATATAACTACTTTGGAACTCTGGAGTCTGCAGAAGGCTTGCAACTTCCAGAGAGAGGCTTTGCTGGTAAACTGTGTTAATTTTGGTCAATTTTATCTCTTAGCGAAGTAACAGCTACCACTCTCCACCCTCAGCCACATGACAGGCAGGCAACTGTGCATGTGTTCCTAGAGCAGCTTGCACATAGCTTGTGGAAACCAACATGGGCAGAAATGACCCTGTCCTTTAAATATCAGGAAGCTCTGCTCTGTTACTCATTTCTGCTTCTGATCACAGAGGTGCAGACAAAGAGGCAGGCAGCCATTATTGTTGCACCTCTCCCATTTTCACAAGCACCCCTCCCCTTGAGATGAAGTGACTTCCAGGGGATTTAAAGGGCCAGTGCTCTCCCCTCGTACACAATTTCTTTGATTTTTCCTCTTTTAGAAGCCAGACATTAAAGACTAGGACATTCAAAAGCAGCTGCATATACAGAGAAAATCAGAGAGTGACCATACATGTCTAGGGAAAGGCTCAGAAAAGAACTGAGAAGAGAGCCTACAAAAATCAAACAAAAACAACAAAATAATAACAAAATCCAGCAAACCCTGAGAAAGAGGTAGAATCTGATTTCCAGAGTTACTATATTATTAGATGTAAATGTCAAACAAAAAAAATCACAAAGTATACAAGGAAACAGGAAATATGGTCTACTCAAAAAAACAAATAAATTAATAGAAACTGCCTGTGAAAAAGACCTAATGGCAGATATACTAGACAAAGATTTTAAACCAGTTGTTTTAAAGATACTCGAAGAACTAAAGGAAGATGGGGAGAAAGTCAAGAAAACATTGTATGAATAAAATGGAAACATCAGTAAAGATCTAGAAAACTTAAAAAAAGAAAGCAAAAAAATTCTGGAGCAGTAAAGTATAATAATTGAAATAAAAATCTTACTAGGGGAATTCAGAGGCACATTTTATCAGGCAGAAGAAAGAATCAGTGAACTTGAAGATAGAATATTTGGAATTATTGTTTGAGGAACATAAAGAAAAAATATTGAAGAAAAACACCAGAGCCTAAGAGACCAATGGGACACCATCAAGAGTAGCAACATATGCATTGTGGATGTTCCAGAAGAAGGGAGTGGACAGAGAGAATATCTGAAGATATATTGGCTGAAGACTTGCCATATTTGATGAGCAACACAAAACATCCAAGAAGCTCAACAAAGTCCAAGATAAACTTAAGGAGATCCACCACGAGACACATTATAATCAAGCTTTCAAAAGACAAAGTGAAAACCATGAAAGCAGCAAAAAGAAGCAAATTGTCACATAAAAAGGATCCTCAATAAGATTATCAACAAATTTTTCATCAGAAACTTTGGAAGCCAGAAGACAGTGAGTCAATATATTCAAAGCACTAAAAGGGAAAAAAACAGAAACAAAAACAAAAAACTGTCAACCAAAAATTACATATCCAGCAATGCTCTCTTTCAAAAGTGAGGGAGAAATTAAGACATTTGGAGATAAACAAAAACTGAGGGTGTTCATGAACATTCCACCTGCCTTGCAAGAAATGCTCAAGGGAGTCCTGCAAGGAGAGGTGAAAGTACACTGGACAGTAAATTGAAGCTGTATGGAAAAGTAAAGATCTCAATAAAGGTAAACACATGGGCAATTACAGAAGGTAGTATTATTGTAACACTGGTTTGTAACTGCACTTTTTGTTCCCTCCCTGGTTTCAGAGTCTAATACCTTTAAAGAAAAAAAAAAAGAATAATTATTAGTGTAAACACTATTACTATAACCTTGGTTGGTAACTCCGAATCTGGTTTTGTACATACTTTAAGAGACTAATGCATTTAAAAGATTACTAGCTTATATTGTTGCAAACACAGTCTATAAAGGTGTAATTCTGTGACATCAACACACTGAAAGGGGTGGGAGCGGAGCTCTAAAGGAGCTCCTTTCTTGTTTCAGAAAGACTGTCCTCTACCTCTGAGCTTTAAAGTTACTTTTTTAATAAGTTTGTATAGAAATTCCAAAACCTAGGTCCCAAGATTTCCGATATGTGTTGCTTGAACATTCATGCCTCTTATTGACTGTACTCTCTCTTAAATAAAAATGTGGATTTGTGAATTGTTAGCAAATTATCCTCATTTTTAACATTATCCACAATGTCTCATACCTTTTAGATTAATGCCTCCTTTTATTTTCTTCTCTTTATGAACATAAGCAATCCCAGAGTTCTAATCATTAATGCCTACAGCTTTTCCAATGGGTTTGAACTCCAGTGCCCAACTTTGGGTGTGGTGACAAGCCATATGGTGTGAGAAAGATGCAAATTGCCACCTCATGGTATCTTTAATAGATTCCTCATCACCACAGATGAATAATTTGATGTGTTCAATAGTCATAGGTCAAAGTCTCAAATTTTTTATTTAAGGTGGATGAGAGCCATTTGCAAATGAAGTAAGAATCTAATGAATGTTCCAGCCATTTTTTACAGGAAGCATGTTACTAAAATCTCTGCTTTTTTCCACTATGCCTGCTTTCTATCACACATGCCACTGGTTTACCCTCTAGCCCACCCATCACATTCCTATTCAGAAGGCAAACTGCACTAGTGACTTTGTTTGGAAGTAGCTCCAGATGGTCCATTTGCTCCTGGGCAAGAATAAATTAACATTTTAAGTACTAGGTAGTGGAAATGTTCAAATATCATCTGTAGTGTCTGATTTGTAGGAAGACTACTTAATGGGTATTCTATACTTAGGATGAACTGCAAAACAATAAGGCATAAGAAGGAAACAGACTGACAAAATTCGGCAAGCTAAGAAAAATTTCGTCAGCCTGAGGACAACACTGAATATTTATGTTGTTTTTCCAAGTCTTGCATATTGTATTGGTTGTAACTCCCAGAAAGCAGCATTTCATGATTGCCTCTTTGAATTCACCAGAGTGTGGCCATATCCACTAGAGTGTTGAACTTCACTTCTAGCCAATAATGGTCTTGACTTTCTAGTGATTTGAGTGCCCGACTCTGTTTGATGAAGTTATATTGCATTAACTACCCAGGTGATATCTTGTTTCATGAACTACCTATTAAGCTGAACATCTGAGAATCCAAAGTTAATTTCAGTGATATCTTACAAGAACGTATGAAAATGTAGAGAAAGTTCAATTAATATTAGGTTGCATATACACAGTATCTGTACCTTTCAAATTTTGAATAACCAGATATTTTTTCTTTTGCACTTTTATATGATCGCTGTGTCCATTTTGGTAAAACTCTAGTTCATTATACATTTTCTGATCTATCCACTGAACTAAGGATTTGAAATCAATATCTTACATTATCATAGTTTCCTTCCTGAAAGTAAAACAATTCCAGGATAAAGGCAAAGAAAATCATGGGAAAATGCTGTGATGGCTGCTGCTCTGTGGTGAAATTTTAAGAAGAGAAAGTTTGACTGTGTGAAATGAGTTGCATGTATTATGGAAATCTGCATCTATGCATGTGTATGTCTGTGTATTGGCAACGTAGGAAGTAACATTTGAAGCTCCCTGACCCATCTGCTTCATGTGCCTACAGCTAAAGTCCTCCCTTATGTCCTATCTTATAGGAAAGTTGAGTAAATGGATTCCTTCCCTGTTCTGTTTATGTTGGTTTCAGTAACAAGGTCTCTGCTTTAAGAACCTATTGGGAATGCCAGTCCTTCATAGCATCCCACAGCTACTAAGTACTCAAGCTATAGTCTTCTAGCTCCAAGTCTAGCTAGCTTCTTATTTGATCATACCACTTCTGGATTTAGAGAAACATAGTTTTATTACCTATTTACAAATACTTAAGAGTGACCTTTAGGTACATCATTGTCATTTACATGTGTGTAAAATTGTTTGGAAAAAAAACAACATAGTATAAAAAAAATACATAATTTCTAAATTGCTAAGTGAAAAAAATCACTCATTTGCACAGTTTGCTGTCATATTAACACTAAAGGATGAAAGGACTCATTGGAAGACAATATCAGAATTTGCAAGCTATTGATTTATGTTTCTTTCCCTTTCTCTTGTGACCCTTTGATCTATGATTTTATCAGTTGGCCTGCTTAAATTAAACTGGAGGAATGGCAGGCAAAATGAGTGATTTAAAGTGATAAGCATTTGCCCTCATAAATCTGAAATAAAGACTAGAGGCCACTTACTATCCTAAGCCAATTGTAAAAATGCTAGCTCAGTAATACTTTCCATTTGGCACTCTTATTGGCATCATATTGAGATAAGCTTTTATTTTTAAAAATTAAAGATAAAATTTAGGTACTAAATTAAGAAATACGTAGTGAGACTAAAATAATTTATCTTTAGATCAAATTTAATTTCATAGTTCTGACAAGTGTCAGCAGCTGAATAATTAAAAATTACTAAGAACAAAAACAAACAAAAAACCGGAGTTCCTTGGTGGCCTAGTGGTTAGGATTCGGGGCTTCCACTGCCATGGCCTAGATTCAGTCCCTGGTCAGGGAACTGAGATCCCACAAGCTGTGCAGCGTGGCCTAAATAAATAAATAAAAATTAAAAAAATTACTAACCATACATAAATTTCCTTTCAGTCAAAAGTCTTAATACTCTCTTCCACCTAATATTTGATCAGAATTACCACAGAGTTGCAAAAAAATCAAAAAACAGAAACAAAACTAGTTTGTTTCATCTTTGTCTACCTGTTTTCCCATGTCTGTTTGTGTGCAATACATGGATTATGTACTTGGAAATGCAGATACAAACAAAGTTGATGTTCAGAAATACTTGCTAACACATGATTTCTTTCCTTTTAGAGTTCGAGTTACATACAACTAGCTATAACACAATGTGATATATGAATATTTATGAGGAAATGTATACAATACACTATAAAAATCCATGGAATATGTAATTATTAAACAAAAGCATTTGAGATACTTTAGATAGATGAATATATATTTTAAATGTGGAGACAGAGACAAGTCATGAGCAAACAAGGATTACAAAATTAAAAGCCATGTTGAGGAAATGGAGTGCAGAAACTATGGCTAGATTCAAGGACCGTTTTTAGAGATAAGGTTGTAGATGGAAGTTGAGAGCAGAAGATGGCAGATTGGGCCATAATTGTGCTGGAAATGGAATAGACACTGAGGGGTCACAAAAGAAGGAATGACATGATTTAACCTGTGCTCTTAGAAAATCAGTTTGGGAAAAATTACCTGAAGGGGGCTTGAGGCAAGGAACCTATTAGGAAGCCAGTGCACTTGTCCAAGTGTGAGGCAGTGAAAGCCTAAACCAAGGCAATGACAATGAAAACTGAGAGAAAGAGACAGTTTCAAAAGACATTGTAAGAGTATAATTGGCACGATATTGAAAGTGATGCTCTATCCTAGGAGAGAAAGAAATTGAAGATGACTCTTAGATTTTGAACTTGTATGGTAGAACGATAGTACAGTTAACAGATAAGAAAATAGCTAAAATAATAGTTTTCAATAGATGGGTCAACTCCAATAATAAGGTAGTATCTTTCGGAACCACTCTGATAAGGAGTGTGTGTCCAAATCTAAAGTCTTTGGGAAAGAGCACCATGATGGATTAGTTTTGTCTGCCATAGGTACAGGATGAGATAACATACACATGGATGTCAGATATTTTCCATCCTTGGTGTCTCAAGTGGGGGAAAAAAAGAAAGAAGAGGTTCACTAGTCTATTTGACTTATTTCTAATTGGTGGACTATTCTAAAGATTATTGCCAACAGATCATTTTTTTTCTTGCTATGTTATTAAAATGGAATGCAGGAACAAAGATATTAAAAATCTTAATATACTCACTTAGATACAATAAGGTTGATAATTAGGGTGGAGGTTACAGCTGAAGGATCAGTCAATTACAGAAGAAAACACATGTCCTTTGGGTAAAACAAAGTCTACATATGTGAAGCCAGAGTTCCCCATATTGACTTTGCTTCGTAAATCACACTTGCATTTTATGGGACAACAGGACTATCTAAGCAATATAATAATAGCTAACACTTATATGTAAAAGAACATGAGATATTTTCTGGCAAATGTATTCTTTTTTTAGTCAGTGAATGCTCACAATGGCTCACACAATAATGTGAGTTTAGTAGTAATACCAACACCATTTTGTAGGTGAGAAACCTGAGGCAAGAGCCATTGAATACTTTGCCCAAGCTCACACAACTAGGAAGTTGTAAAGACAGAATTTGAATCAAAATAGCCTGACTCCAAAGTCCACATTCTTAGCCACTAACCTATAATCTGTGTACTGTAGATGGAAGCATTCTCTATGGAAAGGGAAGGTGGACTTTCCAAGGAAACACCAATATGACATGAAGTTGTTAATATGAAACCTAAGGGAACATCAAACGTCAATGCTAGGCTAGTACAATAATAGAAATAAATGAAGCAGTTTTGTAAATACATAATCAGACTCAGATTTAGAGAACGAACTTATGGTTCCATGGGGGAAGGGATAGTTAGGGAGTTTGGGATTGACATGTACACACTGCTATATTTAAAATGCATAACCAACAAGGACCTACTGTATGTATAACATAGGGAACTCTGCTCAATATTATGTAACAACCTAAATGGGAAAAAAATTTGAAAAGGAATAGATACACGTATATATATAACTGAATCACTTTGCTGTACACCTGAAACTACCACAACATTGTTAACCAACGATACTCCAATATAAAATTAAAAAGTTAAAAAAAAAAGAAAGAAAAAAATGAAGCAGTCTGGGAGCAGAGGGGGATTAAATCATGCATTTCCTGTCTAAACAGAGTAGTTATACTTGAAAGGCAGTGATGCTGACCCACTGTTGATAGTATTCATTCATCTTAGGGAGATGCCAGAAATCCAGAATGTTATGGGCAATCCCTTTAATTTTCAATATTGGGACCAAGTAAAAATCGTTTAAAGATGGCATGGGACAGAAACACAAAAACAAAAGCAGAAACCAAAACAAAAATATGTAGTTGGATAAATCTGAGCCACAGACTTCCAACTGAGCAACTTTTCCTCTAGTCATGAAGCTGCTGACTGATTGGTCTAAAGGACACATGAGCTGAATGGTACCTACGTCAGAAATCCAGGCTTGGTTTAAGCCTGTGTGTTTGCTCCTTAATCACAGCAAAAAACCAGGTACTAGGAACTTGAGATTTATTCAGTCATCAGAATTAGTTGTATGACCCTGGGGAAAATACCTTGCACTCTCAGCCTTTGATCATTAGTGAAATTTTTGGTGGAGAAGAAGATGTTTGAAAGTATCTTAAAAGTGCTTAGGGTTTTTCCAATCTAGCACTCCCCCCCCACCCCTTTTCTTTCATTTATTTTAATTTCTCCATTTTTCTATTTTTTATTTTAAATGTGATTGTAAGAGTGTTTAAGACTTCTCCAAAACACTATATTATCTGTGGGTATAGACCCAGGAGAAAAGTAAAAAGGCCTAGATTGACGCCTTTATTTTCTACCTGATGGATAGTCGAGATTTTCCAAAACGTTAATATTTCTTAGATCCTGGCGATGTTGAATAGTGGCTGAGTTCACAAAGAGGTTATGCTTAAATGATTTTAGAGCTCCTGACAGCTTGGTTCTCTAATCTTGCTTTTGAGTGTTCATCAAAGCCTTTGAACATTTATGATGATCACAATATGTTAGAGGGCGTGAAGTCCTCTTGGATCTGTAATTATACTCCTAAAAAGGGCCATCTTCAGGAATTTTTGTTAGGACCTGATAATACAACAGTGGGGAAAATAATAAAACAATAAATAAAATAAATAAGCAAATGAGTGCTTTGGGTTT
This sequence comes from Hyperoodon ampullatus, assembly GCF_949752795.1. Lineage (NCBI taxonomy): Eukaryota > Metazoa > Chordata > Mammalia > Artiodactyla > Ziphiidae > Hyperoodon > Hyperoodon ampullatus. The sequence goes on along the minus strand of NC_136931.1, from coordinate 24,679,315 downwards.
TAGAAAATACTTTCAATGAATTGACCAAAATTCATGGAAGGAAATATTTGGACCCAGTATTTGATGACTAGATGTCACTTCTGCTTTGTGGGAAAGTGTCTACAATCGATGGACATTTCTGGGGTTTCTGTCAGCATGCTGTAGAGCTCTCTAAAAGCTAGATATCTTTATAGTTGGCATATTAAATTTAATGCAGTGAAAATTTGCAATTCAAGGAAACATGTCAGATGGGGACACACAGAACTTCTACATCAGTCAAATCAATTTTTATATCAAAACTCCAAAGTTACTGAAGCTTGCTCAATTATATATGTGAGTTCGCACATATATAATGGTTTAATGATGTTTTATAGCCTTAGGAACAGAGGTACAATCAGGCTTTACAGGGACCAGAAACAGAAAGCTGGTAAGCACTCTCTGCCTCCTCCTCTGTCTATGGGCTCATTTTTCTCATATGTGACTCTGCACTGTTGCAGAATACTCCTTACCCACTGCTGAGCTGGCTTCTCTGTGCTCACATAATCTGCCACATGACCCAGTGCAACAGACATGTTTTGGACTCTTTCAACACTTTTATTCTCTCTTCATATTCTGACCCTGGGAAAATTTTTATAAAGTTCAGTTTTAATTCTCAAATTCAAGAATCATATTTACTTAACCTAATTTCCTGAATTTTCTCTTATGTAAAATGGTGGGAGGTAGAGTGTGTTTGGAAGTCATCTTCCAGCTCTAAGAATTCTATAGATTGTTTTTACTATCCCAACTAACAATACTGGTGCAATGAAATAAATCTATGTCAAATGTTATTTGCTTATTCCTATTTTTTAAAACATCTTTATTGTAGTATAATTGCTTTAAAATGGTGTATTAGTTTCTGCTTTATAACAGAGAAAATCAGCTATATGTATACATATATCCCTATATCCCCTCCCTCTTGTGTCTCCCTCCCACCCTCTCTATCCCACCCCTCTAGGTGGTCACAAAGCACCAAGCTGATCTCCCTGTGCAATGCGGCAGCTTTCCACTAGATATCTGTTTTACATTTGGTAGTGTATATATGTCAGTGCTACTCTCTCACTTCGTTACAGCTTATCCTTCCCCCTCCCTGTGTCCTCAAGTCCATTCTGTAAATGTGCATCTTTATTCCTGTTCTGCCCCTGGGTTCTCTAGAACCTTTTTTTTTTTTTTTCAGATTCCATATATATGTGTGAGCATACAGTATTTGTTTTTCTCTTTCTGACTGACTTCACTCTGTATGACAGACCCTAGGTCCATCCACCACACTACAAATAACTCACTTTCGTTTCTTGTTATGGCTGAGTAATATTCCATTGTATATATGTGCCACATATTCTTTATCCATTCATCTGTCGATGGACATGTAGGTTGCTTCCATGTCCTGGCTACTGTAAATAGTGCTGCAGTGAACACTGTGGTACATGACTCTTTTTGAATTATGGTTTTCTCAGAGTATATGCCCAGTAGTGGGATGGCTGAGTCATATGGTAGTTCTATTTTTAGTTTTTTAAGGACCTACATATTGTTCTCCCTAGTAGCTGTATCAATTTACATTCCCACCATCAGTGCAAGAGGGTTCTCTTTTCTCCACACCCTCTCCAGCATTTATTGTTTATAGATTTTTTAATGATGGCCATTCGGACTGGTGTAAGGTGATACTGCATTGTAGTTTTGATTTGCATTTCTGTAATGATTAGTGATGTTGAGCATTGTTTCATGTGTTTGTTGGCAATCTGTATATCTTCTTTGGAGAAATGTCTATTAGGTCATCTGCCCATTTTTGGATTGGATTGTTTGTTTTTCTGATATTGAGTTGCATGAGCTGCTTGTATATTTTGGAGATTAATCCTTTGTCAGTTGCTTCGTTTGCAAATATTTTCTCCCATTCTGAGGGTTGTCTTTTCGTCTTCTTTATGGTTTCCTTTGCTGTGCAAAAGCTTTTAAGTTTCATTAGGACGTATTTGTTTATTTTTGTTTTTATTTCCATTTCTCTAGGAGGTGGGTCAGAAAAGGATCTTGCTGTGATTTATATCATAGAATGTTCTGCCTATGTTTTCCACTAAGGATTTTATAGTGTCTGGCCTTACATTTAGGTCTTTAATTCGTTAGGAATTTCTTCTTGTGTATGGCGTTAGGAAGTGATCTAATTTCTTTCTTTTAATGTAGCTGTCCAGTTTTCCCAGCACTACTTATTGAAGAGGCTGTCTTTTCTCAGTTGTATATTCTTGCTTCCTTTATCAAAGATAAGGTGACCATATGTGTGTGGGTTTATCTCTGGGTTTTCTATCCTTTCCATTTATCTATATTTCTGTTTTTGTGCCAGTACCATACTGTCTTGATGACTGTAGCTTTGTGGTATAGTCTGAAGTCTGGGAGCCTGATTCCTAAGCTCCGTTTTTCTTTCTCAACATTGCTTTCGCTATTCGGGGTCTTTTCTGTTTCCATACAAATTGTGAAATTTTTTGTTCTAGTTCTGTGAAAAATGCCATTGGTAGTTTGATAGGGATTGCATTGAACCTGTACGTTGCTTTGAGAAGTATAGTCATTTTCACAATGTTGATTCTTCCAATCCAAAACATGATATATCTCTCCATCTGTTTGTATTATCTTTAATTACTTTCATCAGTGTCTTATAATTTTCTGCATACAGGTCTTTTGTCTCCATAGGTAGGTTTATCCCTAGGTATTTTATTCTTTTTCTTGCAATGGTAAATGGGAGTGTTTTCTTAATTTCTCTTTCAGATTTTTCATCATCAGTGTATAGGAATGCAGGAGATTTCTGTGCATTAATTTTGTATCCTGCTACTTTAGCAAATTCATTGATTACCTCTAGTAGTTTTCTGGTAGCATCTTTAGGATTCTCTATGTATAGTATGTTATCTGCAAACAGTGACAGTTTACTTCTTCTTTTCCAATTTGGATTCCTTTTATTTCTTTTTCTTTTCTGATTTCTGTGGCTATAACTTCCAAAACTATGTTGAATAATAGTGGTGAGAGTGGGCAACCTTGTCTTCTTCCTGATCTTAGTGGAAATGGTTTCAGATTTTCACCACTAAGAACAACGATGGCTGTGGGTTTGTCATATATGGCCTTTATTATGTTGAGGTAAGTTCCCTCTTTGCCTACTTTCTGGAGAGTTTTTATCATAAATGGTGTTGAATTTTGTCGAAAGCTTTTTCTGCATCTATTGAGATGATCATATGGATTTTATCCTTCAGTTTGTTAATATGGTGTATCACATTGATTGATTTGCGTATATTGAAGAATCCTTGCATTCCTGGGATAAGCCCCACTTGATCATGGTGTATGTCCTTTTAATGTGCTGCTGGATTCTGTTTGCTAGTATTTTGTTGAGGATTTTCACATCTATGTTCATCAGTGATATTGCCCTGTAGATTTTTGGTGTTGTTGTTGTTGACATCTTTGTCTGGTTTTGATATCAGGGTGATGGTGGCCTCGTAGAATGAATTTGGGAGTGTTCCTCCTTCTGCTATATTTTGGAAGTATCAGAAGGATAGATGTTAGCTCTTCTGTTTGATAGAATTTGCCTGTGAATCCATCTGGTCCTGGGCTTTTGTTTGTTGGAAGATTTTTAATCACAGTTTCAATTTCAGTGCTTGTGATTGGTCTGTGGATATTTTCTGTTTCTTCCTGGTTCAGTCTCAGAAGGTTGTGCATTTCTAAGAATTTGTCCATTTCTTCAAGGTTGTCCATTTTATTGGCATATAGTTGCTTATAGTAATCTTTCATGAGCCTTTGTATATCTGCAGTGTCCGTTGTTACTTCTTTTTCATTTCCAATTCTGTTGATTTGAGTCTTCTCCCTTTTTTTCTTGATGAGTCTGGCTAATGGTTTATCAATTTTGTTTACCTTCTCAAAGAAGCAGCTTTTAGTTTTATTGATCTTGCTATCATTTCCTTTTCACTTATTTCTGATCTGATCTTTATGATTTCTTTCCTTCTGCTAACTTCGGGGGTTTTTTTGTTCTTCTTTCTCTAATTGCTTTAGATGTAAGGTTAGGTTGTTTTTTGAGATGTTTCTTGTTTATTGAGGTAGGATTGTATTGCTATAAACTTCCCTCTTAGAACTGCTTTTGCTGCATCCCATAGTTTTTGGGCTGTCGTGCTTCCATTCTCTTTTGTTTCTAGGTATTTTTTTATTTCCTCTTTTGTTTCCTCAGTGATCTCTTGGTTATTTAGTAACGTATTGTTTAGCCTCCATGTGTTTGTATTTTTTACAGTTTTTTTTTTTTTCCTGTAATTGATATCTAGTCTCATAGCATTGTGGTCAGAATACATACTTGATATGATTTCAGTTTTCTTACATTTACCAAGACTTGATTTGTGACCTAAGATATGATCTGTCCTGGAGAATGTTCCATGAACACTTGAGAAGAAAGTGTATTCTTTTGTTTTTGGATGCAATGTCCTATAAATATCAGTAAGGTCCATCTTGTTTAAGTATCATTTAAAGCTTGTGTTTCCTTTGTTATTTTCATTTTGGATAATCTGTCCATTGGTGAAAGTGGGGTGTTAAAGTCCCGTACTATTACTGTGTTACTGTCGATTTCCCCTTTTATAGCTGTTAGCATTTGCCTTATGTATTGAGGTGTTCCTATGTTGGGTGCATAAATATTTATTTATTTTCTTCTTGGATTGATCCCTGCATCATTATGTAGTGTCCTTCTTTGTCTCTTGTAATAGTCTAGTTTTAAGTCTATTTTGTCTGATATAAGAATTGCTACTCCAGCTTTCTTTTGATTTTCGTTTACATAGAATATCTTTTCCCATCCCCTCACTTTCAGTCTGTGTGTGTCCCTAGGCCTGAAGTGAGTCTCTTGTAGACAGCATATATATGGGTCTTGTTTTTGTATATATTTAACCAGTCTATGTCTTTTGGTTGGAGCATTTAATCCATTTACATTTAAGGTAATTATCGATATGTGTGTTCCTATTACCATTTTCTTAATTGTTTTGGGTTTGTTTTTGTAGACCTTTCTTTCTCTTGTGTTTCTGCCTAGAGTAGTTCCTTTAGAATTTGTTGTAAAGCTGGTTTGGTGGTGCTCAATTTTCTTAACTTTTGCTTGTCTGTAAAGGTTTATTTTTCTCCCTCAAATCTGAATGAGATCCTTTCTGGGTAGACTAATCTTGGTTGTAGGTTTTTCCCTTTCATCACTTTAAATATATCCTGCCACTCCCTTCTGGCTTGCAGCGTTTCTGCTGAAAGATCAGCTGTTAAACTTATGGGGGTCTCCTTGTATGGTATTTGTTGCTTTTCCCTTGCTGTGTCTAATTTTTTTTCTTTGTATTCAACTTTTGATTTTTGATTAACATGTGTCTTAGCATGTTTCTCCTTAGTTTTATCCTGTATGGGATTCTCTGCAGTTCCTGGACTTGACTGACTATTTCCTTTCCCACGTTAGGGAAATTTTCAAGTATAATCTGTTCAAATATTTTCTCAGACCTTTTCTTTTTCTCTTCTTCTCTGGGACCCCTATAATTCAAATGTTGGTACATTTAATGTTGTCCCAGAGGTCTCTGAACTGTCCTTAATTCTTTTCATTCTTTTTTCTTTAATCTGCTCTGCGGTACTTATTTCCACTATTTTATCTTCCAGGTCACTTATCCGTTCTTCTTCCTCAGTGTTTCTGCTATTGATTCCTTCCAGAGAATTTTTAATTTCATTTATTGGGTTGTTCAACATTGTTTGTTTGCTCTTTAGTTCTAGGTCGTTATTCGACGTTTCTTGTATTTTCTCCATTCTATTTCTAAGATTTTGCATCATCTTTACTGTCATTACTCTGAATTCTTTTTCAGGTAGACTGCCTATTTCCTCTTCATTTGTTTGGTCTGGTGGGTTTTCACCTTGCTCCTTCATCTGCTGTGTGTTTTTCTCTCTTCTCATTTTGCTTAACTTACTGTGTTTAGGGTCTCCTTTTCACAGGCTGCAGGTTCGTAGTTCCCATCTTTTTTGGTGTCTGCCTCCAGTGGGTAAGGTTGGTTCAGTGGGTTCTGTAGGCTTCCTGGTGGAGGGGACTGTTGCTTTTGTTGTGGTGGATGAGGCTGGATCTTGTCTTTTTGGTGGGCAGTACCAATTCCGGTGGTGTGTTTGGGGTGTCTGTGAACTTAGTATGATTTTAGGCAGCCTCTCTGCTAATAGGTGGGCTTGTGTTCCTGTCTTGCTAGTTGCTTGGCATGGGGTGTGCAGCACTGGAGCTTGCTGGTCGTTGAGTGGAGCTGGGTCTTAGTGTTGAGGTGGAGATCTTTGGGAGAGCCCCCGCCGATTGATATTATGTGGGGCTGGGAGGTCTCTGTTGGTCCAATGTCCTGAACTTGGCTCTCCCACCTCCGAGGCTCAGGCCTGACACCCAGCCGGAGCACCAAGACCCTGTCAGCCACACGGCTCGTTTGCCAGCATGGAATTTCTTCTGGACTCTGCCATTTACTTTCCACTGTCTCCTCTTCAGAAATAGAACAGCCAGTAGTCCTCCCTCCAAGGAAATGGCAAGCTATGTCGTGCCTACGAGACAATGCCTTTTTTACTCCATTGGAATCACTTTATAATTTCATGTTGAGCTTTTATATTTCCTTACTGACCTCAACCATAGTGGGTAGATTGTAAAGATACGGCAAAACATTTAAATTTATCCACATTTAGCAAAGCAATACCCTTCCTCTCCTCCACCTTCCCAAGACTGCTTATTCCTGTTTCTAAAGACAGTTTATGTCGTTTTATTCTGCTTTATGATATGATCTGTTTATTTTTATTGTTATCACAGAGTAAAACAAACACACACATAAATATATACATGTATATGTGTGTATGTATACATGTATATGCACATGTATGCACATGTGCATATGTATGTCTTTATTTTTAAGTTAAAATATCTTTATTGAACTTTTTGGTGGAAACCCAATATTCCGTACAGGAAATGAAACTCTGGAAGGGCAGTAGCCTGAGAGAGTAACCTAAACAATTTCACCCATTCCTTTATATATCACCATTGTATTTATTCAAAATAGCTGTAGATTACCTAGAAAAGAGGTGTTCTGAAGGACAAACCACAAAACGAATGCTTCTTGGTAAAAGTGTAAATACCTCAGTCAGTTATGTAAGATACTTCATGAATAGGTGAAGAGACAGCTCAGCGGCCTGGGGGAGATTTACATCCTGTGTTTAGAATCAAGCACTTTCCCTTACTAGACTCAACATTTTTACAAGTCACTTTTCTAGGTCTACATTTTTCCATTTATAAAAATGAAATGGTTAAAATGTTTATCTCTGATGGAATTTCAAGTTCAAAGAAATCCATGATCCTGTTTTTCACAATATTGCCTTCCACTATATTCTAACATGAAACTTCTTCTATTTGGGTCTATGTATTCTTCTCGAAGTAGATCATTAATATTCCTGGTAGAATCAAAATGAGAGCTTGAATATGCAAGTTTGTGGATATGTAATATGCTACATTTAAAAACTTTTGCCCCTCCAGATTTGCTCCTAGCCTTTTCTTTGTTTTTTAATTAATTTTCACTGGAGTACAGTTGATTTACAATGTTGCATTAGTTTCTGATGTACAACAAAGTGAATCAGTTATACATATACTATATCCACTCTTTTTAAGATTCTTTTCCCATATAGGACATTACAGAGCATTGAGTAGAGTTCCCTATGCTATACCGTAGGTTCATATTAGTTACCTATTTTATATATAGTAGTGTGTATATGTCAGTCCCAATCTCCCAGTTTATCCCCACCCCCCTTTACCCCCTAGTAACCATAAGTTTGCTACATCTGTGAGTCTATTTCTGTTTTGTAAATAAATTCATTTGTGCCATTTTTTTAGATTCTATGTATAAGCAATATCATATGATATTTGTCTTTGTCTGACGTACTTCACTCAGTATGACAATCTCTAGCCTTTTCTAACCTTACTCTGTGACTCAGAAAGCTAGCCTCTATAGACTATATCATCTGGGCTCCCTCGCCCTTGAATTTCCATTTTGTTTGGCCTATGGAGATTGGATGATGAAAAAGAGTGAATGCAAACTGCTTTCCTGCTGAGCTGCACTTTGATAATACCCTCTCTACCCAAAGCCACAACTCCTGACTTACAGGTCTCTTGCCAAGGTTTAAATATAGGATGTTGTGGATATACACAAGAAATAAATCTTATTTAAAACTATAGATAAATATGTAAATTAATTAGGGCCCTGGAGAAAAACTGGCACATTAAAAAGAGATGATTGAAGAGACTTTAATAAAGCATCTACTGTTTTTCAGGACCAGGACCAATACATACATCTATCATGTCATTTCAAGTAAGTATTATTTGTTTCTTGTGACTACCTATGCATCTTACTTTTAAACCTTGGTCAGAGTGACAAGCTAGACTGACTTGGTAAGGATGTGGGAAAACAGACTCTATCAGTAGAACAATAAATTTGTGCAATCTCTTTTGAGGTCAATTTGGCAGTATCTATCCAAAGTAAAAATGCACATATATGTTTTGTGAGCAAAAACATTGTTGAATGAATTCTACAGATGTATATAAATAGGCTTTGTACATTTACACATATTTATAAGTAAAGGAAGGTTTTTGTCACACTGTTGATAAGAGCATAAGACTGAAAATATGCTAAATATCCATCACTAGGAGCATGGTTACATTAGAATACACTCCAATTATTTAAAAAAATAATCTTGTGTTAAGGGGAACAAAAAGATCAAGTTTTCTGTGCATGGAATAGGAATATAAAACATAGTGGTTATATCTAGAAAGAAATACTGGTGTTCCATTTTGGTAAAGAGACTCTTTCATTGAATACACTTTTGTACTCCTTTTAATGTTTATTTTGTGCATATTTTACTTTCACTGTTTTTAAAAGCTTCTTAAAGTCCACTGAAATAAACTAGAAAACAATTTATAAGCAGAAGGTATAATATTCACTGTGACTGTTAAACACAAGGAAACAAAACTAGTTTGAGATGAAGATGTTGAGTGTTTTTAGCTAGGCTGCGTGATTAATTCTGCTCACCAATCACATAGCAATTGGTAATTGCACAGAGGCATGAATTTGACTCAAACTGATGTATTATACACCAGGCAAGTTACTTCTAGAAGTAGGAATAATGGTTGTTGAATGGATGAACATTAAAGGTTTACTATGTTTTTATTTAAGTAAACACTTATTGAGGCACTCTGGACACATACAGTACACACTTATTTCTAAAATCAAGAATTTGGCAATGTTGAGTCCAGGTGCATGGTTCTTCTTGAGAGCCTATTCAAATGCTGCTCATTCTGTGACTCAAACTTCAAGTACCGGTTGAAATTTAATCTTCTCTCTTTAGTCTGCAATGAATATTAACTATATCTACTGACCACTAAATCCATGTTGTGTGGTCAGAGTCCTTCTGCAATGAATGATGCATCTGAATTTTTGCAGTAGTTATGAATGCTCATATTCACTACCTAGTTCTATGGAACCATTTATGTATATTACCTCAATTCTACCAAAACCTTTGAGCACATGTATTTACAAACTAATGTGCTAGACAGTATGAGAATATAAGGATAAATAAGATACAATCCACTGTAATGAAAATTACATTTAAGATTAGAGGATGTGAGAAATCATAAAATCAAATTGTCCAATACTATAAAGAGAGTCTATGGTCTAATTATTACATTACTCTGTTAGTGCCTGGCATTGGGTTATGCTTATTAAATAAAAATATTCCTAAACTGAACTCTTCAACAGCTTTTTAGTGAAATTTTTGTTTTGTAACAGTTTTATAATTACAGAAAATTTGTGATCATAGTAGAAAGTTTCATATACCTCATACCTTTTCCACTATTATTAACATTTTACGTTACTGTGATATCTTTGTCATAATTCATTAACCAATATTGATATATTAATATCAATCAAAGTCCATAATTTCTTAGATTCAATAGTTTTTACCTAATGTTCTTCTTCCAATCCAGGATCCTATCCAAGATACTTCATTAGATTTAATTATTAGATCTTCTTAGGCTCCTCTTGGCTGCAACCGTTTCTGAGACTTAAAAAAATTTTTTTTATTACCTTGAGAGTATTGAGGAGAACTGATTAGGTATTATACAGAATGTCCTTCAACTGGGATTTCTCACTTATTTCTCATTATTGGACTGGAGTTTGGATTTGGGGGAGGAAGATCATGGTGGTAAAGTGTCATACCATATCAAATCAAGTGTACCTACTATTAACATGGCTTATCACTGTTGATGTTAGCATTGATCAAACCAGCTGCTGTAGTGCTTGTCATGCTCTTCCAATGTAGAGTTACCCTTTTCCTCCATTTTTTTGGTGTACTTTTGGAAAGGAAGCAGTATGCACAGTGGGAGTTATATTCCACTTCCTTGAGGGTATAATATCATCATTCATTATTTAGAATACTTCTACATAGGAGACTTTTCTCTTCCATTTATTTCTTTTATTCTATCATTTATTTATAGCAGTATGAACTTACAGATACTTATTTTATACTTTGAGTTATAATCCAATACTACTTTATTTTGTCTTCAAATTATTTTAGCCTTGCCATTGGGAGCTATTTCAGTTGGCTCCTGTATCCCTTTGACATACTTCCATCCTGTGTGTGTATGTTTTGTACACTTCCTTTCTGGAACTATAAGATGCCACGCTGGTCTTAGAATTCACCATTTCTCCAAGAAACCCTGGGTCCTCTTTTTTTGGAAAATGGTATTAGAAACAAAGTTCTATACACTAGCTGTGCTCATTGCTACTGGGATGTTGTCGATTCTTGGATCTCAGCTGACAGAGCAAAGGAGTATATGTGTATACACTAACTCCCATATATGCATATCAATAAGTATGTCTGTATCTATATTAAACTAAACATTAGTTTAAGCTGATGTCTCCAACTATAAACCATTATACATGGATCATTGTAGCTTGCTCCCTTTGCTTATTTGTAACCTTTCACTTCAACAGTTGGAACCTGAATTCCACCATCCACCATCCCTCTGTTTAATTGTTCCATTCCAGTATACATGTATAGTGGTTTTAGAAATGTTAACCAGCACCACTGTGGGAGGGTACTTTATCAACTAGAGTACAGTGCTTATATTTATTTCTGTTTGTTTTTAATCCTACAGACTCCACTTACTTCCAAAGTTTAGGTCAGCATCCTTTTCCCCACCTCTACAATGGGGTAGTTTTTTTTTACATTCCTATTATAGTTTGATTCCTTGGTCACATTCCGCATTCCATTCTGGAATCTCCCAACCTCCTAAATAATGTTTAGTTTTAATTTGTATGTATTAGGTTTCACTCTTTTGCTATGAATTTCTATGGATTTCACAAATATAATGTCATGTATCACCAATACAGTACCATAAAGAGTAGTTGTACCACCCTAAAAAAATCCCCTGTGCTTCACCTATTTACCCTCCTCTTCTTCCTGATCTCTGGCAGCCATTGATCAGTTTACATTGTCTATAGTGTTGGCATATAAATGGGATTATATAGTATGTAGCCTTTTCAGCCTGGCTTCTTTCACTTGGAATTATGCATTTAAGATTCATCCATGTCTTTGAATGACATGATAGCCCGTTCCTTTTTGTCACTGAATAGTATTCTCTTGTGTGAGTGTGCCACAGTTTATTCTATCCACTTACTTATAAAAGACATCTCTGGTGCTTCCATTTTTTTGGTGATTATTAATAAAGTTGTTATAAATATTTGCATAGAGATTTTTATGTGGTCATTGTTTTACTACTTTTTCACTTTTTTATTCTTAAGTAAAACCTTCAACTTGAAGAAATTTTCTTCATATTTCATTGTATTTCACTTCCAATACAATTGAAGTACATAAGAGTGCTTCTTGGGCTTCCCTGGTGGCGCAGTGGTTGAGAGTCCGCCTGCCGATGCAGGGGACACGGGTTCGTGCCCCGGTCCGGGAAGATCCCATGTGCCTCAGAGTGGCTGGGCCCGTGAGCCATGGCCACTGAGCCTGCGTGTCTGGAGCCTGTGCTCCGCAATGGAAGAGGCCACAGCAATGAGAGGCCCGCGTACCGCAAAAAAAAAAAAAAAAAAAAGAGTGCTTCTTAAATGGTTACTTGTCTAGCTTACAAATGCATTTTAAATTCCAAATTCTGCCTTCAGAGGTGGCTGTTCTAATCCTTTAATCTTATCCCCCATTCAATGTTGTACTCGTGGTAATTACCTATTTTATTGTCTGTCAGTCAGTTTTATGTAGATGGACGCTGGTAGTTTCAGTCAGACAGAATGCTTCTAATTTCTCTATTAGATTTCCCAGCAGAACTTTTTTGAATGGTTTACTAAACTCTAAGTAAATTATACCTTCTGAATTGGTTTCTAACTCTATCAAGAGTCGAGGAAAGCTATCAGTTGTGTCTGACATGCTCAAGTTTTATTATCAAATACTATATGTCTGCCAGCAGACACTTTGTCTCCAAAAAGAGGCCTTTGGTCCATTCATTAAAAACAACTATGAATGTTGATGTATTCTTAGTAAAAGGGTAATTTTTTAAAATATGTCTGGACGAACATTATTTGGGTCTGAGGAATCCTGGCCTTTCTCTCTCTCTTCTATGAAGAAGATTCTGGCTTTATCTCCCTACTCTATTTCCATACTCTCTCTGCAAAATATTTTGCTGGTTGTTTATTCTTGGTGCTTTGAGCAGAATTTGGAGACAGTGGAGAGGTAGGAAGAAAAGGAATGTGATGGCTAGAGAAGAGATATGGACACAAGTGCTGCTGTGGATTGGAGGAAAGTGATGAGGAGAAAATGGTGAATTTTAAGAAGATTCTCTGCATCATGCTCAAGAAATGCAATAAAACGCTTGAGCTAACTTGGAATTATTTCTGCCTTCCTGATTGTATTTTCTAGACTGTGACTCTGCTCTGAGTTTGGATCAAGTGGTCTACCGCTTCAAGGAGGTTACAGAGTATCTCTATGTCTCATTCAATCAGAGCATACACAAAAACAACAGTAGCGATAGCAAATACAACCACAGCAAGGCTAACCTAAGTTGGTGTAAAATGCAGGTGTTAAACGAAATAGAAATGTAATTTTCTGAGTGATTTGGTTTAAAAGAATTAAAAAAGACTAACGGAATTAGGAATTTCAGAGCTAAAATTAACCACTTTAGGAACCTAGAAGATACCAAAAAAGTGCTTCCCAACTTTGCTCAATCTGTTGTTATTTTGCTATAATTTTCTTTAGTTTTGGCTTATTCTCCTCTAACGATACATTATAACAGGAGCACACAGTAGAAAAGCCAGAGCTGGCCCAGGTTAGTTCATAGCATCATTGACTTTTGCAGGGGGTTGATGGAAAGAACACAAGACAGAATTAAAAAGCTCTAACTTCTGGCTCTATAAACCCTGAGACCTTGAGGAGCTCACTTGCCCACTTGACTGCTATAGTCCTTAGTTTTCTCATATGTAGAATGAGTTCAGATGAGATGTCTATGTCCCTTGGACATTAAACTAGTATCTGATCTCTCTATCACTGAAGCATTTTGAAGAACCCGGCACAGAACCAGAAACTAAAGGATCTGTCTTCTAGTCCCACAAATCCTATCTACTCTCCATCAGTTAATAACAGTCTTCATCAGGAGTCTGCAGATTACTACCCATGAGGCAAATCTGGCCTCTGCCTCTTTTTATAAATAAAGCTTTATTGGAACAAAGACACACCCATTTATTTACATATCGTCTATGGCTACTTTTGAGCTACAGTGTCAGAGAGGAGAAACCACAAAGACAGAGATGACAGAGAACATACAGCCTGCAAACCCAGAAATATTTACTACCTTGCCCTTTTCAGAAAACAGTTTGCCACATCCTAGTCTATATAAATGCCAGTTTCTTCATTTATAAATAGAAGAAATATCTGTTTTGATCAGCTCACTGAACTGTTGTGACAATAATTGGGGAAAATGTAAATAAAAAAATAGTTTAGAAAATTACAGGTGCTGGACTTTTTTTTATATATTATTTCAAAGGATGAAGCTGATATTGTATTATTGTCCTTTCCACCTATTAATTTTGAGACCATGCATCTTGCACTTGTCTCTCTCCCCACTGCCAGATCTTCCCTTAATATATGCAGGGCCTCTCACAAAATCACACGTGGAACATACAGGCCACAAGCCTGAGCCTGACCCCAAGCTCAACCTGCTTCTCTTGTACCCCAACCTCTAATCCACATCTGAAGAAGCTAGTGCGCATCTATGTGATCACCCCAGCTTACAGTGCGTTATCCGCCACTCTACTAGTAATAGCAACCCCTTAGCATACATTTAAACCAATAGTGTGGGCCTCCCTTGGGAGATCATATGAGGAAGGAGGTCTGCATAGGCTCTGGAAGAAAACTGAAGGCCTTATAAGAAAGAGGAGGGCTTCCCTGGTGGCGCAGTGGTTGAGGGTCCGCCTGCCGATGCAGGGGACACGGGTTCGTGCCCCGGTCTGGGAGGATCCCACGTGCTGTGGAGCGGCTGGGCCCGTGAGCCATGGCCGTTGAGCCTGCGCGTCCAGAGCCTGTGCTCCGCAACGGGAGAGGCCACAACAGTGAGAGGCCCACATACCGCAAAAAAAAAAAAAAAAAAAAAAGAAAGAGGAAAGTTGGACAGGGTCCAGAGCAGGACCCTCTAAGCTCTGAAACTCAGAACACCAGTTGCCTGGGACTATTAGCAGGCAGAACTGCTCACTTCCATCTTCTGTCTAGTCCAAGCTGCTATTAGCTTCTCTGTAGAAGTTTGCAGCAGTCTCCTAATGGTCCTCTGCACAAATATTTTCCCCTTCCATTTATTTCTAAACCTGATGGCAAAGTAATGATTTGAAAGGCAAAATTCCTCCCATAAACTTTCTACCTTCATTATCCTAAGAATGATAAGAATCCATGAAAGGTTTTAAAGACTCAGACTTAAAAATGTGTGTGTTCTGGCCCCTGTCTACCTTGTCAGCTTCATCTCATGCCTCTTTCCTGTGTGTATAAGCCATGCTGCCCTTCAAGTGTGTTGATAGTGCCATGTTTCTTCTAGCCACAGGGTTTTTGTCCATATTTGTCTCTATGCCTGGGATGCTATACCCCATATATACTACCCTTGCCTTGGTTGAACCCTTCCTCTTCCCTCGGAACTTGTAGGCTAAGTCAATTTTTCCTTTATATATTTATATTTCTCCATCCTAGCTGCACATTAAACTTCTCAAATACCAATGCCTGGGCATCAACTCAGATAAATTAAATCCGACTCACGGAGGTAAAGAGGTGGACATTAGTATTATTACAAGTCTGAGAATAATTGTTTCATATGCTAATCGTGACTATGTTCATGTACCTGTTCTTTGTAATTCTATAAATTGAAAGAAAAATCCAGAAATATACCAAATATCTTTCTCCCTCCTTTGTAAGCCTCATGAGGACAGTGTCACTCCTTATTAATTCTTTGATTAAGTATTTTTTAAGGGTCTTCTGTGTAATAGACTCTGTTCTAGTTGATGGGGATGGAACAGCGAACAGTATCTTCGTTTCTTCTCTTACAAAATTTACATTTGGAGGCATTGTAGGGTTTCAATATATATTTGATGGGAGGCTAAATAAATATTCCTATGTATTCAATTTTATTTGTCTAGAAATGTAACATTTCCCTCTTCCTGAGGTAACTCTTCATTTCTTCCAAAATACTTAGTGCAGTGAAGTTCTGAGCTGAGCTTTTTGAGCACTTTAAGTTCAACTTCCTGCTTCATATTGTCTTTTATGACAGTCTTTGGATTTCTTAATTATTGCATTTTGTCTTTCTCTGTAGCTCTGATAAAAAACCATAGTCTGGCTCACCATTCTTCAGACAGAAGAAAAAATAAAAAAGCTTTCTGCTTTATTTTGTGACACTGCTACATCACCATTCCTCTCTGCCTTTGGAGATAAATTGTTGGCAGATCTGCAATTTCTTCTGTCTTGCTCCTCAGAACCCTTGGCAACATGTCACCTGTTCCAACAGATTTTTATATTCAGAGCACAATTCAGAGCTCAGCAAGAATTCTTTACTGATTTCTTCCAGTCATTAATCATCGCCTACTGCCTCACTATTAAGGAAGCATGTCAGTCTACACATGTGCATTCAGTTAAGGGTTGATTGTTTTAGCTTATGGATTATCTAGCTACTGTGTTTTTTTCCCCTTCTCCATTCCTCTCCAATCCTTATTTCCTAACTTAATCCTTCATGGGCTTTTGTCATAAACAGAAGCATGGGGAGTGGAAAAAGTAAAAATAAAGTTAGTCTTTAGATCTCTGTTAGTAAATCTACTCCCAAATTTAGGGATATTCAAGCAATTTGTTATGGAATAAATAGATTATATGATCATTACATTTGCTTCCGTTATTCTTCTTGTCCCTTCATCTTTCTGAAAAAGCAGCACAGTGAAATGGGAAATTTCGATAAGCTGAGAGTCAGACAGCTTGGCTTTGAATCCTGGCTCTGTCACATAATAGCTGTGGTCTCAGCCGAATATCTGAGATTCAGTTTCTTCATCTGTGAAATCAAGTAATGCCATGACCTCCTGCATGTATCAAAGAAAAATTGATAGATTATAATAAGATTCCCGATTTAGAAGCTTTATGATATACATATAAGAATATCTTATTATATAGATTCACAAAAGTTATACCAAATCAATCTGTGTCAGTAAACAAATACCATAATACTGCTACTTTAAAATCTACCTGAAAGCTCAGTCACTTAAAATACCCATCACTCACTATCATGGATCTCTGGGTCTGACTGGAGAAGCTCATCCTGCCTGAGCCCAGCTGGTGGTTCTAGTCCTTGTATGCTTTTTCTGTGGCCCAGACTGAAGGGACGGAGCTAATCTAGGAAAGCTCCTCTCATGGCAGTGGCAGAAATCAAGAGACCCAAAGTTCAATGGGGACAAGCACTTTCCAAGCCCCTCTTAGTGTTATGTCTGCTAATATTTCATTTGCTAAATAACATCACATCGGCAAGTTCAAAATGAGACAGGGAAGTACATTCTAGCTTCAGGGGGAGGGATTATGAAATTACATAGCAAAGAACGTGGATACAGGGAAGGGTGACATACTGGGGACAAAAATCCTGCCTATCCCACTTCTGATGATTATTCCAGATTCTGTCTGTCCTGTTCAGCTCTCTGTCCTTCCTCTGACCATCTACATGCCACTCACCCTTTAATATTTCTCATGTAAGAGGATACAATTTTTATTGGAATCTTCAGTCTGTATTGTGAGAATGAGCCTTATGAATTACATATTACACACAGACACACATGCAGTATACTCTTTTATGAAAGCACATTTGTATAAAATATTCAAAATGATGCTTGATTTCTTCTTGCCATTTAAGAGGACATGATACTCCATAAACAGATTTTCAATGTAACAGGGCTATATCATTGAACAAATTTGAGTAAAAAAAGTATTCTTGCCTGCAAATATTTCTAGATTTATTGTATATCTGCCATCTTACATGTAGAGCAACACACAGACACATATCTGAACTTTTGTAACTTAGGTCCTTGTGATATTGTAATTTATAAAAAGAAATATATACTTGGGCTTCGTCCAGCTTTCTGGGGTGGACAGAACTCCTAAAACCATTGAAATTTTCTAAGTGATGAGAATGATAGAGGTGCCTGTTGTTATGTTAATGGTGTGACTTTTGGAAAGCACCTGGGTAAACTTAAGGACAGGGGCTGGTGGCTACCCAACCATGTGATTAGAGGGTTGGAACTTTCAGTTTCACCACTGCTCCCCAACCTCTGGGGAGGGGAGAGGGGCTGGAGGTTGAATCAGTTGTCAGTGGCCAATGATTTATTCAGTCATGACTATGTAATGAAGCCTCCATTAAAAACAGCAACAACAACAACAAGAACTAAAGGATGGCTTTCATAGAACTTCTGGGTTGATGGACATGTAGAGATTTGGGGAGAGTTGGCTACTCAGAGAGAGCATGGAAGCTACACACTTTCTGCATACCTTGCCCTATGCAGCTCTTTTATCTGGCTGTTCCTGAAATTATGTCCTACTGTAATCTACTAAGTAAAATGTTTATCTAAATTCTGTGTGTCACTCTAGCAAATTAATCAAACCCAAGGAAGGTGTCGTTGGAACCTCTGATCTACAGTTGGTGGACCAGATGCCTAGGCAATAGCCTGAGCTTGCGATTGGAGTTTGAAGTTGGCTAGGGGTTGCGGGGCGGGGGGTCTTTTAGGACTGAACAGGACACAGCCTATGGAGTCATCCAGTGCCTCAGTGGAAACACAGCGCAAAATGCCAGTTTCAGCTCTCAAAGCTTTTTGTCCCACCTGAGACCTTACCCCTCAATTGCTCGCTTTTCTGACTTGGTATTGTAGTAACTTCAAACATTTTTAACTCTTAATTTTGGAATTTTTTTTAAAAAAACTTAATTTCTCACTTTTTTGACTATTTCTCCAGTAACTTCAAACTTTTTTCTAGTTTTCTGAGTGAGAGGGTTAGCCAGAATCACCTAGTCCTTGACTGCCTGAAACACTACCTTCAACTATAAAATGTTTAAAGAAAAAAAATCCAAAATAACACTTTCTAGCTCCCTTTATACCACCACCCCATTCCCCTAAGGCTGTTAAGTAATAGAGTCAGTTAGTCTTAATAGAGAACAAATTAGGTGAATTATTTGTTGTTAGCCCAGGAGATAATGCTCTATATTTTTCAAGGCTTGTTATTCTGTTTAAAGCTATAGGGTTTTAATTATTACTTCGATTTGGTCTTTCAAAAGAAACTATAGTGTAATCACATTATTTTTTTGCCTTTAGATCCAGATGAAATTTACTGATCTAAAGGTGAAGACTGGGTCATTTCACTCATTCAACACAAAGTAAAGGACATATGTCACCACTCTGTTAAAAAAAAAAAAAAAAGACCAACTAAACAACTTGGCTTTTCTTCCTTTTTTTTTTTTTTTTTTTACATCTGATACACAGGTTATAAAACTACACATCAGATATTCTATTCCTTTTGAGATAATATATTGACTATAAATAACCCTATTATTTTGGTAGAAGTTATTTTAACTTTGGGTTTGGGAAAACGTAAATATTTCTTCCCAGCCCCCAGCAAAAGACTATGTGGTTCATGCCTCATTCAGCCCTGCTGGTGTGTTTCCAGTTTTTATCCTTCTCATCAAAGAATATGAAAGAGCATATACTTCATGCTCCATTAGTGTACAGATTATTTCATTTCTCTTCATTTCTCTCTGTCTCTTTCTCCATGCCCACCTTCCTCCAAAATCAGTATATGGCACTTAGAAAATATTTTTGTGGATGACTGCACATTTCTCATAGTAAACTCTCACTCAAAAGAGACATATTAAAAATAATAATAATAAAAAAATTAAAAAAAATTAAAAAGGGACATATTTACTAGAATTCTAGTTCCTTGGTTTATAGTGAAGATACTTACTGTCCTAGGGACCAGAAAACTTGCAAGTAAATGGTGTATTCTTTTTATTAACACTCTAAGATGCTACATAGAGCCTCTGTCCTTAGGGAGCCGGCCATCTTGTGGGTTTCAGTCCTTCCTCATAATGTGCCAAGCACTGTGATTGGCATTTGACAGTCATTGAATAAAAACTCACTTAAATGCGTGATTGAACAAAAGAAGGAAATGAACTGCTGATTGCTAGGTGACCATGGAATTAAAAGAATTAGATGTTTCAAATACTTAGTATCAAGTTATACTAACTCATTATATTCATCTACACTACAGTAATGTCTTTCACATAAATAAAAGGTCCTGGCCCCTGTTTTAACTTTATTAGCCTGGATGAGGTATGGTAAGACCAGACACAGATCAAGAGAGAGAAACCAGAAAGAGTTTTGCAGTTTTGTTGTGCTCACAGTTTCCTGGAGACAGCACAGAGTGCCCTACAGAGCCACTCTGTACCAGGAAAGCAGTGGAGTTGGTCAGGAAGCAGAAGAACAGAGGGAAAAGGTGGAAAAGAGCATTTATTGTGGTTTCTATGGGAAGAAAAGAGTGAGGCAGGGCAAGTAGTTTTAGGATTGGTTAATTTTAATAATTTCAGCAGGCTCTGGGGCATAGGTGTTGTCCCTGGTTTTCTGATATCTGGCCCTGGGTGACTAGGGTGGGTGTACAGTGGCCCAGACTATGAGAGTTTAATAAGGGAAGTATTAGGATGTTGATTTAATCTTCCACTCAGAAAAGGGAACTGATTGGCCTCTAGCCAGGGCCTCAAAACTGGAGCAAAACAGCACACACACACACACACACATCTATATTACAGTTCCTACACTCCCCCTTCCACCTCTGTGAAAAGTTCCCAATGGCCTTGCCAACAAATGCTTCACAGATTTGGAAATAAAATTTTAAAAAATAATAATAATAGAAGAAAGAGAGAAGAAAGGAAGGGAAGAGAGGAAGAAAGGAAGGAAAGAAAGAGAAGAAAGGAGTAAGCTAATAAATTCCTCTCGTTCATTAACAAACTCTTGATATAATACTAACATTGGTTAGTAAGTAGTCAGTTCATTCTTTTATGCCTGCGTACAGTTTCATTTTTTCAGGTATCTTGGATTCTGAAAGCAATAGAAAGAATGAGATAAGATAAACTTTAAGTAAGAGACTCCTGATTGTTATCACTCTGTTCAACACTTATTTTCTTCTGAGACAAAGGGAATGTGGAAGAAAAGTAAATGTCTCTGCTGTAGATTGAATGTGTCCCCCCCCACCAATTGATAATAGTGAAATCCTAACTCCCAAGGTGATGGTATTAGGAGGTGGGGCCTTTGGGAGATAACAGATCATGAGGGTGGACCCCCCTCCCCCATGAAAGGGATTAGTGCCTTTATAAAAGAGGACCCCAAAACCCCCCTTGCTCCTTCTGTCATGTGAGGTTACAGCAAAAAATGGCCATCTATGAGGGAGCAGGCCTGCACCAGACACTGAATCTGCCGATCCCTTGATCTTGGACTCCCCAGCCTCCAGAACTATGAAAAATCAATTTCTGTTGCAAACCACCCAGTCTGTGGTATTTTGTTATAGCATCCTGAATTGACTAAGACAGTTATTTTCAAATAACTTAGATTAAGGGAATAAAATGTTGTTTAATGGACAAGCTACATACTGGATTGTATTTCCATTTGTGATGACATTGGAAAACCAAGTAGAAACAATTAGCAAACACTGTGCAATGTCTTTCATCATTTGCTAAAATGAGGCTTACAAATTTTAATTGCAAAGTTTTTGAAACCTATCTTGGGTTATTTATTCTTACAGAGAAATTTGCTTTCAATGTTACCAGGATTTATTTTCCTATAAAGGGTAGCCCAGCAAAAGGAGAGAGGAGAAGAAAAAGAAACACATACAAACACATACACCAACCAACAATGAGCAGTACCTTCCTTGATACTTTCCAGTGCAAAACATTGACTTGTCACATGACGGGATATTTTGTCAGATGACAAAGACCCCAAGACAATTAAATTTGATGTTGAATCTAACTGCTTGTATTTTTCTTTAAGAATATCATGCTACTGTAAAAACCGGTTGCTAATGAGGTGATTGACTTTAAATGTCACCTCAGTTGCTGTCTAATGTTTGCTTAAGCATATTCTTTTTAAGAGATATTTAACCATAATTTGAATTCTACATGGTATGTTGGCATAAATTCCATGTAGAGACATAAACATGACAAAGTGCCACCCAGTTTTCCAGATAACTGTTGGTTTTCATGGGGTTACAATATAAGAGAGACTGCCATGGTGGCCACCCATGTTGAATTACTATTATGTAACCAAATGTGTCAAAAGCTCAACAGTTGCCAGGTCGATATACAACAATATAGCACACTTTTAAGGGGAAACTTTCATTGCTATATTGGAATCCTGATAATGAATTTCCACATTTTTTCCTTCTCTTAGTATCAATCATCAAGAGTTCACATGTTATTAGAGCATGTAACATGGAGTTGGAGAAAAAGAAGGAAAGCTATGAGCTTTGGAAGAGAATATTGTGAGGACTTCCAAATTTATTCATTTTTTACTTTATTTAGTCATTTTTTCCACATATGTGCATTGTTTCCAACACATGTCACATACACTCGTAAGTGCTAAAGATACAGAGATGAAACAGGTAGTTGCTGCCTGTCATGGTTATCAGTCTCATTGTAGGACAAATTGACTCTGCAGTATCACACTCCTCAAGATGGGTTTTTTATCAAGTGCCCTTGTATCTTTATGTGATGGCTGTGTTGACACATAAACAAAACATAGAGGATGAGTTATTTGATATGAGACTTCAGGTGAGAAGAGTCTTTTGTCTTGAGAATCCTGTTCACCTGAGGATGTAAACAGAATGTATTATGGTTGCAAAATATTACAAAAGCAAGTGTATGAGTAACACTGGAGTAGAATTTGCAAAATGGAGACACACAGAGATAAGGCCATGCAAAGCATTTAATAATTTTGAAAAGAGAGAGTCATTAAAATTTTGACAGGATAATATCAGGACAAAATTTAATTGTAATACTAATGACTACATGATCCTTCTATATGATGGATTGCAGAGGTGTGCCAGTGAATTGTTTGTGTACTTTCCAATCTATTACCTGCCCTTCTCTTGTTCTGGTCTCTTATTCAGGGTAACTGTATTTTCCAGAATCCCCTTTTCTCTGACTTCTAGTGTGTTCTTCATTCAGTAAGACTCCCTGGTAGAAGTTTGGAAGGGAGAGAGAAATGATGTATTTCTTACCTTTCCTTTGGCTTCCTATGTTGCCACTGACGATGGCTGCCTTACTTATCTGGTCCAGCCCTCTTTCCCCTCCCGCCATGGTTGCCTTTCACACTGAAAACTCCTGCTCTGGCTCCTTTTGGATGATTCTGCATTAATGGGTCTGGTATACCTACTTCTATTAAACACCCAGCTCTAACGGTGTAGTGTCTTCCCGCTGTTGCTAATCTCTGGATTTCCTCACTATTCTCTGTTGGGTTTTCCAGTTTTTTTCTTTACTAATGTGAACAAGTGTCTGTGTAGCTAGCTAGCTAGCTAATATATAATTAAAGTATCTGTATATAAGTGAATGTCCTAGAGTTGTTCCTGTTTTTGTGTCGAAAATTGTACTAACATCTCGAAATCAGTCATGTAGAACAGTGAGATGGATAATACAGTAGACTCTCCAAGTATAGGCCCTCTCTATCAGTTAACCAGTGTGTTTAGTAATATAGAAAAGTGTAAGGTTATTTAAAGTATTTAAAGATAGAATTACAATTTTGGAATTTTTTGATGATGAAGCAATGTCTGCCAGAGTACAGTATTTCTTTCTGTATAGATTTAAGTTTGAATCAGGTAATTTATTTCTTCTGCCTAAAGATTTTTTTTTTTCAAGTTTCTTATAGTGCTGGTCTGCTAGTAATGGAGTTTCTATTTTTATTTGTATGGAAAAAACTTTATTTCTTTTTCAAATTTGAAAGATAGCTTCACTTGATATAGAATTCCAAACTGATATTTTTTTCTATTTACAGCACTATCCAAATATCACTCCATTTCTCCTGGTTTGCATAGTTTCTGACCGGAAGCCTGTTATATTTCTTATCTTTATGTAAATACAGTATTTTTTTTCTTTCTCTGCCTGCCTCCTTCAAGATTTTCTTTTGATCTTTTGATTTTCAGAAATGTTGAGTATGTGTCTGTGTGTGTGTGTTGTATTTATTCTGCCTACTGTTCTCTGAGCTTCTTGAATCTGCAATTTGACATCTTTCATTATTTTTGGAAAATTATCAGTCATTGTTTCTTCAAATATTCTAGGATTCCAGTTTCACAAATGTTAGTCCATCTGATATTTTCCTATATTTCTTGATTATATCATTATATTTGTTTGTTCACGCTTTCTCTCTTCGTGTTTCACACTGGGTAATTTCACTGACCTACCTTCAGGGTCACTGTCTTAGTCACCTTGGGCAGCCATAACAAAATACCATAGACTGGAAGGTTTAAAAACAGAAACTTCCTTCTAACACTTCCAGAGGCTAGAATGTCCAAGATAAGGGTGCCAGCACAGTCAGGTTCAGGTGAGAGCCTCTTCCTTGCAGATGGCCACCTTCTCACTGTATCCTCACATGGTGAAGAGAGAGAAAGCTCTGTCCTCTTTTTCTTCTAATAAGGACACCAATCTCATCATTAGGATGAGACCTCATCATGACCTCATCTGAATCTAATTATCTCTTAAAGACCTCATTTCCAAATACCATCACATTGGAAGTTAGGGTTTCAACATATGAATTTTGAGGATACACATTCAAGCCATAACATTTGCCACTGGCCCCCCAAAGTTTATGTCCTTCTTACATGCAAAATGCATTCATCCCATTTCAACAGTCCCCCAAATCTTAACTTGTTCTAACATCAACTGTTAAGTCTAAATTCTAAAGTCTCATCTAAATATTACCTAGATCAGATAATATAGTTTAGACCGCAGGTACAATTTATCATGAGACATATTTTTTTCTCTAGCTGTGAACTTGTGAAACCAGGTTAAGTTATACTCCTCCAAAATATAATGACAGAACTTGCATGGGATATTGTTCGCATTCCAAAGGGGAGAAATTGGAAGGAATAGGTGTTGAGTCCCTAGCAAGTACAAAACCTAGCAAGGCAAGCATAATTAGATCTTAATGCTACTATAATCCTCTTTGATTCAAAGTTCCACCTTCCCTACTGGAGTGGTGGTCCTGCCTCCTTGGGTCTACCTGGTGGGAGCTGAACCCCCAAGACTCTGGAAGCCCCACTCCCAAGGCTCCAGGAAAACATCATCTGGCCTGTTGACATTGAGGCAGTGGCTTTCCCCTTTGAAACCAAAGAGGGAGGTAATCTCTGAGTCACCTTCAGGGTCATTCTTCTTTTGTCTTGAAGAATAATAGCACATGTTTATAGTCAAATGGTTCTATGGTCTTGTCCTGTAGGACCTAAGAAGTCTGACAGCTTTCCTTCATTTTTATCCCCTTCAGTTCAAACTGATAGCATTTCTGCTGGAGTGGATGATTATGTCTACGGTTCACACCCAGACTAATCACTTTATAAAATGGTTGTTTGTATACAGTCTTAGTATTCTCTTCAGAAAAAAACTTTCTCATTTTTTTGCAATACAGATAGTCTGAGCTTTTCCAAATCTTTAAGTTCAGCTTTCTTTTGATTAACAATTTTGTATTCAAGTCATTTTTTTTTCACTTCTGCATTTTACTATAAACAGTCAGCGGAAACCAAGCTACTTCTTCACAATTTTGCTTAAAAATCTCCTCCACCAAATTTCATCATTTGCGCATTGTATCTTCTACAAAACATTAAAATATGGACAGAATTCATCCAAGTACTTTGCTGTACTATAACAAGGATTACCTTTTCTCCATTGTCCAATAACATGTTCGTCATTTCCATCTGAGACCTCACCGGAATAGCCTGTAGTGTCCATATTTCCACCAACATTTTGCTCAGGATTCTTTGTGCATACTCTAAGAAGATGTAAACTTTCTCTATAGCAGGGATCCCCAACCCCTGGGCCACAGCCTGTTAGGAACCGGGCCGCACAGCAGGAGGTGACTGGCAGGCAAGCGAGCGAAGTTTCATCTGCCGCTCCCCATTGCTCGCATTACTGCCTGAATCATCCCGCCCCCCACCACATCCGTTGAAATATTGTCTTCCATGAAACCGGTCCCTGGTGCCAAAAATGTTAGGGACCACTGCTCTATAGCTTTCCTCTTCTCTTTCTGAGCTTTCACCAGAATCACCTTTAAAGGTCCTTTCATGGCAATCTTGGATTTTTCTATCGTGAACCTCAAAACTCCTCCAGCCATTACTCAGTTCTAGAGCTGCTTCCACATTTTTAGGTATTTGTTATGGCAGCAATCCACCTCTCAGTACCGATTTCTGTCTTAGTCAGCTTAGGCTGCCATAACAATAAGCAGTTTTAAAACAAATTTATTTCTCACAGTTCTGGAGGCTGAGAAGTAAAATATAAGAGTGCCAGCATGTTCAGATTCTGGTAAGGGCCTTCTTCCTGGTTTGCAGACAGCTGCCTTTTCCCTGTGACCTCATATAGCAGAGAGAGAGTGAGCACTGGTCTCTTCCTCTACTTACAAGGAGCCTAATCCCACGATGGGAACCCCACACTTATGACTACATTTAAACTTAATTACTTCCCCAGGGTTCCACCTACAAATACCATCACCTTGAGAATTAGGGCTTCATCATACATATTTTGGAAAGACACAAACATTTAGTCTATAACAGTTGCTGAATCTCTTTCGGCTATGTAGAATCTAATGAGTCTGTCAAAGACATTCTGCATCTTTGCTACTATATTTTGCTTGGTTTTCTTTTGTTTTGTTTTAATCCTAACATTTTCATTTGATTCTCTCTTTCAGTTTCCATATCTTTACTAAAATGTCCCATCTATTAAAATATCTACCACTTACACTAAAAACTTTTACATATTAATCATAGTTATTTTAAATTGCTTGAATGATAGCTTCAACACCAGTCCTTATCTGAATCTAGTGTTGATTATTTTGTCTCTTGACAGTGGGAATTTTTTTTTCTTTTTATGTTGTTTGTTTTTGTTTTTTAGTTAAAAACTGATGATCAATAGGACAGTAGAGAATAAGATATATAATATGTATGTCTGGAAATAGGCATCTTTCTTATTCTATAAGCCTTAGTGTGTTAGTCTATTTGGGCTACTATAACAAATACTACAGACTCAGTATCTTATAAACAACAGAAATTTATTTCTAATTTTTTTTGGAGGCTGAAAGTCCAAGTTCTAGGTGACAACATGGTTGGGTTTTAGTGAAAGCCCA
The DNA here is from genome assembly GCF_949752795.1 of Hyperoodon ampullatus. Taxonomy (NCBI): domain Eukaryota; kingdom Metazoa; phylum Chordata; class Mammalia; order Artiodactyla; family Ziphiidae; genus Hyperoodon; species Hyperoodon ampullatus. The sequence goes on along the minus strand of NC_136931.1, from coordinate 24,652,385 downwards.
CTTTCTGGTTCATGGATGGTGTCTTCTCGCTGTGTCCTCACATGCAGGAAGGGGCAAGAGAGCTCTCTCAGGCCTCTTTTATAAAGGATTAATCTCATTCATGAAGGCTCCACCCTCATGACCTAATCATCTTCCCAAAGGCCTGCAACTCCTAATACGATCACATTGGGCATTAGGATTTCAACATATATATTTGGGGGAGGGGGACACAAACATTCAGACCATAGCAGGAAGGGAGTTGGAGCTTGAGTCAGTCAACTCAATAGCTGAGCTGGGTTAGGGTTTTGTTATTGCTGTGGTTATCCTCAAATTCATTTGGTGTTACTGAATGGTTAGGATAAAATGTGCTTTGCCAGTGAGATTTTCTCAATGTCCTTGCTCCATTCTCAGCTTTAGGCTTCCCCTAGGGGCCTGATCTCCCACAGGATCTTTCTCCATCCTTTTGCTCCTCCTCCCGTGCCATATTGCTATTTTTCGTTAATCATGTTTTTTAGATTGTGAGTGGGAGTGGGTAGGCCATGTGTGTCTGTGTGCATGCGTATGTGTGTATGTGTGTGTGAGTGTGTTTCTGTTGCCCTGGTTTAGCCTAAGTCTTAGGCAATTTCTGTGTCTTTAGATCTAAATGGTAGGGCTTTCTCAAAGGGTATGCCTGTGCTCCAGAGATGGTATTCTACAAAGGTCTGGGCTCAGGGTAATTTGTAGCCCCTCTCCCATGCTTCCTGCCTTTCCACAAGCAGCAACTCTCCTTCTCCAGGCATGCTCCATGAGGAAAGCTTTCTGTAGACAACTGCCCTAACTCCAGTCTTTCTCACTGTCACCTGGCGAGGTTCATGGAAAAGAGTCTGAGAATGCATGTGGACTGTTCTGTGTCTGCAACTCCCAGGGCTTCTGTATTCAGAATCTATCATATACTCAGCATTTGCAAATTCTTTAAATACGTTAGCTAAGTTCTTCTTTCCTAATTGTATGACTGCATGTCTTCTTCCTATGATTGGCCCAAGGTGAGGTACTATGCCTGGCTCTCCTTGGAGGCACTTTTATTTTCTTAGATTTCAGACTAGTTGGTTTCACTATAATCTCAGTTCTCCAATCAGTATGATTTTGTATATTATCCAGCTTTTCCTTGCTAGGATGAGTGAAACCCTCTTTCCAACTTTCCACATTCTAAGAAGATGGACGTTCTCAGAATATTTTCTATGTCATATTTTCACTTTGTCTTTATTTCTTTAATTATTCAGGAATTTAATTTATAAACAATAACAAAAGCAAAATTTGACTTCTACCCATGATCATGTTAGTCACTTTCTTAACACTTCTCTTATCAGCTCTGGAAAATAAAATTGGGAAGCAGTAATTCCAGGAATTCCCCTCCCCATAATAAGGTTTTAAAAATGCTTCTTTGTTCGAACCCAGGAGAATTATCACAAAGGTGTAGTTCTTAACTATGTGGTGCATCTGTCTTAGTTTGTTTGGTCTACTATAACAAAACATTATACGCTGGGTGGCTTATAAACAACAGAAATTTAGTTCTGGAGGCTGGGGAGTCCATGATCAAGGCACCAGCAGACTGAGTGTCTGGTTTGAGCTCTCTTTCTGCTTCCTCATAGATGCTGGCCTTCTTGCTGTGTCCTCACATGGTAGAAGAGAGAGGGAGTTCTCTGAGTCCTCTTTTTTAAGACCACTAATCCCATTCATAAGGGGTCCATCCTCATGGAGTGTGAAACATCTCCCAAAGGCCCCACTTCCCAATACCATCACACTGGGAATAAAAATTTAACACATGAATTTTGAGGGGACACAAACATTCAATATGTAGCAGCATTCATTGACATCATCTCTTTCATATGTTGAAAGCCAGTATGTACTACTACAGTGTAGAGTCTTCCAATGTTGGTACACTATATGCAAATATCTGACATTGCTTCAAATCCTCAGATCTTTACATTGACTGTATCATCTTAGATTGCACATTTAAAATGTTACAGACTGTAGGCAGACTGGTCAGACCTCAGTAGTCAATAGTTTTGCTTGTCTATGTGTTTTGATCAGTGATGTAGTCTTTTAAAAGCTGAGACAGTTATTTCATGGATCTGTGTACTATTACTATGATTCTGATTCTCTATGGTGACAAGAATATTTGCTTATGTTTCCTTTTCCCATTGCATCACTCTTATCCTTCTTCGGTGAACACAGAGGTCACAGAGGTCTCAAAAGTGACTCATCTGTCAAATTTCAACTCCAGTTTCCTTTCTAAGTGCCTACAGTTTTACCCAGAAATAATGTTTACCAACCCCACCATCATCCCATTACATACAAATATACACCTGCTATATGAAAGGGCAAAGACCTCTTTTTACACATCTGTAGTCGGTCATTGGAGCCATGGTCCTTTGTTAATACTTAGAGGGGATTAATCATAATAATTACAGAATACAACATAAATGGCATTTTAATATTATGTTAATAATGGTAAAATGAAGAGATTTTCAGTCATTCTAAATATGGCCCATGCATTTCACATTAGCCAGAAAATAACAACAAAAATAAAGAGAAACAGCATTTATTAAGCATGTACACCATATAAGATGTTGTGAAACATGTTAAATACAGTATCTCTAATTCTCCTTGCTTAATCCCTGATACCCAAGGGATTGAATCAGTTACCTGAGGTCCAAGCAGGATATGAATTCAGCTCTCCTACATTCCAAGTCCTGCACTTTCTCCTCTCAACTCACATGGCTTGTCTCTAATATTGGAAGTGCTCAAACATATTTGTTAAAGATATAAGTGAATGAATGAATAAATGAATGAATTATGAAGTAGCCTGAAGCTTTACCCCTGAAACTCCATGTAATATACTTTCTATGCATTTAGTCTCACCAAACCAATTCTATGATAAAAATCTTCTTCATAACAAAGACTATGACTGACCTATGATCTATATAAGACTATATAGCTTAATTGGGAGTATAGAGATAGAGAAAGAAAATTCCTGACAGAAGTGGTATTATGGGTAGTCAGGTTGGAACCATAAACTCATTTCTTCATGCAGGAACAGGAGACTAGGTTATTAGACCAATTAGAGAGTCAAACTTGTCTAAATTGACTCCCAGCAATTGGTTCTTACTACAGTTGCATGGTAACAGTTGCAAGGCAGGCAGGGAATGAAATGTAGAGGAAATAGACAAAAGGTCAAGGAAATTAACAAGAGTCGGGAAGTTAGGGAAGTAGGGTCACAATATAAAAAATAAAAAATAAAAAAATAATTAAGGTATAGTAGATTCAATTTTTCCCCAGGCCTGAAATTGATAACTGATTGTCTGCTGATCCAGAGAAGTGACGATGTGAGTGGCTAAGAAGGGGGTGGTATGGTGAGGAGATATGTAAGAGGAAGGGGTGGTAGGCCATGACTTTGGTGCAGGAAAACAGTGTCATGTGCAGAACATCTAGGATACATCTCGCTGTCTACCATGTAAGTCCGAGGACCCTCAAAATGAAGAACAAGAAAATAGCTTCAATAATAACAAAAGTAAATATTATCAACTGAGTCTCTAGTATCAACTGGCTGTATCTAACTAAGTCAAAGATTATATTCATTCACTTCTCATTTTTCCTTTGTGCACATAAATATCCTGTGAAGTATTAATTATCATTATCATTTGATAGGTGGAAAAACTTGCCCCAGAGCTTCTCTGATAATAATTGGTAGAGGCAAGGTTCAAACCCACATCTGTCACACTCCGTATCTCTTTTCATTATAATACTGATTCGTGGCACATCCTTTACTACCAAATCCCCAATTTAAAAAAACAAAGCATTTAATCAGATATAAGTTGAGTTTAAGTTTGAGCCCAAACATCTGCACAGAAACCAGGGTCCTTGACATAAGAGATATGGTTACAAGTTATCAAGACAGGAAATTACAGGATATTTAGGGAGACCGATTATAATACTATTTGAGGATTGTTTTGTTATTTTCTAAATGTTTACTTGCTGTATTCTTATTGCATCCAAGAAAAGGGGGCTGGAAAAACATTGAATTATACTATATCTGGATGAAAGGAAAGTAATGATTACTGAATACCTACCGTATCTCAAGTACTGTAGAAAATGTTTGCTATAAATTACCCCTATTTAATCCACTAAGAGCTATGAAATCTCATCCCATTTCACAGATGAGGAAACTGGGAGGTCAAAGCTCTAGACCCTAATTCCAATGTCATAAAAGCGAGGACATTCTGGGACCTTCCTGGTGGTCTGGGGGATAAGACTCCGTGCTCCCAATGCAGGGGCACAGGTTAGATCCCTGGTTGGGGAACTAGATCCGCATGCATGCCTCAACTAAGAGTTTGCATGCCACAACTAAGAGTCCACATGCCGTAACTAAGAAGCCCGCATGCCGCAACTACAGATCCCACATGCCACAACAAAGACCTGGCACGACCTAAATAAGAAAATAAATAAATAAATAGATAGATAGATAGATAGATAGATAGGACATTCTGATTTCCTAACCTATGCCGTTTTCACACCTGGGTGCTCATTAGCTAGGATAAGGACATGAACAGCAGGGAGTTGTGCTGATGGTTGAATAATTGTATTCTCCTCTGTTGCTAGTGTGATAGCCATTGGAAATTGTTTGGAAGCTCCAGAGGAGTAGGAAAAGGCCATAACAGCGATAATTAGGACTTGTCCGATGAATGTTTACCCTGGAATTCTGGGAACGTAGCGATTTCAACTATCCACTTTGGTTCTTTGAATAGATTTATGACATTTTTATTTAAAGATACACAATATAAACAGGCAATGGCAATCATCATAGAGTAACAGAATAAAATATCATTAAATCATCATCAAATACGTACAATGCCCAATAAGGAGTTAGAAATAGATTGAGCTATGCACAATTATCAGCACAATGCTACAAAAAGACAGAAGGCAAGATTTGGATGTAAATGAGTGGATGAAGTAGAATACACAAAATATTTCAATAAAATGGAAGTTGATTAGACTGTAAGATTAATAAAAATGTAGAGGAGGAGAGAGTCATATATGAAGCGAGCACAACCTGCTTAGGGTTTTATTTGTCCTGTCCATATAAAAGGCACCAGAGGAAAATCTTATGCAGCTCACCAGGCATTCCAGAAAGAGCCCTGTGGGAAAAGGAGAAAGAAAACAATGTGACTGTTCTCTCCTTACCCTTGGTTGCAGATTCCCCAAAGCTTCCTTGGCATTTTATTGTGCACTAAGTCTCCAAGTATTGGTGGTCTTTACCTCATTGCCAGATATATTCTCCTATGTCAGATATATTCTCCTATGTAGGAGAATTTATAAACTGTCCAATCCTGGTACCCTTGAATGATAAAATTCTATAACTCTTCAGGTTCTTAGTCCATACCCATCAAGGAACTATCTCATAATTTGAATCAAACTCATAGGAAGAGAATGTGCAGGTAACTTCAGTTGAGCCTTCTAGAAGGCCAAATAGGCTATTTGTTGTTTGGTTTATAATCATCCCCAAGGTTTACGGTTACCATGAGTCCATCTTTACAGATCCCACCAACCCAGAAGTAGTAAAGAATACAAATTACTGAGGCTACAATTCTGAAGTTCATCTCCTGGAGGACCATGAATTAATAAATGTATGTTATTCAGAGATTTTTGTCTTAGCATCTGTTAAAAGATCCCTAGATGGGACCTGAAACACCCTGTTGTTGCATTTCATATTTTTTTTCCTCAGAAAAAACAGATAATATTGATAGATGGGACTGATATTCTTAACACCAAGTTTATGATACACTTTTCATAACCTAGGCTTCTCCTCTTCAATGAGGGAAAATGTTGTCTAGCATGTGTAAGAACCTTTTAAAAGCCCTTTTAGAAACCCTGCATAAAATTTTGTTTGTCTAAATAAACTGGGGACCAAATTTTCTCCTATCCATCCACCTCACTCTTTTGCTGGAGGAGTTGGCCTGCATTTCTTGTAGGGACTTCACTCTGGAAGGGGACAGGATTGACCCACAACCTAGAGCCAAAGAACCAGCCATACAAGGTCTGAGGACCCAGATCATTGATACCACTGAGGAATCCCATGTTTACTAGACAACGATTAGGTTCAGTGCTAATACCTGGCTAGTATTGGAAGTATCTTGGATAGAGACATTGAGAAATTAAATTATTGAACATGTTTTCATCAATTGGTGCCTTGTAATTTGTGTCACATTTGATCAATAGTACCAAAACCCAGAAAAGGCTTTGTGTGTAGAAAGGATATAACATTAATTATGGGAACCTTCCTTTGGTGTATCAGCCAAGATCCAATCAAGAAAAATAATGCTACTCTGAATTTCTAAAACAGAGAGAAATAATGGAGGAAACTATGTCCTTAGTTGATGAAAACTTCAAAAGCCAAATAGGGGACCATAAGGCATGCCAGATATTAGCAAGAGAAGAAAGCTTCTACCATCTCAAAAGAAAAAAATCAGAGGCAGTGTTAACTTATTCCAGAGGAAAATGGAGACAGGTGTGTCATTCCATGGGCACTGGAGCCGGGGAGGAAATGTGCCCCTGCTGGAGAAGCTTCTTGATGAAGGGAGAAGATAAGCATCCTGGGTTTTTATTTACGAATTTTAAAAATAATTTTTTGTTTGTAATTCTTTTAGATTTATAGAAAACATTTTTAAAAGGGTACAGAGTGTTCACACATAATCTTCATCAAATTTCTCCTAATGTTAACAAATGTGACCATGGTACTTTACTATTAACTAATCTCCAGACTTTATTTGAATTTCATCTGTTCTCCACTAATGTTCTTTTACTGTTCCAGAATCCAATGAAGGATACCATATTGCATTTAGTTTTCACATACTTCTGTTTTCCTTTCTAATAGAGTTTTCCAAAGACTGAAATTAGGCAGAGACCAGCTGATAGAGGAGCTGAGGAACACAGCCTGTAGGAATAAGTCCACCTGCATGTATAGTAGAGCCGGAGAGGACAAGGTATTGCTGGGAGGACAAATGGGCACAAGATTAGCACACTAAATTATACCCTTTTTATTGAAATATTCTTTGAAGTTTTAGATTGATGGAACTCTTATCATTATATTAAAGTCACACTTGCATTATTAATCATCTGTACAAGAGTCTTCAAAGTTACGTATTCTTGTCCTCAGGTCACAGAACCACTAATAAATAAAATAGTCAGGATTTAAACCCAAGTTGTTTATTTGGCACTTTCCACTTGCTACATTTAAGTTATAAAATCAACATAGTCATTTCTTAACACTATACCCAAATACCAAAAGTACATAGGCCGAGCTAAATGCAATACTATTTCATGACTGTAATCAAAGTTGGGCACATCTCTCCAATTCTAAATTAGATTATTCATCTACAAAATGGGAAGAATTTCATATAATCCTAAAGTTCTTAATTCAAACAGAATTTAAATTGTGTTGACCTTCTGACGGTGTTCGAAGTCCAGCTAGGATTTGACTCTATCACCTCCTTTTCTGCTGGCTAAGTGATTTTGTGCCATGTTCAAACCGAGGGTTAGTTTTGAATGGCACACTTCGGTTGTTCAAGGTGTGTATAGCAGATCTCAACCATTTGTCCTCCCCCAAAGAAGGTACAAATTATATACATGTTACAGGGTCTTGATGTTTGATTTCTATGCAAACTCATGAAAAACATGCTAGCCTCACATTGATTGTCTGTGTTCAAATGCTCAGCTACTGGACCAGAGCCAACAGGGCAGCAAATGACGGAAAAAGGAGTTTCAGATGTCAGCAGAGCTAAGCAGAAGGGACAGCTTTGTCTGTGGTTAACCACATATCGTATTTTTGCTGTTCTGTATCCATTTTTGTTGAATCCAATAAAGTTTTCATTTTTCGTGACCAAACTTTGGACTTGTTATGTTTGTTCCCAGCAAACCGCAAATCATTGAAGTCAATCCACACGGCCTGAGAGGCAGGACATTTTCATGTACAGATTTCTTAAATGGTTAAATGGCCAAGGTAGTGACTTAGAATTTCATAATCGTATCTCCCCTCCCCCCAAACCCTCACTTGTAAACATCATGTGGAATAGAGAAAGACCACTCAGGAGAATATCATAATAGATAAGGAGACAAAATTAAATGTGTTCAACTTCCATCTCTGTTTCTTAAGTTTTCATATCCCATGTAAGTCATTTGATGCTCTGTGTCATGAGCGTCAAAAAAAAAAATCACTGATTCTAGAATACATTGATTGCTACGTTCCTTTTTATTACAAAATCTTTTTTTCCCCCCCAGGTATCTTCCCTTCTTCAAGCAGTCCAGCATTTCTCTAAGGAGATTAACCTTTACTAGCTGGAATCAATTATGATGTTCTTATTTCTTCTGCCAATGATTGGTTTAGTAAAATGCCTATGACACAATTCTCAATGAGAAAAGATGCCAGAGCTTCCTGAGGAAGGATTTTATTCAGGACAATCCTGTTTTCTTCCTCTTGGATTTGTCATGTCTGGATGTGACACTTAAAATTGCTGAATCTTCTTGAAACCATATAGTCAGCCAAACCACAATCAACACCGAGTATGACAGTCAAGAAAGATTTGAACAAACTATCCTCAGTGATACTGTTGGTCTCTTTATTAATAAAAAGTGGGACACATAAGAGTTGGATAAATGAGAACATAAATATTTTTAATCTTTATGTTTTATTCTTTACATTAATTCAATACTCTATAATTTGGAATTTCCTGCTGGTTGTGAATGCTAAGATAACAGATGATTCAATGAAAAGAGTCTAGCACAGTGTCTGAAGTATGATGGGTTTTTAGTAAGTCTTTGTTTTCTTTCCTGTTTTCCCTACTGCACATCAGGCAACCCAAGGACAGATCGTATTTTCACTGAACCTGACAAAAGGACCCAAAAGTGTGTGTTTGAATAAATGGCCTGAGGATTTATATTGCACAGACGTAAGGAATGAAATATATATTCTGAAGGAGTTTTGCTTCCTCCTGCCAGGGAAAGGGGGACTCCAGTTTCCAGGAGTGACTCTTTAGTACATGTGAGGCTTCAGTAGCAATATAGAGTGCAAGGACAAGAAATAAAACAAATCTCACAAAATCTCCAAAGGAGGCAATGAAAAAGAGAAAGGGCACACCAGCCCAAGAAAAATGACAATTCCAGGGCATTTATTATATGCAATTATCAGTTCCCTGCTTACAGACACCACTCTGAGAGCATCTCTGCTTATTCCCACTTAACTAATGTCAGAATTGTCCTCTTCTCTTCTTCTGTGAATGACCACTTTTGCCTGGCTGTTAACTTCCATCTCCCTGTTGTTCTGCTAATGGCGTTCTATAGAATATCTTGACTGAGATACCTGGCATGACCAGAAGGCTAGTAGATTCACTGTGATTTCCAGTCTCTTTGAGCAGTTTGTTCCTCAGCCGTCTGGTGAAGTGACCAACCAAGGTCAATACTTATCACCCTGCTGTGAGTGGAAGCATGTAAAGTTCTGTTTATTTGCCTACTGTCATTGGAAATGGATGTCTGTCTAATCTAGAGGATGGGCCATAGTTATTTGCCAGAAACAAAGACCCTCTTGTTCAGGAGACTATTGTTGATAATTTACTAACTTTGAATGCAGAATTTCCAAGTGTAAAGCACTAGTAGAGCTTGTGAACAGATAGGTCACAACGTGGCCCAAACAAAACTACAAAGCAACAGGCAGTGTTCTTACTTCCTTTGGCCCTTTGTGTAAGATTATGTGAACCAATTGTTTAACTGTCCCTTCCTCCAATTTGGGAAGTTGAAGAATTTAACTGATGAGACTCTAGATTAGTAAAAACCATCTTGGAAATACCATAAGCAATGATATGGGGCTGCCAAAACATTCTTTTCAGTCCACTTTCCCCAGTATTTTCTGTTGGAGGTGTTTTGAGGATTCTGATATAAGGTCTCAGAAAAAAAAAAAAAAAAAGTCCTGGTAAGCATGCCTTCCAGTGTTCAAATATCTTTATCTTAATTTTAAATCTGACACAATGTTTTTGTCTTGTCTTGAAAAAATGTTCTGGGAGATTGTTTCGAACTGAGTGATCAACTAAGAAATTTCAGTAATCTAAGTATTTGTAATTCCAGTTTAGAACATTTTCCTGGAAAACTTAAAAGAAAAATATTTTGGAATCTGTAGTAGACAGATTTGGGTAAAAATCCTGGGTCATTAGCTTATTAGCTAAGAGATCTTAAGCAAGACTCGGTATTTCAAGCATCCCTATCCCCATTTTCCAGATAAAGAATCTAATTGTCCCAAAATTTTTGTTAAAAGTAGATGACAATGAGATTATCTAGCATTCATAATGAACAGTGGACATTCAATACATATTGCATATTAAACCCCCTTAAGTTCAAGTCAAAAGTTCTTGAAAGACTGGCCAAGGCAATTTTATTTTTATTTTTTTAGAAAGAAATTAATGGGTAAAAGGATTGGGGGATAGCTTTCTAATCTAGAAGCTATGGGGATAATAATGATTAAAAGATAGCAAAACTACACATATAATTACCTTCTAATCTATTGAGAATTTATATATGGTAGAACTGCCTCTTTGGGTAAAACATTAATTGCCAAGATATGGAAGCAACCTAACTGTCCATCAACAGATGAATGGATAAAGCAGCTGTGGGGTATATATATTTTTTATATTTAATGGAATACTACTCAGCCATATAAAAATAAAATTTGGCCATTTGCAACAACATGGATGGACTTGGAGGGTATTATGCTTAGTTAAATAAATCGGAGAGAGAAAGACAAATACTGAACTTTATCACTAATATGTGTAATATAAAAAGTAAGACAAACTAAGCAATATAACAACCATAAAAAAAGACTCTCAGAAAGAACAAACTAGTGGTTACCAGTGGAGAGGGGAAGGTGGGAGGCAAGATAGGGGTAGCGTATTAAGAGATACAAACTACTATGTATACATAAGTAAGGTATAAGGATATATTGTACAGCACAGAAAATATAGTCAATATTTTATAAAAACTATAAATGGAGTATAATCTGTAAAAATTCACTGTTGTGCACCTGAAAATATAATACTATAAATCAACTGTACCTCAATTTAAAAAAGTGTTATGCATGAGTGAGTGTCAGTGACTAGCTTTGGAAATGTGTATCTTAGGTGATAGTGATAGATAGATAGATAGATATTATCATATAGTTTCATGGTATTTCAGAAACTTGTACTTTATTTATTTTTTATTTTTTTATTTTTTATTTTTTTTCGGTACGCGGGCCTCTCACTGCTGTGGCCTCTTCTGTTGCGGAGCACAGGCTCCGGACACGCAGGCTCAGCGGCCATGGCTCACGGGCCCAGCCGCTCCGTGGCATGTGGGATCTTCCCGGACCAGGGCACGAACCCGTGTCCCCTGCATCGGCAGGCGGACTCCCAACCACTGCGCCACCAGGGAAGCCCCTAGAAACTTGTACTTTAAAAGAGTTATCTTTCAATACCCCCACCTAGACACTTGCTCATTTATTGTTTATTAAGTATTTATTGTTGTATCTTTTAGAAAGAGAACTGAAATTATATATACCTATATACACAATGAATTCCATTGTAATACTCTAAAAATTAAGTGGTGCTAGTTTTCCTGTTGTCCCATTTCCAATAAAGAGCCAGTGACCATACTGAACTGAATAAGCTCCCTCACATACTACTTAGAATAAATAACTTATCAAGTCTATTCTCCTGCCCAAAAAATCTGCATCTCTGGCTGACAGTCACCTGAACCCTGCTGTCCTGAGCATTTTTTAAAGACCTCAAGGTATGAGCAGTGATTACTGTTATCTGAAAAATGTATCAAAGCTGAAGCAGACATGTGTTCCCCATGGGGGTACTTATCTAAGGAAGCTTCTGATAAAATTGAAGCTTCTATGTAGGTGTGTGTGGACTGGGAGGGGAGTGGGCTTGGTACATTCTGTGTTTGTTTGCATGACTGTCAAAGTCATTCTGACAAAGCGCATATACAAGAATTAATTATGCCTTGAAGGTTGGGGTCCCAGGAACAATGCAGTTCTAAACAAAAATAAAGAGTGCTCTGGGGAAAGACCTATAAAAAAAGTGTATTGGGCTCTGTTGAAGACAGTGTAAATAAATGTAATTACTAACTGCCAGGAAAGCATCAGAACAGCTTTGAGTAATTGATAGCCTTTGTTATCTTCTAAAATGAAGAGAGAGGGAGGAAGCATTTAGGAAAATGAACAATGAAGGGTGTGAGAGAGAAGAAAGGTGTGTGCATGGCTAGAGAACCCTGCCAGAGAGAACCTGATGACACAACAGCACTGCTCCTTTCTTCTTTCTGATCAAGAAAGGAGGGATTATGAGGAGAAATTCTCCTTATTTATCCTTGAAAACCTCACAGTTAGAGAGGCTTTGATTATTATTGTTATTCTGTTTGGGGAGTGGGGCGTCTTTTGAAATAAGGATGGGAGCAAGTTAGAACCTTGAGTTAAAAACAGGATTCCTCCTGATTCTAGATTATTTCTCCTCTTTTACTAATTTTATAAAACATAGGCAGCAAAATGCCTGCTCTGACTCACATTAGTGTTGTTTTGCAAAGAAAATTAAATTATGGATGTGAGTTTCAAGACTGTAAAGTGTTCTTAACACTGTTTTTTTTTTCGGACACTCAGATGTAGACAGCCCATTGTTAGGTTGTGGTGAGGAGACCCTCTCTTAGGAAAGAGTTAACGTAAACCTTTGTACAGAAGCGGGCCTTCAAGTACCACAGAAAGATCTTAAATGGCGATTGAAGTTGCCCATTACAGCCTTTCAGATGAATCAAAGACAAGGTCTGGTAATCTTCTTCTTAGGGCATGGTCTGAGGCTCTTTGGAGGGAAGTAGAAGAGAACAAAGAGAAACTGTTTCTCTATATGGATTATTAAATGACAGATGACACTAGTACATCACAGGCATTGGAGTAAACAAGCTACATTCATCCCTTGTCTTGATGCAGTAGTTTTGTTTTTTGTTTTTTCCAAACAAATCTAGAAAATACACAAAAGACTTTTACTTCAAGAGAGTTGAAAGAATGTCTTTTGCCTCTTTGCATTTGGCCTTTATTCAGTGGACAAAGAAGCAGAATTTTTGTTGTTGTTGTTGTTGTTAGACTTCATCTCTAAAATTATTACTGAAAATTTAAATATCTTAAAAAATATCTAAAGAAACCCACTTTTGCTTTTGTGAATGTATAGATTTTGAGTATCTGTTTCAATTGCTTAAAAATAGAGACAAAGTTTTCCAAGTTTCCAACAAAAAATAGCAGCTTGTTTGCCGTATCTTCTGTGTAGTAACTATCTGATGGATCAGAAGATGCTCATGACTAACGCACATACAGAGATTGTCTAAACGCTAAGTTTCAGCCAGATCTCATAATAAAACCTGCCTCCGTAAAGGGGTAATGATTCCAGCAGGAGTGACCTTACCCTTACCCTCTTCTGAACTTCTCCATGATCTTGTCTATCTTTCAAGGAACCTCTCATCTCTTATTTGACCCTGAACACAAATAACTATGACTTACTATCCATTTCTGACATTCATGAGAAAAATAAGGATGAAATAATAAGCATTAATTCAGTATACATTCTTCTTATTCTCTTAATATGTATTCTCTTACTTCTCTTAATTAAGATATACATATTCTCTTAATTGTGATAACTTCTGATAGTTCGATCCCCTTTTCACCCACAATGAAATCTCAGGATCACAATGTTACACTCACACAAGATCACATAGCTAGTAGTTGTCAGAGTTGAGATTTGGATCTAATTCTATCTTCAACTGTAGTAACTATAACAATCATTTTACTTTTCTAGGTTGAGGATGAAGGCCATGTCTTATAGTCAAAGAACATATTATCTATATGCCAGTTCAGCCAGGATCTTTGCTTCGGAATAGGAGTGGTACAGGAGAATGAGATTTCCAGACACTAAAACCCACTAAATACTAAGAGAATTGTGAAAGACATATGCACATCTGTGTTTAAGTGCAATACATGTAAATGTGAAAAGGTTGCACCATCCAATTTATTAGAACTAATATATAAATCTCCTCTCATTCAATAGCTTCTTAAATCACTGTTGCCGTTTGCATGTTTGTTTTCGAGTGATTCTTGTCTTGTGTCCTACTTAGGGAAACTCTACAGCATAGTACAATAAGCACAGGATTTGAAGTACACTTGATTTAAGATGCAGCAAATCAGTCACCTACTTTATGTGTATTTGTGCATAAATTATTATATTGCTCTTACATTATTCACCTCATCTTCAAGTGAGAATAATTGCTTCACAGGGTTGTGATGAGAATTAAATGGGATAATATATACAAAGTAATCTATACTCAATAAATGTTTTTTCACACTCCATAAATTATTAGGACAATGGGTATTAATTTTTAAGTATAATATAAAATTCTAGTCTTTTTATTGTCAAGTAATATGTCTCCTCTCTAGTTTGAAAAATCATGTCTTATATGCCCCCAGGGCCTGTTATAGTAAATACTACAAGGAGAAATTCAGTTACTACTGAATACATTTATTAACACTAGACTTTATTCAATAAAGTCTTCAAAGGGAAAAGTTTTGAGATAAAGCCTCTGTTGTTGCCAAAATAATTGTCTCTATTCCACAGTCATTCTTCTCCCACCTACTTAGACAAATCCATGCTGGGGGTCCTTAGCCAGCTGCTTAGAGTATGTGTATTTCAGCTTCCCAAAATTAAGGGGATTTGCCTTAGGTCACGTTCCCAGAAGCAGACTCAGAAATGGGGAACATTTAATAAGGAAGTGCTCTAAAGAAAAACAGGGAGAATAGTTAGGGAAATAGGACAAGAGGAAGTAGGGGAGATTTGGCAAGAGGAAGAAGCCAAACAAGGGTGAAATTTTAGGACAGTCTCAGCCTCCGTTCAGTACGTAGATGAGCTCTGAAGTGTCCAAACTCTAGGGAAGGAAGCTGGGCTTTCCTAGTCCTGAACTAGTCCATCTTTGGCTTTGAGTTGTCCCTGTTTGGTTTGAACTGTAAACAACCAGACAATTCTAATTTCTGTACTTTCAGGAAAAAGCAGCACCTGTAACCAAAGGCTGTCCTGTAAGAAAGTTGCAGGTACAAGACAGAAGACACACAGATTGCAGATGGGCACACAGAACAGGTAAGAAGGCTTGGGGTGGGAGTGGGGGGCGGGGAGTTTGGGCAGAGCAACTGACAGAATCCACCACTGGCCCCCAAACAGACGCAAGTCCATTTTAGTGCCTATCTTATGTTTATCTATGGAAATTTCATCACCAAAGAGTCTTAGACAAAGTCTAAAAATAATGATTTTGGTTTTCTTCTAAAACTCATCCTTTCAAGGGAGAGAGGACCAAACCATAAAAACAAGGGAAACTTTGGTTCAGAAATGCAGGGAGCTTTTGAAAGTTAGCAGACCAGAGCCATCCATCTGTTCAGTCATACAAATTAATATTGTCTTCACCTGCTCAGTCCCCGACTGGTTCACATAGCAACAATACTAAACAAAATTCACATAGGTCTTGTTGGTTTACAAAGTATTTTTCCCCTTTATTGTCCTAATTGAGCTTTTCTCACAGCCCTTAGACTCTGTCAAGTTAGGTATCAGTGCTTAGGTTTTGCAGAGAAACTCA
This sequence comes from Hyperoodon ampullatus, assembly GCF_949752795.1. NCBI lineage: Eukaryota > Metazoa > Chordata > Mammalia > Artiodactyla > Ziphiidae > Hyperoodon > Hyperoodon ampullatus. The sequence goes on along the minus strand of NC_136931.1, from coordinate 24,636,695 downwards.
AGGTCAGAGAGGTGATGTGATTTATTCAAGGTTACTCCCTAATAAAGTGGCAGAATTGGGTCTTACATTTATTATCTTGTCTTCAAATCTAGTCTTCCTTCCTTACATATATAAGCAAGCATGAACTTCAGTTCTAAACACTAGGTGTCCATCAAAATTTATATATTGCTTTTTATATTCTACAGCAATATTTTGCAGCTCTGAAGCTAGTCCCTATGGGCTAGTAGGTTAACCTCAACAAAAAAGAAATAACCTCAGTATTATACATTCTTCCATGTCCCCAGTATTTCCTCTCTCCAAACATTTGTCAGCTTCAGTAAAATGATGAGTAATCACCTGTATTCCAGCTGGTCAGTCAGCTCTGTGATGGCAAAGTCTTGATGGGACTTTTTTGTAGACTTTTGAAACCCACTACCTAGCTCCGTGCCAGGCATAGGACAGGTGCTCCCTAGGAAGTTGCTGTTGAATGAAGCAGTAGATTAGACTCATAGCAGAAAGGCAATAAAGTTAGCTTTCATTCCTCTCCTTATTTCCAAGACGCAAGCTTGTTCCAGTGTCAGTCTCATATTTATCAATGGAAATTTCACCACCGAAAATCCACCTCAGGTGATGAATCCTCCACTCCAAATGTCACTTCCCAAAGTCACTTTCCTTTGTTTGATGAGGGCCTCATATCCCTTCTCCTTACAAGTCTCCACACAACTCAAACGAGAGAAAACAAGTACTCTGTTGAGTAGTTTTCTTAATAGAGCTATTCTTTAAAAAAAATTTTTTTTTATATTGGGGTATAGCCGATTAACAATACTGTGATAGTTTCAGGTGCACAGCATAGTGACTCAGCCGTACATATACATGTAACCATTCTCCCTCAGACTCCCCTCCCATCCAGGCTGTCACATAACATTGAGCAGAGTTCTCTGTGCTATACAGTAGGTCCTCATTGGTTACCCTTTTTAAATATAGCAGTGTGTACATGTCAATCCCAAACTCCCTAACTATCCTTTCCCTGTACCCTTCCCCCACTAGTAACCATAAGTGCATCCTCTATGTCTGTGAATCCGTTTCTGTTTTGTAAATACGTTCATTTGTATCATTTCATATTAGACTTCGCATATAAGCGATATCGTACACTATTTCTCTTTCTCTGACTTACTTCATTCAGTATGACAATCTCTAGGTCCATCCATGTTGCTGCAAATGGCATTATTTCATTCTTTTTTATGGCTGAGTAATATTCCATTGTATATACGTTCCACATCTTCTTTATCCATTCCTCCGTCAATGAGCATTTAGGTTGCTTCCATGTCTTGGCTATTGTAAACCGTGCTGCAATGAACACTGGGGTGCATGTATCCTTTCAGACCATGTTTTTCTCTGGATATATGCCTAGGAGTGGGATTGCAGGGTCATATGGTAGCTCTATTTTTAGTTTTTTAAGGAACCTCCAATGTTCTCCATTGTGGCTGTATCAATTTACATTCCCACCAACAGTGTAGGAGGGTTCCCTTCTAATAGAGCTGTTCTTTATCCATCTCTCTTCTTACTGACAGGGTAGGATTAGGAGTTAGAAAGAAAAACAGCAACTAAAAATGGGATTGTCTATGATTGGGATGGCTATCAGCCAGGCATAGGATAAGGCTCAGGTCTGTTACATGCATGATAATAGATGACCTACTATTTATTACAACTATCTAGCAGAGTGGCTGGCACAAAGCTGACTCCAAGAAAAGCCTTCTTATAGAGAAGAATGTATTTTAAAGGGAAAAAATATATACACACATATAATCTTGATAAAATTTGCTGTAAATAAATAGAAAGGGTAGGTATTTTATTGTCAAGTCATCCAAGGATGGTTTCATACTCTTTTCCTATCTAAGCTGCACTTCAAAAGTGTAGTCAATATTAGGCAGTAAGAGACGTATGGAATGGCATCTCTTCAAGAGGGAGCTGCATGAACAATGATATTGGGAACCTTTAAAGGGTGATGATGACTGAGCTGAGTCTAAAAAAGATAAGCTGAATTAGCTGGTAAGTAAAGGTAGAAATCTGAGAGGGAAGATCAAGCATAATGGTGTGGAGTTATGAAAAGGCAAGGTGTATAGTTTGTTAACAATAAAGTTTAAATTAGGAGGACAAGCTGTAGCTGGAGTTAAGAGAGAGGGACTTAGGTGCCAAGTTCGGCAGAGTTTGCAAACCATGGGAAAGAGCTTGTTCCTTGACTTGGGTGGTGTGGAACACTGTATTGAATAAACAGATTTTCAGAAGGCTTGTTGGCCATGGGAATGTTAATATACCAAGTCATGAATGCACACACAAATACACACACAGACAAACACACACACACACAAAATCTCTGACCAGTGATTTCAGGATTTTCTAGTCTTATTGAAGTGCAAATCATTTCAATATTGATTTACTTCTTCGGGAAAAATAAGACATGCTAAAGAACTTGAGATAATGCAAAATACAATTGTTTTGGATGTTCACAGGAATATGAGGAAGCAAAGAGTGTGCAAAATGGAGAGATGTGAAAAGTGAGGTGTGGTTGAGGTCTGGTTAAAATTTTCCTGTGATGGGAAGTGATGATAGGTGAGCTGGCACAGCACATGGGATAATGTGTATCTTAAAAAGGAATTTTATCACTTCTTGAAGGAGGATGTGTTTCTGAGGCAGGAGGGGAGATAATCAGCAATTTGAATGGAAGGGTGATAGAAGTTCAGATTTGAGTTATAGAAGGTACTCCCACCTGCCCCCTGCCAAACAGTCTGGAGAATGGGTAGCCTGGTAACTAACTTCAGGCAAGAAGTCCAGTAAAGTAAGCCTTTAAAATAATCCAGATAAAAATAATTAGTTCTGAATTGAAAGAGGTGAGCAGGAATGGGGAATATAGTGCTATTGAAAAAGAATGTGAGAGGGACTTCCCTGGCGGTCCAGTGGTTAAGACTCTGTGCTTTCACTGCAGAGCACCCAGGTTCGATCCCTGGTCGGGGAACTAAGATCCCACATGCCCCACAGCACAGCCAAAAAAAAAAAAAAAAACAGAGAGAGAGAATATGAGAATAAGCCTCAAATTTGTAGCTAGATTACCTGAAGAAAACAAAACACTAATTCGAAAAGATACATGCACTCCAATGTTCATTGCAGCACTATTTACAATAGCCAAGATAAGTTTCCATTAATAGATGAATGAATAAAGAAGATCTGGCACATATATACATTTAAATCTTAGCCATAAAAAAAGGATATCTTGCCATTGGCAACAACATGGACGGATCTAGAGAGTATTATGCTAAGTGAAATAAGTCAGACAGAGAAAGACATATACTGTAGGACCTCACCCTCTATGTGGAATCTGAAAGCAAAACAAACAAAACAAAATAAAAGAAGACTCAGAGATACAGAGAACAAATGGGTGGTTGCCAGAGGAGAAGGAGGTTGGGGGGCAAAATAGGTGAAGGTGATTAAGAGGTACAAACCTCCAGTTATAAAATAAATAAGTCACGGGCATGTAATATATAGTGTAAGGAATATGGTCAATAATATTGTAGTAACTTCATATGGGGATAGATTGTTACTAGACTTATCCTAGTGATCATTTCATAATGTATTAGAATGTCAAATTACTGTGTGGTACACATGAAACATACATAATATTGTAGGTCAACTATATTTCAATCCAAAACCATGTAGCTAGAGTGCCTACGTGGCACTCATTAACAAGATGAATAAAGGCAGGATCCTCTAAGTTTTTAAGATATACTAGGGTTTATGGTTCATTTCATTGCTATTAAGTTTGTGTCGGGCTGGGAATTCCCTGGCAGTCCCGTGGTTAGGACTCCACACTTCCAATGCTGGGGCCCAGGTTCAATCCCTGGTAGGGGAACTAAGATCCCAAAAGTGGCACAGTACAGCCAAAAAAAAAAAATTGTGGCAGGCTACTTACTGTTCCTCCCTCTGAAATCCCCAAGGGAGAGATAACCTAATGGGAAGCATGGTATCATATTCTTAATATTACTGAGAAGATGCTTACTGCAGAACTCTGGCAAATGGGGATGAGGATAGTTTGGACTTGAGGCAGAAGGTGGGTTACCATTTCCCTGAATTAAAAGCTAGAGTTAACCTTGATTCTCTGCAGACCTTGAGGTGACTGCATAGACAGTGCACAGGCTGGAGGAAGACAGGAAGGAGTAGAAATGAGGTGGAGGTTTCATAGCTGTGTCTGATCTAAGGCAGTACAGGTGAGAGAAGCTCCAGGTAAAGCCACACTGGGTGAACTTAAAAACAACAAAACAACAAAAACTTACTATCATCAATTGTGAATACACATAAAAGCAGAGAGAAGAGCATAAAGAATCCCAGTGTACTTATCACGGAGTTCAGCAATTATCAAAATAAGGTAAATAATGTTTCATCTATGCACCAAGCCCTAAATAATTATTATAATGAAGATCCAGGACATCCTGTCAATGTATCTGTAAGCTCTTCTGTTTTTATATCTAGGAGATAACATTCCCCCTGCCCCCATTTTAGTAAGATTTTAATCTCTTAGAATTTTGATCCAAACGGAATAGCCTGGTCCTTAGGACAAGGGTGGGATGTGGGTATAACTTTCTCTTTCTCTCACCTACATACACATGGGACATCCAGTAACACATTATCCATGGGACTTGCTGTTTTAGCTTCACCTGAAAGAACTTTAAATCAGTACCCAAGTGTCACCTTCAAGTTGTAATGCTGCAAAGAAAAGAAACCCAGGAATTTAAATGAAAAAATATTTTTTCAGAATAATTTATAGGGATTTACATAGCAATACTTTACAGGAGTGAAAAATTAACCTCAGTATATTGCCTTAAAATTCAAAACAAATCAAAACAAATTTTCAGTTCTCAATCCTGTTAAGTTTTCTTCAGTCCAATATCACAAGCAGGATATTGCCTTTCTCACAGCTAGAGAATTAAAGTGGATGAGGACTAGGGGCCAGTGGGGAGACTGGCAGTGAAGTGAAATCCAGTGGTTAAATATCAGGCTTTTAGCTCTGATCTTATTGATGATGAAGTGGATTTAGGCAGAGAGCAACCCAAAATCTCATACCTATAAGTCTATTTATGAACAATTGAAACAGTTCTGAGACGTAATAGACATTCATTATTTTGGCAATTCTCATAATCATTATTGTAGCGATAATATTTCTCACAGATTTGTAGTGCATTATAATGCTTTTTCATATTTTAAAATAGATCATTCGTGACATTAAATAATGACCAAATGAATAGCTGCAGCCTCATTACAAAGTTAGAATTTTCAATACTTTATTTTATTTTATTTTATTTTTGCGGTACGTGGGCCTCTCACTGTTGTGGCCTCTCCCGTTGCGGAGCACAGGCTCCGGACACGCAGGCTCAGCAGCCATGGCTCAAGGGCCTAGCCGCTCCGTGGCATGTGGGATCTTCCCAGACCGGGGCACGAACCCATGTCCCCTTCATCGGCAGGCGGATTCTCAACCACTGCGCCACCAGGGAAGCCCAGAATTTTCAATATTTTAAATAGGGACTGGTTGTATTTTAGTCATATTCACAGTGTATTTTTTCAGGGCTTTAATAACAATGTGGGACAAACCTATTCTCCTTGATATCAGCAAGAATAGATTAACCTTCCTAAGTAAAACAATCATTACTGAGAACTTCCGTGTGCCATCTCACTTAACCCTCACTTATCTCCATGAGGTGAATTTTAATATCTACTTGTAGAAGTAAAACACTGGCCAAGTTGTGTAATATCACATAGTGAGTCCTGACTTTACATCTCAATTGAATTTTCTCTCTTTCTCTGAGTTTGTGCTTCCTTTTGTATATCAGCATCTTCCACATGCCACTTCTTTAGGGGAGTAATCATCCCTTTTTGCCTTAATAAATCCTAGTCATCCTTCAGGTATGGATTAACTTCCATATCACTTCTTTTGGGAATACTTCCTGGCTTCCCTTCTCACAGGCTGTTTAGGTACAAACTTCTCATGCTTTCATAGTCTTAGTAATTTTATTTGTAAATGTTCATATTAAATAGTAAAACTCTTAAAATTCTCTTCTAATTAACCAAAATGTTAGTTTAATCAACACAGTACATTTTCTGGGTAAAAATGCAGATACACAGCCAACAGTCTCCTCTAAGATGCCTTGACACTTGCTGCTACCATTTACATTGTTTATTCGAATATGTTGTGTTTGTTTCCAACACTATTTATTCCATTTGTATTTTTCATTGCAATTATTAATTGTATTTCATTGTGTTTTTGTAATATTTAACTAGAGTGTAGAAAGGAAGAATTGTTGCATTTATGAAAACAAAATGGGATATTTCATAAAGACACAATAACGAATGTAGAAAAAAATATGCCTACATTATGTGAGCAAAAGCAATACAAGAGTGGGAGAAATTCCAAATGGGTGCTGTACTTATTTTATAAGTGTAAGTTCTCATATCTCTTTGCTAAAATTAAAATCAGAAATTGGACAGGGGGCTTCCCTGGTGGCGCAGTGGTTGAGAGTCCGCCTGCCGATGCAGGGCACACGGGTTCGTGCCCCGGTCTGGGAAGATCCCACATGCTGCAGAGCGGCTGAGCCCGTGAGCCATGGCCGCTGAGCCTGCGCGTCCGGAGCCTGTGCTCCGCAAGGGGAGAGGCCACAACAGTGAGAGGCCCGCCTACCGCAAAAAAAAAAAAAAGAAATTGGACAGGATTCATTAGATGTGAGAATCATGCAATAAAGGCAAGTTTGAAGTCTAATCAATAAGCATATATTCCAAGAAAAACTATTTTCCTTACATTGAAAGAATGATGTGTAAATTTATATGTCTAAATTAAGTGTTAAAAATTTTGAATACTCATTTTGATTCCCAGTTTAACCTTGTTCTTAGTTGTGCTGGTCCTATCATCAAAGTTCAACAATGGAACACTAAGATTATTCAATTCATGAGAGTTTAGTGAAAGGATATTTGCAGAAGGGTGAGCCAGTTTAAGGAAACGAACAATGGTTAATGAAACATCTAACTTCTGGCAGCCAGATGACAGTCCCACTTTCAGACCTAAAAAGGAAAAGGATGAAGTTGTACTAGAACCAGACATGATCTGGAACCTTGAAAGAGAAGTTTCTTAGAAGGAACTGTGGCAGTAAGTAAAGGAATCAAGCCCTTTCCAGAAGCACAGCCATAAAGAAAACAGATGAGAAAGAAGTATCCTGACTTCTCTTTCTTCTGGCTGTCCTTCCTCTGGCTGGTGCCTCCCATTGGCCCAAATTCATCTGGTATCCAAAGGAGCCTGGATGATGGAGTCCAACAGTTTTCAGCCTCCCAGGATTCATAGCAAGGCAGAAGGGGATGAAAATGGATGTGGTTAATAGAAATATCAACCCACTGACCAAGAAGCAGATCCTGTCATTATGGGCAAGTTGGTTTCCACAAACTTCACTTACCATTTACCTTCCCTTTTAGACTGTAAGCTCTGTAAAAGGAAAAGCATGCCCATTTTGTTACATTCTATAGTCATCAGTTAGTAAATACCTGCCATAGTGTGGACAATCAATGTTAGCTGACTTACTGATGATTTAGAAGAAAGAGAAGTTCAACTTTAACCCTGAATTGACTTAAATGCAAGATCACTATATGAGATGGTGACAGGCACTGGCTTAAGAGATTGAATTTTGCCCATCCGTTTAGTTTCTACAGACATTGAAAGAATGGTCTGCTAGATTTGGTTCTGATTACTGTAGCAGCATGTGCTGAATTGAAACCAGTTACCCAGATAGCAGAGGCCACATAGGCAAGGCTCTCAGCCATGTGGTCCCTTCAGTAGAAACGTTAACTTAATTAGTTCTGAAGACAACACTACATCTTTTATTGTTCACCATTATTTTTCTTACCTCTTCTACAACCTTATGCTAATTTATTTCACCATGTTCACAAAATAGCTCCAAAAAGTAAATTATATACTCTCACCATGCAGTTGATTTATCATGCTTTCCTGGAAGAAAACAACTCATGTAAAACTCTGAGAATTAGGTATTCCTCTGTTGTTTCTCTGTTTATTTGATTTTCTCCCTTTTATAATAGCACTTGGTCTTTTCGCATACATATCTTTGTTAAAAAAAAGTATTTTTATGCCTTAGATTAGGTAGAAAGTTAACAAACCTAATAAATATGCTGGAAAAATATAGGATGGGTTGGGAAATAGGTCTTAGTAGATGTGAACTGTTAGATCTTAAAGATATATTACACATTTCTTGCCCAAGTCCATTATTTTACAGTAAAGTTGCTGAGGACCAAACAGAATTATATTGCATATGATAACACAGAACCAGTATAGAAAATTCACTCTCTCTCTGGCATGTTACATGGACAGAATTTCAAGATTCTTCCTTTCTATTTGGGTTCCTCCATTTCCAGACCCAACTCTCAGAACATTAACAAAGGTACTGGGATGGTATTTCATTTGACGACATGTTATCTTACTATAATGTGGAAATTTGAAACCAGTTTGTTTCAGTCTCAGGTGATTGTAAGCATCTCTTTCTATATTATATTTCACTTCGTATCTCATATTATTTGTGTACCCTTTATAGTTTCCCCAGGAAATTGAGTTACCAGAAAGCAGGGATTATGTTGTAAACATTTCTATAGCCTCCACGGTGGGCAAAGTACTTAATACAAGGTGCCAAACACATAGCATTTTGTGGAGAAAACAAACCACAACAGAACATATATCCCAAGTCCTTACCCAAGGATCTTTTCACTAGACTTTTTCACTGATCTACAAACCAAATGCTGTTTCACACTACATATTAGAGGGAAAATATGTAAAGCAAATATGAAATAATTTTGTTTCCATCACTTACGCTGTGCATTATTAAACAAGGAAGATGTTAAAAACAATTAACATGTGGAAACCAAAACCTCAGTAACATTAGGCTCAAGTGCTCTTTCCACAAAATTAAATAAATCAAAATAGTCATGACTTCTTTACAATTCCAAAGATTAGATCAGGGAGTTCTGACTTTCCTTTGTGCCTCCACATTGTGTTCAGAGCTACAGAAACATGTGTTTACAAATTGTTCTTTTGTATTTTCTACTTATCTAAACCCCCAAGATGGGAGTTTGAGAACAGAATTACAGGAAACCAACTTACTCTGACAGTTAAGCATGCAACTGAGCAGGACCTCAGTAGCTTGAAAGGGAAGACCCTTGAATGCACCAGGGGAAGCATAGGCTGTTGCTATCACTGGTAACAACCCTGGGTAAGTGGATCAAGGAGCAGGGGAGACATAAGCAGACACCTGCACCACAAGATGGGGGCTGGTGAAGGGTGTGGGAAGTAAAGAGCACTGGACATGCCTGAATCCAGAGAGTCAGTGTTTGTCATTGTGGCAATGAATGGGGGTGAGTAGGGGTTGGTTGGTATAGACGTTAGAAACCAAGCTTCTCTATCTGAAACTATAAAAGTATCAAAGTTCTTAACTGTGTCACTAGATTCTGGGCGATGGCCTTTATGAAACATTCAGTTTTCCTACATTGTAACCACTTAACTAAGAAGTCAAACTATTTTTTAAATTAATAAACACACACACATACATCTGCACATATACAGGCATTTAGCAACACATATCTAGCACTTGCTATATGCCTTTCATGATCCAAAACACTTCACAACAATAAACCTATTTAGTTCTCCAAACAACTTGTGAGGTAGATACTATAGATATTATTATTGTTTTAGAGATGAGGAGACTGAGGCATCCAAGGCTCCATAATTCAGAAATAGCAGAAACAGATTTTGAATCTGAGGAATCTAGCTCCAGGTTTACGTTGCTCACTGTATCAGACTGCCTCTTGTGGCATAATCCAGTCTTTCATAAAATATTTATTGAGCACATTCTTTGAGTTGGGCTTTTATTCTTGGCATGAGGATAACAATAATGAACCACTCGAAAGTCCAGTTCTCATGGTGCTTACATTCCTGTGGCAGAGGCAAGGATAGATAAGTGAACCAATACAAGAAATAACTTCAGCTAAAATATCAGACAAAATCAACAGAAAATAAAATAAAATCAGATAATAATAAGAATAGCTTTGAGGATATTGTTTATGAATTGACAAATAGCTAGCCTTATGAGGAAGAACATTCCAGACAGAGAGAGCAATATGTACAAAGGCCTGGAGGTTTATTGCAGGAACAGAGAAGAACTTTGTGCCTGGAGTACAAGAAAGAGTAGAAGGAGTTACTGTGGAAAAGGTATTCATGCTAGTGGGTTCTGTTAAGGAGTTAAATAATGTTATATGATCCTAGTAGGGGGGAGATACCATATACAAATCCTATTTGCCATTCTCAGCTTTTACATGAATGCTTACTCTTTGTCCTAGCAGGTTCTTTCCAACGATTAAGATTTCATATTTATAGAATGTTTATTAATACAGTTACTTATTTTTTGGCTGGCTTAACCTGTTGTCTGATTTGATATTCTGATATATTCTGTGGAAAAAAAAATTCTTCCCATCTAAGCAGCAATGCCCAGATCAACTTCTAAATGCAAAACTAAGACACAGACTCTGAAGTCCCTGTTCCTATCTCCACATTGCTAATTAAAATGAGGGAAGCATCAGTAATGGAATGGAAGAATTAACTATTTGGGAAGTGCATAATGGAATTTTCACTCTCAGAGCATCATTAAATGATTTTATTCTTCAAAAAAGAAGTCTCTATCTGCATAGTTTGTAGGTACTTCTATTTAAATTAGATTGATTTTTTTCTGAACAAAATAATAGAGGTGAAAACAATTATTAAAAAATTAACTTGGGTAGTTGAAAGAATTCATCACAACTTTGTTTCATTTATGTGATTTTTTAAAATCTAAGTTGCTCGTATTGAACTAATGGATTGGCCCAAAAGTTCATTTGAGGTTTTCCATAAGCTGTTACAGAAAAACACAAAAAAACTTTTTGGCCAGCCCAATGTCTGCATTCTGTGGTTTGGCTCATTGTAGTCAGAATGTAAGGGATATTCTTCTACTCATGATTTTTCTCATAAAAAGGATATTCCAGGTCTTATGAGAAATAAGTATTTTATACATTTCATAAAAGTAAAGATGAGGGTATCTTTAAAACAAGGAGGAACAAGGGCAAGAACCAACTAGCATTTACAGATGAGGATTCTTAACAGTAATATCCATTTTACAGTCAGTAATTGAGTTTGGAAAAGGAGTGACCTTGAGGTCAGGAAATTTGAGTTCTAGAGTCTGCTTTATAAACTGTGTACAATGTAATCATTTTATAATCAGCAAAATGAAAAATTTGAACAAAATGATGCTTACTTAGAATTTAGCCAGACAACTTATTAAGAGATTTCAAAAATATCCCAATAGGCCATGCTTCATTTTTTCAAACCTAACTGTTTCCCATTAAATTGCAAATGGCAGAGATCATGCCCATCTTTATCAAATCCTCAGGTTCTAACACATAGTAGCTACTCAATAAATGTGCTAGTGGACTTTTGTTAAATTAATGTAGAAGTATGACTAGATGAATACATAAATGAAAGAAAGAAAGGAAAATATAAACTTAAAAAATATATATATTTTTAGGAGGCTCCTTCAGTTGTAATTGGTTAATAACTCAATGGACTTACTTTGCTCTCCAAAACATAAACTATTAGTTTATGTATCTTCCACAAGACTTTTCTAAATGCTACTTCAAAAAAAAAAAAATCTCTCAGAGAATATGACAAAATTTTATCAGTGGAGAAAAAAAAATAGTTCTAAGTGCTGCTTTTAAGATATTTTATCTGAAGATTTAATGATCTAATGAGATGCTTTATATGAAAACACTTTCATAAGCTAAGTAATATGCAGAAATGAGTAACCAGTAACAAAATGACCAACGTACCAAACTCTATGCCTTTTCCTTCCAGGTCTGCCTCCACCCTTTTCCCAGTTATCTTAAGGCCTCAAGAACCACCTGTGTATACCAGAATTTCTCTGTCCTTTTGCTTTTAGTTGTAACAGGCCATGGGACCTCTATCAGGAGAACAGAATAAAGTCAGAAAGTATATTTCTATGGCTTATTTTTACATAGTCCACTGCAGATAAACTTTCTTGAAAATGCCCTATTTTGATACTTTTTCCCCCAAACCCTGAGTGATAAACTACCCAAACCCTCAAAACCACCAATCATACTTCCCTCTCCCAACTTAATCTCTCTAGAAAATGCCAATGGAGGAAATCTAACAAACTAAAAATGCTTGGATAGATTGGTATATTTAGTGATTTGGATTAAAGACCTAGAGTCAGAAAACCTGTTTGGATATTGTCATCATGAATTATCAGTTCATGGACCAATCAATCACCATTTTAAAGATAAGGAAACTGAGGATTAGATAAATTAAAAGTACATTATCTCACTTTTGTTGACATTTCCTAAGTGTGAAGGATTTGGTTAAGATCTTAACTTTCCTGATGGGATTTGGGAGTATATATGGTAAAATATGAGTTTTATTTTTGCATTTAATCCTAAAAAAAGCCACTCAGATTTTTTTTTTTTTTTAAATAGGCACTTTATTTTATTAGATCTTGTTTTGGTTAGCTTCTCAGCAGGGAAAAGGTAGCCCATTCAAAAGCGGTGTTTAAAGAAAGGTTAATGAAGGATCAGATTACAAGGTAAGTGATGTAAAGCATTTTCGGAAGCAGCCACTGCAAAACCGTAGCTAAGAAGGGAGAAAAACAAAGGACTAGGGAACCTGGTATGTGCATTCGGCAATGTTCCTCCTCCAGGGCACAGAGCAGGAAGGAGACAAATGAGAGTACCTTTGGAGGGTCCACAGAGAATAATTAAGAAAGGACATGTGTGTGATTTTAGGTTTGGAAACTATATGATGGTTAATTTTGAGTCAACTTGACTGGGCCAAGGGATGCCCAGACAACTGGTTAAACATTATTTCTAGGTGTATCTGGGAGGGTGTTTCTGGAAAGGATTAGCATTTGAATTGTAGACTGAGTCAAGCACATTGCTCTCCCCAATTTGCCTGGACATCGTCCAATCCATTGAGGGCCTGAAGAGAAAGAAAAGTCAGAGGAAGAGTGAATTAGCTCTCTTATGGACTATTTGACCTGGAGATTGGTTTTTCTCTTGCCCTCTGACCAGGATTTACATGTCTGGTTGTCCAGCAAGTAGACTTAAACAGGGACACGTACAGTTGTTCCTCCTTGTTCTCAGGTCTTTGGGCTTGGACTGGAACTATACCACCTGCTTTCCTGGGCCTCCAGCTTGCAGACAACAGATGATGGGACTTCTCGACCTCCATAGGCACATAATCCAATTCTTTACAATGAATCCCTTTCATGATTGATAGATGATAGATAGATAGATAGATAGATATGGATATAGATAAGATATAGTATGAAATAGATAAGGTATAGATATAGATCTGAATGCCTCAAATGGTGACCAGGGGAAGTCACCCCATGGCTATGTGGAAGACGTCCAAACTCAGTTCTTATTGCCATCACCCAGGGTGAGCTTGTCAAAGAGGGATTCTGCCATGCCAGTTTCTGGGGCCCCCATCTGAGGCAGGTTGGTGAGAAGGTCACCCAACACTTTGATGGATTTGACCTGCTCATGCCAGTAGTGATGCTCCAGGAAGCCACAGGTTGAGTGTTGTTCTTGGTGGCCAATTGGTGCAGATCCAGCAGGCTCTGGTTCATGTTCTTCTCCCAATGGAAGGCACAATCCATTGCCTTCAGACTGGTCCCCTAATCTTTGCGGTCTGGCTTCTTGATGTCATGGAAGTGGCCACAGGGCTGGTTTTGCAGCCCCATCAGCTTCTCTGAGGGCTCCCTCTCCTTGGGCAACTGGTGCAGGAAGTATTGGATGAAGAAGTAGTCGTGGACAGGTACACATAGGAGGCATAGAACTTCAGGTGGATCTGGCTGTTGACAGCAGGCTTGCAGCCTGGCTGGCAGTTCTGTCACAGAGGGCTGGAAGGCAATGTGGAAACAGCAGGACAGACAGCAGAGTGTTCCTGGTGGCAGGCAGGCTCCAGGATATATAGACATTCTTAGTGTTGTGTTCTCTAATCTAGGACAAATGGAACCATCACCCCCAGAAAGGTGCCTGATTAACATATAGTACTTTGAAATCATTTTTGGCAAAATAGAGTGAAATAGTGAAATAGAAGGTCATTTACCACTGCCTTCCTCCACCTGTTCCCATAATCCAAGGACGTCTTTGTAGAATTTTCCATTTGATGAGTAGTATTTTAGCCTCAATTTGTGCGGATGTAACACTGTATACTCTCCTGGTTCTCAAATTTCACTGCATATGAGATTCAGTGGAGGGATTTTAAAAACCCTAATATCATGATCACACATCAGAGCAATTAAATCAAAATCTCCTCAGAAAGGACATAAGTATTTCTGAAGTTCCCTGGGTGATTCTCATACATGTTCAAAGTTGAGAACCATTAGTGTGATGCAGTGTTTCTCAACCTCAGCATTGATATTTGGGCCATAAATATCTTTGTTGTAGGGGCCTTCCTGTCCATTGATGGATGCTTATCAGCATTCCTAGCCTCCACATACTAAATGCCCCACCTCCCTAGTATCAATCAAAAATATCTCCAGACACTGTAAAATGTCCTCTGAGAGTAAAATCACCCCTAGTTGAGAACCAATGGTGTCATGGAAATAAACTCATTGTAATTAAATCCAATTCCCACCATTGTGGGATTAAAGTCTCTCCCATGAATTAATTATCTCAAGAATTTGAGGTACAGGCTTCCCTTGTGGCGCAGTGGTTGAGAGTCCGCCTGCCGATGCAGGGGACGTGGGTTCGTGCCCTGGTCCGGGAAGATCCCACATGCCGCAGAGCAGCTGGGCCCATGAGCCATGGCCGCTGAGCCTGCGCGTCCGGAGCCTGTGCTCCGCAACGGAAGAGGCCCCAACAGTGAGAGGCCCGTGTACCGCAAAAAAAAAAAAAAAAGGAAATTCTTCAACATATTTTTTTGCTTAAAAAATAAAGAGCTGAGGGTCTTGCAGAATCAGGAAAACTGAAATAAAAAATAAACACAAACAGAAATCTATTCTTGATTATTTTAACCTGAGTATTCTCAGGGGCCTTGAATCTTCCTTTTTTATATATTTTATTTTTTTTTTAAAACGAAGTGAGAAGTGAAGGGAGGGTTGGAGGGAAAAATAAAGATTGAAGAAAGGGAAAAAAGAAAGCGAGAGAAAGCAGGAATGGTGATTTTATTCTACATAGGATTCTACATAGGATACATAGGACTCACAGAAAGAAACAAAATAGTTTATTTTTTAAAACCCTACTTTTATTCATTCATTTCTGCAGCACTGTTTCTTAGAGGTAGTGCAGCATAGCAGCTGCAGGATGACGGCAGAGTCAGACAAACCAGCTGGAATCCTTTCCTCATTTATAAATTAGTTAATACCTAAATTCAGGCAAATTGCTGTACTTCTGTCATCCTCCCCCCTACACACACACACACACACACACACACGCACACACCCAATTGGACTTTAAAAGTGCTATAAAGAGGTAGAGTTTTGTGGATAAATGGATTCAGAGAGGTTTATAAAAAAAAAAAAAAATGACCTAAGGATAAAATAAGATTAATATTCAGTGAATACACAAGTCTCCACAACAGAATATTGTTTTATGTTTATTGTTTATTGTCTGTCTCCTTCACAATACTGTAAGTACCTGGAGAGCTGATGTTATGGCTCTTTTGTTCAGTGATGTTATCCAGTTGTCTGGAACAGTGGCTACCAGGAATGAATGAATGAATGGATAGACGAATGGATAAAGGGAACATAGATTGAAATCTCATAACCTTTTTGCTCCATTACTACGCTTAAAATCTACAATGACAATTTTGTGATATTAAAGTGTACATTAGTTTGTTTCAATAATTATAAAGACTCCAATTTCTATTTTACTACCAGAAGAGAAGGAGGCATGGCTAAGGAAAATGCTCTCCAACTACGCCATGAGATCATTTGATTTGGATTCCACGTGAATCTTGTTTCTCCTTTGCCCACTGACCTCTGAATTGTCCTCTTCTCTATTTAAGAGCTGGATAATCACCCTCTCATATTACCAATATAAGCTTATTGTTTATTTGCAGCAGCAAGACAGTGGCTTATCTGATGAGTTCAAAAGAGCTCTCCCTGAAATGAGCCATATTTTTTATTGGGCCATGCATCTAACAAACATGGTGCCCTATGAGGCCCAAATGAAGTCTTCTCAAATCACTGCTGCTGATTCATGGGGGAAAGCCAATTTGGATACCCTTAAGTGAAGGTATTGAAGGTGGAGAAACAGAGCTAGGGGCTCTCTGAGATGTGGCACATATTGCCAAGGGCCCTTCTGAAAGAGAGATTAAATTAGGCTCTCTTTGGAGGAAATTAGGATTCTTAAAGACTCTAAATATGGCAGGATATTACGAGTGAGGTCTAATCTTAAACCCAATTTAAGAGAACATTAGCCTGCATCCCTTGAGTCCATGTCTCCAAATGTGAAGCAAATTTTCCACTAATGAAGGCAAAGGCTTCAAGCAGAAGCCATTTCAAGTCTGCAGGCGGAAGACAGAGGATACCTCTCCTGGATCCACCAGGGAGATTTTTGTATGCAACATTGTTCCCAGGCCTGCTTGACAGCCATCTGCATGGGACATTTAATAGACCCTGCAGTAGGAAATACAGGAGGGAATGCAAATCACATTATTGAAGGCTCTGTGCTTTGTCAAGATTTGGAAAATGTCAAGGTATTTTCTTTTCTTCATAATGCTGGTGTGTTCTTAATAGAGGCAGTGGATGAAAGAAAGACAAATTCACACAGAGAATTGTTATTGACCACCCTGATTGTACAGGTATTTTGCCTTCTGTTTTTATGGTCTGAAAGAATGGAGATTAATTGATTAATTGAGTGAAGGAAGGAGAATGTATCTTAATAGAATTCAAGGCAAATATTTGCCAGACGCAAAAATGGGACTAACAGCCCCTGCCCTGACTACCACAATGGTTGCCATAAGGATTGGGTGATTTAATAAATGAAACTGAGATAATTAAGATTTTGAGTACTTCAAAATGTAGAAAAAGCTCCATCTCTTCCCATCGTGGGAAGAAATATTCTGCAACCCTTCTTGGCAAGAGTAGTTACATTGAGAAACAGAAGTATGAGGGAGGTGAGGGAGAAAGAGATTGAGAAATACTTAGGGTGTAAGGCTTCATGTAAACATTCGAAGGCATTTTGCAAGTCCTAAATCAGTAATAATTTCTATCACACATTAATCTCTTTTAACCAGGCCTGGGCACCTAAAGAATTTTAGTATCTCACTCCCCTGTGTTTTAGTGAGATGCTTGTAAATTCATTTTGCCTTATTAGGGATAATATGCATGCCAGGAGGGTATTTATTTTCTAATTGTGGTTGGTGTTCCATTCAAAATTGTGATGCCTTTCTGATTTTATGGGCCATGAAATATCATTTCCATATTCACCTCTTGCCTCTCTCAGCCTCACTTATATTTGGTCCATATTCTCTTGTGGATATCAAAGAAGAGTTTACCTTCTCTTAGAGCTTTAGGGAAAATACATATATACATTTCCTAAGGCTTTATTACATAAACCCGCCTCCCTATTCTCCATATATGCAACTGCCATTTATTGAGTATGATATACCAGGCAGCATGCTGAAAATTTACAGAATTATCTCCTTAAATTTGTACAGCAGTCATTATCGTGAGTCCTATATTACAAACAAGGAAGATACCAAGGGTGGGAAAGTTTAAATAAGAGCCAATAAGTGGCAATATTAGGTTTTAATTGAGGTCCATCTGTCTTTACCTCCTTAACCTCCATGCCAAACTACCTCCTCTTACAATAAAATTCCTTCCCTTTAGAGTTCCAAAGCCCAATTTCTCACTATATATAAATTTCCATAATTCATGGTAATGGAACTTGAAATCTCATTATTTCTTAAAATAATTACCAAAATAAATTTATGCATAAATTCATTTTTGGCTATACAGGAGTACTTGGTACCAAATTTTTTCCTTGTAGCCGAAAATCCATATAACTACCCATTAATTCTCATTATAATTAATGTAAAAATGTGCTGTTACTATTAATGGATGTAATTACATACTGTAGGTAATCATAAATTCTATCATTACACCAGTGAAATGTAAAACATTCCTGAAGGAACCAGGAACTTTGTAGCAGCTGAAACATCAGGTTGCAGTATTTCACCAGTTATTGGAGACTGGAGTAATGTTTGCAGTAGGTTTGAGAACAAGCTTTGCACGACACCCAGGTGATTTTTTTAAAAAAAGATTAAACAGAATATTAAAACAGGGACATAGAGTACACCATGTAGAGATTTACCTCAAAATGCTCAGAAAAAAAGAAAGGCATGATGTGGGAATCCATGGTCAAGTGCCTCAGGGTGGGCTGCTAGTAGATTTCTTTTTAAAATGAACTGATATTAGAGTTTTGGTTTTTTGGGGTTTTTTTAAGTTATTTTAACCCCAAGTAGCTGCAAAAGTACCTGCCTCCTGCTGAGGCATAAACTTGCTTTTGTTTAGAAACAGGATCAGTGGACTTTTCTCTGTCTGATCTCCTTTTCTCTTTGCTTTCCTCTGCATTCTTCCTTCAGATTTTAGCACAGCTCATACCCTCACTTGGGTCTCTGCACAAATGCCACCTCCTCAGAGAGGCCCCCTCTGACTGCTCTATCTAAACTCTCCTCTCTCATTACTCTCATTCCATCTAAACTGCCTTTTTGTCTTTAAGGCATTCCATTTATTTGTTTACTTTTGTTTATTTATCATCTGTGTAAGGGAGGAAAAATCATTTTTCCTCTACCCTTGTTACCCAGCTAGGATTCCCTGCCTAATATACATAGAAGCCAATACTATGGCACTGGCTTTAGAGAAGAGAAGGAGGTTTATTGCAAGGTCAACTGGCAAGGAGACAGGAGGCAGGGCTCAAATCTCCTTGATCCAGAGTCCAGGGTGAAATTTAAGGGGTTAGGGGAATTTCAAACTTGGAAGCTGATTGGCCAGTTTTGAATAGGTCCATATAAATTACTCATGCTGATAGAAGCTAGATTTTCCTTATTGAAGAACTTCTTGCTTTGTAAAGGGCTCTGGTGAAACATTTCCATTCTATGAGTTTTGTAGACTGAAATTCTTGGTTCTTAGGTCATCCTGGAGACAGGGGTTCCTGTCTTGCACATTCTCAGTGCTGTCTCTGTAAAATAAGTCCAGGTTTGATTAATCAATAAACCTATGTAAGGAGACAAAACTAATTTAGCTGGTCATTGTTTTAAGTGCTGTTTCACTCTTCTGGATTCTTGGCTGAGACCCCTCTGTAACAAAAAGACAGATTAACAACAACAACAAAAACAAAAACAGAAGTTTAATAACATGTATACCTCCTATGCACCTATGTACATGGGAGAGAACCAGGAAAACTAAGTAATTCCCCCCAAATGGCCCAAACCATCACCTTAAATAACATCTCTAGCTAAAGACCAAAGAAAGGTCTTGGGGGTGGGGAAGGAGAGACAGTTTCAGGAGGCTACCAGGAAAAGTACAGTAAGTAAGGGTGTGGTTGTTATGCAGAATGATTTAAGTCCCTGCTTTCTTCATTGATAAGAGATTCTAGATATTTGGTCAACTCCTCTTCCTGGTACTGAGAGGACAACACCCTTACAGATGGAGATTTCCCTTATAAATGTAAATGTCTCTAACAAAAGGGAACTTCTACTCAATTTTTAGAGCCTTTCCTATGTCTGCTGTTTCTTAAAAATAATTAGTCTTAAAAAAAAAGAAAAGAAAGAAAAAGAAACAAATGAAAAATAAATAAATAAATAATGAGCCTAAAATAATCCTTATGCCAAAGAGGCAAAATTTGGGGTGGGAAATTCTGCTTTCCTTCATCTGTCTGAAATGGCTACTAAATGGAAGTTCCATGAGGCAGTGACCTCATTGGTCTTCCTAACCTGTGTGTGTCCAGCACAGTAGTTATAAGCATAAGATTTTAAGAAATACTTTTAGGGACTTCCCTGGTGGTCCAGTGGTTGAGACTCTGTGCTTCCAATACAGGGGGCGTGGGTTTGATCCCTGGTCGGGGAACTAAGATCCTGCATTCCATGCAGCATGGCCAAAAAAACCCCCCAAAACTATTATTTTTATTTTTAGAATGTGTAAATGCATAGGGCATTCATTGTTCCTGCTTATTACAGGTGAGAAAATAGTGCCCCTCTTATCAAATACCAATTCCTTTCCATCTTCTCTGGATTACAGCCTCCATCTTGTGTTGACCTGATAGACTACCAGATATTTCTCCAGCAAAGATGGGTTTATTCGGGATCAGCTGAGACTTGCAGTTCAGGATCTGCAAACTTGGTGAGTCATGCCTAAGTTCCTGCACAGCAAGGTAAGGAGAACTCTTCTATAGAGGGAAAAAGGAAGTTGGGAGGACTATAGTAAACAAAGAGTCCATGGTTTTTTCATTTAATTGGCTGAGTACTTGCCAGGACAGAAGAAGAGGAGTCTTTCTTCTTCCTGTTGGTCTCTGCTATGGTCACAGGGCTTGTGTGTATGTATACATATATATATATATTTGCACATACATACAACATATGTGTATATTGGTGCATTATGTTTAAGCTGTTGCATCCCAGACACACCCACACCCACCCACACCCACCACCCCCCCACACACACACACTGCTAGATTAGCCTCTAGCAGATGAGGCCACCCAATAAACACTGGCTGTAAAAGCAACTATATAACAAATATTTTTTTTTTTTTTTTTTTGAACAATAGGTAGGTATACAAAGGTTTTCATACCAGGTGGGTAAAGAGAAAATTATTTCACATACATGTCTGCTGAATTCCCTTCCATGAATGAGAATTTAATAGTCTCATCTCCCAGTATCATTAGCAGAGGTACATGCCTTTTCTCCTGCCAAGTGTATTCAGGAAACAACATCTTGCAATAGTTGAAGACAAGCACAGGCTCATAGTCTCTGGAAATCATGATGTCACAGTTAGTTACTACTTATGTCATAAGTGTAAGAAACATTGAAACATTCTTGAATTATTGGATTGAATTTGATTGAATTTGGGTTGAATCAGATTGAGTTTTATAGTGGCAAAGTGGAATTTCTCCAAATGCATGCACAGGAAGAAGGGTAAGCTGGAACATATTGGTCCTAAACATAGCTATCTGTGGATGTAATGAAAGCCCCAGCAAAAAGTGACAGTGTTTCCCAAATTGTTTATAATTAATGGATAAAAGCCTGATTTTGCTGGAGGTGAGAGAAAAGAGCAGGCTGAGGGTTATAGGAAAGTCAGGGGATGTTTTGATTCTATCTGAAGGTAGAAGTTTGTAAAACTGCCACAGTGGAGATGATTTAAAAATCTTGCAGAAACCCTATTGATACAAAGTGAGATCATGTTTTTGAGCCCCTCCTAGAACTGTCATCTGATGGCAATTCATCACTCATAGGCTGTGAATGTCAGGCTTCGTAATCAGGTGAAAATCTTATTTTAGTCTCGTTACTTCACATTTAGGAGTCTCAGTTTCTTAATCTGTAGAATGGTGATAAAAATAACGCTTATTTTATTGACATCTCCTACAAACCTGTGAAAACAATATCCCATAATGCCTGATCAAGTCCAGCAGCTTTCTACTTCCTTTATTCCTGTCTACTTCTCTTTTTATGTCTTTATTCTGTCCCCTAACAGGTGGTGAGATTCCACGAAATCAAAGGGGACAACTACTTTTCTTTGTCATAGTTCCTGTCACCTATACTACACATAAAACTTCAACTCTGTCTCCAAATTCCAGTAACTATTTAGTCTCATTTTCCAGTCAGGACTAAGAATGTTGGTGCGTTCATAGCTATGGTTAGCTATGGGCTGTACCACACCCTCGTTGACTACCCACTTTTGGAGTAGGGAGCAGAATAGAATGCAGAGGTCAAAGCATGACATCAGAGAGAATCGGGCCATGAGTGAGCCGGTCAACAAACCAGGCCACAAAGAAAATAATCAGAAAAAGTGGACATGGAACAATTTTAGTGTGGGTCACAGAAAGTTATTATTGTTCTTTATCAGATTCTTCCTTATAGGCCAGGAGAAGGCCCTTCATCTTGGAGTACAGCCATGGAGTAAACATTTGCATTTACAAGTGAGCTGCATGGTTAGAAGAGACAATTCAAATTTCTTAACTCTGTATCCCTCACCATATTCTCCCCAGTTGATCAGAAAGATTTTACATGGTTTGACTGGAGTGATAAGTTGGTGAGTGCAGAATAGAAAATTAGTTTAATGATCTTACTTCTACACCTCTGTCTAGATATGGAGTACTTAACTCATTTTAGGAAATAATCTTGAAGACATCTTCATCACTCTCCCACAAATACATTTAGGAAAGCTTATAATTCCCCACTGAGAATCTTGGAGCTGGGTATGTGCCATCTTTCTGCACTATCAGAATTGGATAAAAGAAAAGAGAGTGTTCATTTTTTCGTTTTTTTATAAATTTATTTTATTTATTTATTTTTGGCTGTGTTGGGTCTTCGTTGCTGCGCGTGGGCTTTCTCTAGCTGCGGTGAGCGAGGGCTACTCTTCGTTGCAGTGTGCGGGCTTCTCATGGCAGTGGCTTCTTTCATTGCAGAGCATGGGCTCTAGGCGCATGGGCTTCAGTAGTTGCGGCACGCGGGCTCAGTAGTTGTGACTCATGGGCTCTAGAGCACAGGCTCAATAGTTGTGGTGCACGGGCTTAGTTGCTCCACGGCATGTGGGATCTTCCCGGACCAGGGCTCGAACCCGTGTCCCCTGCATTGGTAGGCGGATTCTCAACCGCTGCGCCACCAGGGAAGCCCAAGAGTGATCATTTTGAAGTGTGATTACAAAACCATTATGAGTTATAAAGCTAGCAAAGTTGATTTCCACCTTCTGCAATCCCAGAATATTGTCCTATACAAATATAAAAATAATATGAACCTAACTTATATGAATGATAGACTATAAAAGACTAGTACTCCATCCATTCAACATGGGCCGTTCAAAAAGATTCCAGAAAGTGGAAAGTACAATGACATGGAAACACTTCCTCCCACTGCAAACATTGCTAGGATTGATGACTAATTCTTCCAGATTTTCAAGTCAGTCGTATGGTGGCCATGACAACTTGTACAAAGTACCTGCATTCCTATACATGGTCTCTCTGATATCACAGACAAAATATTACAGAACAAAAACTCTATGTTCCTTTTACTAGGAAATAAGTACTCTGATATTGTCTTTGCCCTATTTAGAAAACTTCAAAATTATTTTTCTGCCTTTCTTTTTTTGTCATGGGGAGTTCTATTGGCCATAATTAAATGTGCAGTTTTTTGAGTGAAACATACAAGCTTATAAATATTGGAAGGGAGTTTTGAAAAATGTTGGGCCAACTGTCCAGAAAGATTTTTCAGCCATAAAAAATAATAATAAATAAACAAATAAGTAAATAAATAGTGTAGTTTACTTGGCACCTCAATAAATAAAACAACGGTTTTTGGAGAGTTAAAATCAAGTGATGCTGGTAGTGATGGTGGAAGGTCTGTGACACTGCTCAGTGACCTTCCTCTTCATCCCCAACAGTTAGCAGCACCTGGCAAGTTTCTGTGGAGTACAATTTGAAAGCAACTGATGTGTGTTCCTGTCTCTTTACAGAGGAGGACAATGGACTCAAGAGAGACAATTGCATGTTTAAGGGCATATAATCTAAGAACTGTGTCATATAAATCATCGTTTTACCCAAAGCTGTCAGTCATGTCCATGTACATAAACCTGACAAATAAATGCCTGCCTTGAATTGGGTTAGTATTCTATTAGCCCCCTCAAAATAACCATTGCTGAGTTTCCCTGGTGGTGCAGTGGTTGAGAGGCCGCCTGCCGATGCAGGGGACACGGGTTCGTGCCCCGGTCCGGGCAGATCCCACATGCCACGGAGCGGCTGGGCCCGTGAGCCATGGCCGCTGAGCCTGCATGTCTGGAGCCTGTGCTCCGCAGCGGGAGAGGCCGCGTACCGCAAAAAAAAAAAAATAAAATAACCATTGCTATCTAAAGACAACACAGATGTTGAAATAGTTTAAGTCTTTTTCATCTCCAACCCTTGAACTTTCTAGGACTATTTCCTTTATTAATAAAAATAATTCACTCTAAACCCTCTTCATTATTACTAGAACTTCTGCCTAACTCCTGGTTGTTCAGATATGATCTTGTGACCACATACCCAACACTGAGATTGAAACTTGAAGAATAAATATGTATGTTGTTGAGTACCAGTGGGAAGGGCATTTCTGGGTCTTTTCAACAAAGGCAAACAAGAGGAGACTCTTATCTTGACCAAAGCAAGGGAGAAGACTTTAAATGAAAAGTTCAGTGGATCTGTTGGCTTGGAGGTCACTGTTTAATATAATAAGGGCCCTCTTCTCCTATGCCTAAAATCCAGACTGGAAGTTTCTTTTGGGCAGGGGCTGTGCTTTACCAGGACGTGGTGCATAATAAGTTCTACAAGGACATACTGAACCAAAAAACGATTAAAAAAAAAAAAAAAAAAAAAAAAGAATGATTAGGGAGCCTCTTTAGGTTAGTTATAGAAAAATGACTAAATGTGATGTTTTAGGAGGTTTACTTGATGATAGAGATCAGAGATGGAGACACTACTCAGTAGACTTCTGCAATAACCTATAGGAAAGGCAATTGTTTCACAAACCCCCTCTCCTAAAGAAGGAAGGGAAGCCTAGCAGACAAGTTCAACTTCTCACACATTGCTTTCCTTGCCCTTCTGACCTTCCTTGAGCTTTTTCTTTTTGGAATACCGATTGACTAGACAGCTTCCCCACATTTTATCACTTCCTGAGACAGTGTCATATGCAGTAGGGCACATCACCTAATTATCTCCATGTGTTACATTTCTCTCTCCAATTAGCTCTGTGTGAACAAGGTCTATGATTTCTTCTACAGTTTTATTCCTAATCACACTTACCCCAGAGATGTGTGCAGTGTAGACGCTCAATAAATAGATGATGGTATCCTTAATATGTCCCCAACAAAAGGAAGGGAATTAAATTAGATTTGATCATGTCCTTTTTTTAAAATTTGTATTGGGGTATAGTTAATTTACAATGTTGTGTTAGTTTCAGGTGTACAGCAAAGTGAATCTGTTATACATACACATTGATCATATCCTTTTACTTCTTAAAAATCCTCAGAATTTGCCTGTTGATTCCAGTAGTAATACTAAAATTGTATTTCACAAAATACACATATCTAGAAAGATGAATTTGGTGTTTCAGTTTTTAAAAATTAATATTTGAGAAATCCTGGAATAAACAGATTAAACATTTTCATTGCAATAGGATTTCTGAGTCTTTTTTTTAATATATATATTTATTTATTTATTTTTGGCTGCATTGGGTCTTTGTTGCTGCCTGCGGGCTTTCTCTAGTTGCGGCGAGTGGGAGCTACTCTTTGTTGGGGTGCGCAGGCTTCTCATTGTGGTGGCTTCTCTTGTTGCGGAGCACGGGCTCTAGGCACACGGGCTTCACTAGTTGTGGCACACGGGCTCAGTAGTTGTGGTGCACAGGCTTAGTTGCTCCACGGCATGCAGAATCTTCCTGGACCAGGGCTTGAACCCGTGTCCCCTGCACTGGCAGGCAGATTCTTTTTTTTTTTTTTTTTTTTTTTTTTTTTTTTTGCGGTACGCGGGCCTCTCACTGCCGTGGCCTCTCCCATTGCGGAGCGCAGGCTCCGGACGCCCAGGCCCAGCGGCCATGGCCCACGGACCCAGCCGCTCCGCGGCACGTGGGATCCTCCCGGACCGGGGCACGAACCCGCGTCCCCTGCATCAGCAGGCCGACTCCCAACCACTGCGCCACCAGGGAAGCCCCGGCAGGCAGATTCTTAACCACTGCGCCACCAGGTAAGTCCCTCTAAGGGTCTTTAGTTTGCAAATGTTGATTGTGACCTCTCAGAAGGGGATGGATAGTTGGAGCAAATCACCAAATGTGAAATATATTTGAAATTTTAACTTTTACTCAGAATACTTATGAAAATCATATGGGTTCGTGTTGTTCTGCAGAACAAATCCCATAGGCTGGAGTTCATCATCTATGTCTAGACTTCTTAGCACGTTTGAACTTTCATAATCAAAATACCACTCATCCTCTTCCTAATGTTTTTTCTCTACTGAACACTAAGTCCAAGACATATGTTATTTATTGTTTTCCATACACAATAAACATCTTATTTATTTTATTTTTATTTATGTATTCATTTCCTTACTGAAACTCAAATGCAAGTAGTTGGGTCATTCTTTTTTCTCATGTGATGAAATAATAAATATTCTTGGATATGTGTCCTTTGTAAAGTGTATATTTGTGTGAATCCATTTCTAATTAGTATAGATGTTATGGTGCCATAAAGATCATTCTATATTTTATGTTTTTTCACTTGACAATATTTTCAAAATTGATGTACGTTGGACTATGTGAATTTATTTTTTTACTTTTAAATGCCCCATAGTAGCCTTTAATATCCATTCTCCTTGTGTAGATGAATACAGTGCCTTCAGCATCTTGTTTTAAAAAAACTACACAGTAGAACGAATAATATTATGTATATTTTCCTATGAATCTGTGCAAGAATTTCTCTGGGGTTTATACCCTGATATGGCATTGCTGGATCATAAGGTAGATGTACTGTACGAAGCTTCTCATTTTTTATATTTTCACCAATACTTGGCCATATCTACCTTTTTAGACCTGTATCATGAGTTTGAAGTAATAGCTTATTGTTTTCACATTTCCATTTTTTCTGGCTATACTTAGTTTGATTATTAGTTCACGTACTTGAGTATGCTTCTGCACCTGCAATAGGAATGCCATAGATTTATTTCTTATTGCTTTTGTTGTTGTTGTTTTCTTGTTTTAGTTTCACAACTTGGTAGAGTCTTGCTTATCTGTAAGTGTGAGAAATACCCTTCCCTCCTCCTCTCTCTACTAGTCTTACTAAGTTTTATGTTGAAGAATGGAGCTCTATAACTATTAAAATCAAATCTAAAAAAAAAAAGATGTTGAGCTGGTCACAAAATTCTGCTATAATTTTGATTGTAATGGAATGAAAATTATAGGTTGATGCTTAGAATAATTGACATCTTTAACATTTTAAGTCCTTTTATCAATGATATATCACTCAGCTGAGCTCTGTTTAGTATTAATAGTTTGTCTATTTATTCTGTTAACTTTTCTATGTATATGGTAATGTCACTTGCAACTAAGGTTACTTCTTTACTTTTTTCCATAAATCTTTAAGTCTTTGTTTCTGTTTTTGATTTTCTTTGTGTAACGGTGGTAGCCAGGCTCTACAATATTATATTGAACCAAAGAAATGAGGACAGCCATTCTTTTCTTATCTCCATATTAAAGGAATGTACCTTACAATTCTCTATTAAATATTTTATTTGCTTTAGGATTTGGGTAGATTATTAACTTAGAGAACTTCCCATCTCTGCTTATTACTTAGTTTTTTGGGGTTTTTTTCTTTTTTAAACATTAAGTAGATCATGAAGTCTATCAGAATTTTTCTAATGCATCTATATAAATGTTCAATGATGTTTTTGATAGTCAATTAAATATAATACTAAATTATCTTTATATTCATAGAATGAACCATATTAAAATAAGATATATTTCTTATTAATACACTATTAAATTCCATTGATCTTTTTTTAATAAATGTATTTATTTTATTTATTTTTATTTTTGGCTGCCTTGGGTCTTTGTTGCTGCATGCAGGCTTTTCTCTAGTTGCAGTGAGCCAGGGGCTACTCTTCGTTGTGGTGTGTGGGCTTCTTATTCGGTGGCTTCTCTTGTTGCAGAGCACAGGCTCTAGGCACGCAGGCTTCAGTAATTGTGGCACTCGGGCTCAGTAGTTGTGGCTCACGGGCTCTAACATGCAGTCTCAGTAGTTGTGGCGCATGGGCTTAGTTGCTCCACGGCATGTGGGATCTTCCCAGACTAGGGCTCGAACCTGTGTCCCCTGCAATGGCAGGCGGATTCTTAACCACTGCGCCACCAGGGAAGCCTTCCATTGATCTTTCATGGGAAAAATAAATGGGTCTGTAATGGTCAGTTCTTGGTTTATCCCTGCCAAGTGTTAAGATACATACTATATCTTCTTGAGGCTCTTTGGGTCTGTCATGCCCTCCTGCTTTTCACTTGTGATATTATTTTTGCTTGTACATTCCACCTCTCACCTATATGCTAACTGAATAACTTTTTCTGTATTGCATAGGTTGATAAATATTTTTGTACCTTTCCCAAAACTCAAGAAGCATTACTTATTTTGACTCAGTGCTCCTATAGCAATTTGAAAGTGCTAAAACTTGTTTCAAATCCCAATGCTATGATTTTAAAAAAAGTTGTTTTATGCTACCACAGAAGACTGGATGCTCTCACAGATAGGGATTGAATCTTATTGTCTTTGGCCAACACTCATGACATCTTGTAGCATAATAAGTGCATAACAAGTAAGGTGCATCCTTTTAAAATAGCTTTTTATATAAGAATGTCTTATACTTATAAATATAAGATGTTTTCCTCCAGACTGATATCACTTCAGTTCTATGCAACCAGCATTTATTAAGTGCCAAGCTCCTCAACTTACAGAGAACCAGATGGACTTATCATTAAGTGGCAATTAAAAAAAAAGATTTTTTTGAGTGTGTCTTTTTCTGATTTTTATTTTTTTTAAATCATAGCTAAACCACAAAGACCAAAATTCCTCTTCCCTTGAGAATTAGCATTCACTCTGAAGAAAAGGACACCTTGGGAATGCTTCCTGGACAATGTATTATGTTTATAATATAAAGCCATATGTGACCTTTTCCCTTGCTTTAAGATAATCATAGATAAATATTTCAGGATCTCACTCTTCATTTCCATTAAGAAATATTTCCAATAAGTGAATCCATCATACACCAGCCAAGAGTGAACTCATTAATATGGAGGCTCTTTCTTTTTTCCTTTTCTTTTCTAGAAGGCTAAAGAAATAAAATAATCAGACTGGCTGGACTTTTTCTGCCTGAGACTAATTGTGTCATTTATGTATTGATATATAGAAGAATCAAAGTATAGTAACATTTTCTAGAAGGTCCTTTACATACTCCATGTAGGGCTTTCCCCAGGACTCTAAATTCTGTTATCCCTCTGCTGTGGATGATTAGAGGAGGCAGTGATCTTTTTAAAACTATAAGCCAGACCATGTCATTCTTTACCTTTAGATCCCTTCAGTTGCCTTTGATGTAAAGTAAATCTGAGCTCCTTATTCTGGTTAACAAGGGCTTGTATAATATGGTCTCTCC
This sequence comes from Hyperoodon ampullatus, assembly GCF_949752795.1. Lineage (NCBI taxonomy): Eukaryota > Metazoa > Chordata > Mammalia > Artiodactyla > Ziphiidae > Hyperoodon > Hyperoodon ampullatus. The sequence continues at coordinate 24,607,216 of NC_136931.1, read as the reverse complement.
CCAACTCTCCACATCATATTGTGTCACTTTCACCCTCATCTACTTTTATCTAGGCATCATTTTCATTTCTTGCCCATTGATTTCGTGCAGCAGAACAACTAACACGAACCTTTCCTCAGACCTTTACTGTAGTTTGCTCTTATGGTGATTTCACATAGCAACTCAAATATCACTCTGTCCGTTCTATGTATAACATCTAGTGTCCCATCCATTTTATGTTCTATTGTATCATCTTTTTTTTTTCTTACTTCTGCTCATCTACATTTCTCCTGTACCATCAAGTCTTTGAAGAAACAGACCCCTCACACATCCTGTCCTATTTACTGCTGTATTCTCAGCACTCAGGTTAGTGGAAATCTTAGGCATATATTTGTAAAATAAATAAGGTATTGGAAGTTTTGTCATATGGAGAATTTCATATGGTAAGAAACACTAACAGTAAAGTCCGTTGAGAGATTTATCCCAGCAGCACAATTCCTTTTCAAGTGCCTGGACCTAGCCTGACCTTACTTACTGATGCTCCCAGTGTACTGACCTGCTCCGTCCAAGACTCACTATAACATAGTCTCTAGCAGTGTGCCTTGGCAGGGTTAGATATTATTTCTCTGAACTTTTATAGAACTATCTATTTACCTTTTCCACAGCATAGACAAATCTAATGTTTTATTATTTATTTGTTTCTATAATTTATCCAATTCGACTCCATGTCTTAGAAAGGCAAGGCAAATGGTTTATGATTATAGAATCTAGCACATATTTGTAAAAAATTTAGAAATATTCTTTTTTTAAAGTTTATTTGCAATATGGTTATTTGTAGCTCTGTCCTTGGGCTTAGATAGTCCATTCACTCATGAAACAATTAGACTTGACAAATGTGTAATAATTCTCAAACTTTAGAGGTTGAATTAAAGAAAACCTAGAAAATAACATTAGGTGAAGTGACAATGAGTGAATGCACATATTAGGGAGAGAGAAGGATCCCAGTAACTCCTGTTGTGTTCAGTTAGACCATAGCTGTTAAACCCCAGCTGATTTTTATGAGGAGTCACAGAGTGGCCCTGGATATCTTTGCATGAACAGAGGAGATCTGAAGGAATTAAAATTTACCTTCAATGATCTTTCATTTTCTTTTCTTGTCTGAGTCTCTGGGTTCATTGAAGCCTTTGTTTTCTACCATTTACCTTCTCAGACAGCATCCTGTGCTATTCCTTATAACAACCCTTCTTCTGTCATCTGTGGATAATAATAGAGGTACCTATGATCTATTAATAAAGATACTTGCAAGAGGTAATACTTACACTCAAAATGTGTGTCAGATGATGGCAGGTAACTCAAGTTGGGGGAAGAGAGAACCAAATACCAATTCCTCCAGCAAATGCCTACCTGCCTTGCAACCCAGATGAAACGTCTATAAATAAAAGAGGGGGGAGCATGCACACAAAAACACTTACAACTTCACAGTCCTAGCAATGAACTAGAAGACCAGAGTTTGATTCCTGCCTCTTTCACTTATTAGAAGTGTAATTTAACCATGAAAAATCCCTTAAGACATCTCTGAACCTCATTTTTCTCATCCCCAAAACATGCCTCAATTTAGGCAAACCTAGAGTTCCTATGAGCACTCACTTTCCAGATCTTTCTGAATGTCCATAAAAATGTCATTAATCTATAAATGTGATCTTTTGATAATTTCCTCCTCTTAGTGTTGGGTGTTTGAAAAGCTGTGATTACCGTTGCTTCAGTTCTCATCTTATTTTAAAACTTCTCCATGAAGACTTCCATTTAGAGTCACTTTCTTCCTCCTCAGTTCTTCCATATCACTGTATATAACTTAGTTTCTATTTCTTATCATTACAAGCCTCACATGATAATTATAGAAAATGCTGTTTAGTCGAAAGTCATGGGCTTTAACGTCAGACCAACCTAAGTTTAAACCTTGACGCAAATAACAGTTGACAAGACCATAGAAAAAGAATGCTTTGACAATTAGCTTAGATGAGATTCATTAGCTCAAATTTATAAATAAAAGAAATATGTTTGGAGATGCTATCTCATCATCTCATGTAATCTTTCCATATCAACTACATAACCCAATTGTTGAGCAGGGTGATGGCTCAATATTTGTAGGAGATGCAGTTCTCTTATAGATAGACCATCAAGTCAGGGGGATTTTAAGTGGCATGACCCCCATAATACTAGGACTGGGTGGAAAATACTGGGACTAGAATATCTTTAATGTCAAGAGTATATCATTTAAACAATAACAACAAAAAGTATACCAGGTGATATATAAATGTGTGTTGACTAAGAAGAAAATAATGAAAATAAACGTCTACTTTACTCACTGAATTTCTGTCTTCTACAATCATCATAAAGAGCAATAACAGCAATGACAACAATACATGCAACATGGTCTGGCCAGCTGAGTAACTTTGCAAAGAAGCTTTGTATAGCAAAAATAAAAAAAGTACTGGAATAGAGGAAAATAAAAATATGTTGAAAACTATATTCCTTGCAAAATACATTCTACAATTATTGTCTCCACAGAAACTATATTTAAAGAAATCTACTCCAGCTTTACAATGTTATGCATTTCATTCTAATTTCAGGTATTGCGAGTCATTATTTCATTCTTAAATAAAAACTGGCATTTAAAATCCTTTACCTTCAATCCAATTTCTTTCAAAGTTAGATTCAGAAAAACAAAAAGTCACCATTCCAGGTTTTTGGTAGCATGTGATTGGGAGATGAAAAATTGCAAATATAAATTTATTTCTAAAAACTTGAGTGTGTGTATATAAATATATATGTGTATATAAATATATATGTGTATATATAGTCTTTTCAATATTGGTATTCATGTTTAAATTGTGCATTTATATCACTTTTATAGTGATGCCCACTGTTACCTCAGCCCTTCCAACAGTGCCAGTGATGGGATTTTTTGAAATCTTATTACTGGTTGCACTGCCCTGATCTCAGATGGAACTTTCAATCAAAAAGGCAATCAGAAGGTTATACATTCGTGAGATTCCCTGCAAAGCCAGTAATGGCATAATACAACTTGTTGGAAAGGCCTACTTGCCTCCTGTCCTTATGTGGCTATAAAGAGTAATTGGCTACTTAGCCCTCAGCACCTGCTTTTCCTTCTCCAAAATTCAGCATAGCCCAGAACTCTGTTGGGTCTCAGTGTGGAACCTTGCTGCTCCTAGGACATTTCCAAGTCTCACGCAGAGACTTGTCTTACGTTAAGCATCTGATTAAGCAAACTCTCCCAAAGACACACTTGGCTCTTTCTCAGCATTCTTGTTTCACTGGTGATGCCAGTGAATCTAAGTTTTATTTTATTTACATACAAACACTTACCCACACATTTCTCCAAAACACTTTTACTGTAAAGTCCATATTCTAGAAATCACAATTCTGCGTGGCAAGGCTAAACTTGAATTTAATTTCTAGCATATTTTAATCATCCTATTATAAACTATTTTTAATCTTATTACTGTACTCATAAAAGATTATTATAAAGAATGGCTTCAATACTCTTTAGTATACATATATGGATGTTTAAAAGACATTTTTGTAATTTGATTTGTTCAAATAGTGAACAGGGTTGAGACTGAATTGATCCCATGTGGTGTCCAATCACCCAGGGATGCATTAGTTCCCCAGGCAGGAACCTTGAATTGTGAAGTAGGCAGAGGGAAATAATTTTGTCTCACTTGGTTCTGACTCACTGGTTCTTCTCCATTAGGCAGAGAACACTTGGGCAGGGATAAGTTTCAAGAATGAAAAAAGACTGATGCTTGGGACACAATAAAGACCTACAGACACATTAAAATGCCTATGGACTGAATGAGCATTTCTTTTGCCAAATAACCACACATGTAATATGTAAGACATTGCTGCGACAGAAAACAATGCACAGAAACAAAAATAGTCACTTTAATAAAGTTTAAAAATGCATTATTTAAAGAGTTGTGTATGGCATACTCAAATCCTAAAAGTTTAGGAACCCCATCAACCTCTTTTGGTTCAGGAAGTTTTAGCAACTCTATTGCCAAAGTAAAAAGTACTTGAAGTCAAGGTAGGGGTGTGTGTGTGTGAGAGTGTGTGTGTATATTCCTCAGATCTTTATTAAATTCAGGGTACTCTAAAAGTATAGTTCATCCCTGTATGAACATGGTATCATTTACTTGATTCCATATTAAAAAAAACCCTTAAATGGGCTATTAAGCACAAAGAGTCAGGATGATGGTGACGAAGAAAATCAACGAGAAAACCACACTTTCATTCTCTCTTCCTGGGCAAAGTAAATTTTGAGATAAGATTGGACAACTGGTATACCAGATATTATCTACTGCCCCCTGAAAATCACCATATGAAGATTATTTTATTGATTGCCAAGATTGGAAGATACGGATTTCATACTCCTGAAAACTAGTGTAATTTTTGTTAGACATGTTTATATGTCTCTAACCTATGCCATTTCACTGAAAAGTACACTAGAAATGAGTCTGGTATGCAAGAGATAAGTGAAGTAATAATCTCGCCTTGGTTTAGAATGTGTGAGATAGTCAGAATATTAGTATTGGTTACTACTAAAACTACCATTAATAATCTGCATTCACCAAGTATTTGCTTTAGTCACTGTGCCAAGTCCTGGTGTATTTTAAAGTCAATTTGGGCCATCATTTTGACTTCATAGAAAAGTGTTCAATAGCCATGATGATAAGCACTGAAGATGAACTATTCTCAGGCAAGAGAAACTCAGTAAGGTGTCAGTTAAGTCACTGAGCACTGGGTAGTTGTAAGTTCTCAGTATAATAGTCAAACTTCATAAAAATCACAGTGGAGTCAGCCTCCAGAAGTTGGTGCCTTTGGTTTTCTAGGCAAAGCCATACTTTTCTCAGGCAGCCCCAAGCCAATGACTGAGATGGCAGGGCAACTGGAGTCTATTTTTTTTCTTTTTTAATATTTATTTATTTATTTATTTTTGGCTGCATCAGGTCTTAGTTTCTGCCTGTGGGATCTTTCGTTGAGGCCCATGGGCTCTTTAGTTGGGGCACACGGGCTTAGTTGCCCTGTGGCATGTGGGATCTTAGTTCCCTGACCAGGGATCAAACCCACGCCCCCTGCACTGGAAGGTGGGCTGTCAATCACTGGACCACCAGGGAAGTACCTGGAGTCTCTATTTTCCCAATGAGAGACTCCTCTAACAGGACCCCATTAAAATCCCTGATTTGCCTTGCAAAGATTTGTCAGGTTTGCTTTGCAGTCTAAGGCTCTCTTGTCAAATCCTGCTTCCTAATCTCTCTACTTTTACAAGTTTTAAAATCTGCATTCCTGTATGAAAACTTTCCCTGCTCAATCCTGTTTCCTCTCTCTTATCTTTTACTCCTAACTCTGATTTAGCATTTGCTTCCAGGAGGACCCAACTGGCACAGCTGGACTAGCCTTTACATACACTGTGTTTCTTTAATGTCCCTGTTGGTATCTTGCTGTGTGATCATTGCCAAACCATTTCTCATTTCTGGTTCTTGATAATGAAGACTCTTACAAATAAAAGTGATCCTTATGATAATTTAGTTGAACGTTCTAGAATCCTAATTAGAGTTGATGACTCTGTTAATCCATCTTCATCTGATGGGAAAAAAAAGTGATGACAACAAAGGTATTTATAAAAATATATTTCACAAAGTAGGAAACAATACAGGAGTTTCTCTGAATACAATACATGGAGTAAATAAACAATATTGCATTAAAGCAAAGTAGAAAATTAAAATGATCTGCATGTAGTACTTGAGTTTTATCATACATTTTCTACTCCTAAATGGCAGGTTTCCATTAAAAATTGAATATGCTCACACCTTCTAGTGCTGTTCTCTTTTGGAGTCTAAGACATTCTGTGCATCACCATGAAGATCAGGGAGAGAAGTGCTAAAAACAGAAGCAGTAAAATTATGTACAAATCAGTTCCTGCTCTAAAACTGTGGAGGCAACTTGAAGCATGTTTATTGGGCAGGGCATTATGTAGGCATCTAAAAGTCTAGAGTTTAAATATTCACATGAATCAATATACTTTCAGATGTTTGTGCTTGTAGTAAAAACACCAAATACTAGGATTATGAACAAAATAGAAAACAGTCCAAAAGTTTCTCTGGGAAAATGCTGTTCCTGCCATCACCAGTCACAATAACACTTTCTACTCTAAGGAGACTATTAGCTTCCCTTTTGATAATATTGCCTGCCATACTCATCTCATCAAAATGTACATGTATTAAACATTCATTGTATATATATTTATATAAAACAATCTAAAGTATTATTAATGGATATAATTTAGGTTTTTTTTCATATAGTCCCTTAATCTATAGATTACCAACCTTAATAAATAAAAGCATTAATGGACATCAATAAAATATTTATTTCGAGGATTAAACAAATAAATTCACGCGCTAGCAATAAAATCATCTGTCTCTTATGTAGTCCACTGTGTGACACAGTTTATCTTTGTGTCCTTGTGGGAGAAGATGAACGGGGGGAATGAGCAATCCTGCTTCCAGAGAACAAGCCTGTTTGAATGGGATTTCTCTCCTCCCACTATTTGAGTTGGCAATCCCCACCCTGGAATGGATTACAAACGTGTGAATATTTTAAGGCTCGACACAATATTTAAAGATGCTATTCAGTCTCTGATGAATGGGGCCAACAATTATGTACAAGGTGTGGTCACCGTACCGTATAATCTAGGAGGCCTCCCAAAGCTCCAAAAAGTCAGAGTGTACAGCGGACCAAGTATTGCTTTATCATTTGTGGCGGGATCCTTATTGGTGAAGGGGAAAAAACCATTTGCATTTATAAAAATCCTTGCAGAAGACACATATCAGTAGCAAATTTCTTGCAGGTCCATTTTTCTAAGAAAGCACCTTTTTAAGTTTGATTTTTTCCTCTTTTTAAACCATTTCTCTAAGGACGAGCCAGGATCCCAATCTTTGTGGTGGTCAGGTAAATATCAAATATCCAAAGACTTCTAGACACTCCACATACTTTAATTCACACTCCACAAGATTTATAACCTCCTAACATATACTTTTTTATTTTTATTATTACTTTTTTGGTTCAACATTAAAATGTAGTTGAGTTTATAGATGATTGGTGCTAAACTTGCCTCTAAAACAAATTGCCACATTGGTTGTATCTAAGGGGAGTGACCCTAGAATATTACAGAATGCTCAGTTCCCACTGATTTATTCATAATCCACTGTCAAGTTTCTTTGTCACTTTCACCGACAGAGTAGAGTTCGCCCAGTCTCTTAAAGCGGGGACCCCAGTCACTGAGGTAGTCAAAATTCTGATCCGAGTCTGAGGTGGTGGACTCTAGGGAGCTGAGGGAGCCGGCCACGGACCCTCGGCCTTCATAGCCATAAATCTGAATGGAGTCATACGGTGGGGCCGTGGGGTCGTTATCTGCCTCGTGTAGCCGCACATTTATAAATTCATCCACATCCACACCGCTCGGAACTGGAGCAAGCCCTTGCCTTGGCATAAACTGCAAATCTGGTTTAATATCTTTACGGGGTAAAAATCCGTTAATTCCATCTGGGTTTTGTAAAGTTGCAATGTCAAAAGCCTCCGTGTCTTCTTCCCCTCCTCCTTCGTCATCGTAGCGAATGATGTTTTCTCGCACATCTTCATCATCTTTGATAATTAATGGCTCGTTTTTATGTCGCCGCAGAGTTACAAACAGCACCACGATGACTACAGGAAAAACACAAAATAGTGATTAGCCAGACTCACATATGATTTCACAAGCAACGCATCGTGTATGTTAAGAGAGAGGGGTGCTATTTAAAAACTTATGAGCACGTACCTTTCATGCATTCACTTGGGAATTAAGTGAAATACCTTTCTGAAGTATGAGCACTGAATTTTGAGTGAATACTCTTCCAGGTTGCTTCTGTTTATTAAATGGTGATGAAGAAGCTGGGTTGAAAGAACAAGTTTGCATCTATTTATGGTGAAAGCTGCATTTAATACCGTTAGGAGCTCTAGAGTGAACAGCCCAAAAAGGGAAACAGCACAAATAGCATAACTAACTTGCTGTGTATCTTGGGCAGTTCCTTCAATATTTTTTGGCTCCATGACCCTCTTCTATAAAGAAAAAGGAGCTGAATAGATCATAACCAGTACATTTTGTGTTTTTTTTAAATCAGTCCTTCAAGACTCTTTCCAATAAAATAATGTCCATTCACAGATGAAATGATATATTAAGGTGAATGTCAACTTTGCATGGGCAACTTCTTCTCTTGTATGAAAGCTAGCACTCCGCTATCTGGTAAGGTAGGCCTACAGGTGGGGGAAGGGAGAGGAACACATAAAAAACTAGCCAGATCAGCCACACCAAACTTGGGCTAATGACATTTAAAAAAATGTGGCAGGAAACGATGATCAACTCAGGGTACTGGGTGAACAGAACAGATGTAACCAGGAAGGTAAAAACTGACATAACCTTTATCTAAGGGCAGGATAAGATATAACTTCCCTTTTGTGTGTCTTCCTACTGTCTAATCTCATTTTTATAATTTGATTTTTTAGTAGAAAAGTTACAAAAACTTTTCCTTATTTTGCAATCTTCATCTAAATTTGATTGTAGTATCAAGAAAAATATCTGAGAAACAATGCAATTTTGAAGAAAATGTATATTTTGTTTGCTTGGTTTTTTGTTTGTTTGTTTTTGTCTTACCAAATTTTGTGATTGGATGGACTCAGTAACCCAATCTATACATTGTTTAGATAAAAGAGTATTTTGGACATATGTGTGCCCCCATTGAAGTAAGCTGGTGTGTATCAGAAGATCTGGAGGCCTTCTTATGTAATAGTTGCTGTTGTAACCACATAAAGGTCCATCCCCACTTCCACCACCATTATGCTTAGTCTTTTCACCAGTGATGGGATTTAAAAAGGCACTGAATAGTTCTCTCCAATTGAATATTTACTATTACAATTCTTTTTTTCTTCCCTTCTCTTAGTGACCTCAAAGCTTGGAGAAGTATATACAAAGGAGTTTTTCTTCCAAAGAATGCTAATTAGGGTTTTCTAGGCTGGGTTAGGGTTTTCTGTCCTTCTTTACAGTCATTTATGAACCAGAAAAATGGTGACCATTAGGCTATGAAGAAAATACATACCTAGCAGCAAAATGATGCATGCTAATATGGCAATTAAGGCGCCCATACTGAGTCCAATCGGAAGTACATAAGCTTCAACATTACAAGACTGGACAACACCATCACTGCTGCAGCCACAGACCCGGATGGTCAGGGTACTGGTGCTGCTCAGAGGAGGATTCCCACTATCACTGATTATGATTGGTAAAAGATAGACTTCTTGCTTCTGGCGGTTGAATCCATTATGCTTTGCCAAAATGCTGAGGGAATTATCTGGAAAAAGTGAAAATTACAATAGTTTGCATCATTTCAAAATGGCTGCCCAAACAACACTTGTTTTTCTAGTTCATAAATCCTCTGCAAGCCTCAAGACAATCCCAACTCCACTGAACCACTCCAGCTCTCTCCCTCTCCCCTTTCCCACTTTCCCAGTTGGCATGGACCAAAACATCCACACCCTAACAGGTTCAGTGAACTTGGTCTCAGGATAAACTAATGGAGTTTTACCACCACCTTGTAAATGCGAAAGATTTCTTTTACAAAAATGATCTTCAAGTGTCCTTTTAGAAGACACAAATTACCCCAAGTCCCCATAAATAAGTTGAATGTTCTCTCGTTTGTCCTGATAATGCAAACGTGACAGAATTTCATCACATTTGAAAGTCATGTTTGAGAAGCTCTGTGTTAAAAGTAGACTATGTGACAGCATGGCATACAAAACAGTGCATTTGACTCCCACAGGTACCTAAAAACACTTACTCATGCTCTGGAGCATTTTACACTAACACGTAACAAAAGTCCCATTAACTGCCAATTGGAGGAGATATGCCACATATTTTAAAATTCTGCAGAGAAGACCTCTAGTGGTTACACAAATAAGAATTAAGTGATGAAAAGTCATAGGAGCAGGTGGTCCATTTTTAATGTATTAATTAATCATATGGAAATGTATATTGGTGATCTGGAGCAACACTTAAGGACATTTAAGCAATACTTAATGGCATACTTCAGCTCGATGTAGAACTGGCCAGTGAGAAGTGATTGGTCCTGTGGTAGCGCTATTGTTCTCAAAATTTCACCCCCAAAATGAGCTCTTTATTGTCATTCATCTCTATCTCATGAACTGTAGCTATACATGTGTGTATATATGTATATATATATACATATATATATAAATTATTAATCTATTTTCTCATTTTGATTAATGAAAGACATAGGTCTATTCAACATGGGAACACTGATTATTTCACACTGATATTCCAGCCAAAAGCAAGTAAACATAACTTTGGTTAATGTGTGCAGTACAATTTGGGCAAAATGATTATTTCAGTTGGGATTTTTTTCAAATATTGGCAAGTTTGCAGACCCCAGAACATTTGTCTACCTCGTTGATGCATATTAAGGCAGGCATTCCAAACCATTGCTGTCCAGTTCCTGGTCATCAGTGTCCTACTGGTTTCCAGAATACACAAATACATGAATAGATATTCCACTCAAATGGTTTTAAGTAAATGTGTTAAATCTTCTGTACCATATAGTACTATACCAGAATTCAAAAATAAGTGACATTCCCTAAAATAAATTTATAAATTATATTTGGTTTTGCTTTGTTTAAGATATATGTGGACCTACAACACCTTGCTAGTAAGCAGTTAAAGAGAAAAAAAAAGAAAAAATTCTGAGTTAACAATTTTTTTTCCTAAGTTATTGCTGGTTGTACCTCATTATTTAGTAATTTGAAGAGTGAAAAGAAGTCTCTAGTGGAAGTAAGCAGTGGTATTCCAAATGATCTAGTAATCTTTATTTCCATGACATAGAAGGAAATAGCACTAAGCTAAAAGCAGGAGAACATCATCTCAAAAAAGATACAGAATATATAGCTGTGTTACATTTCCAGAAAGTGTGTGACAAGATTGAATACAGTTAAAATTAGTACAAGGAACATTTGTGGGTGATTTCATATACCATAGTTCAAAACAGAATATGGGAATTGTTCTTCAAGATGCAATTAATAAAATTACAACGAGGCTTTTGTCTTTTTGTGGTTAACATTATTTATATGAGAAGCAATCTTTGTATATTTGCTCTTTAAAACAAACTATAATGATAATTTAGAAACTGCAGCAGGAGTATTTCTCATTGCAGAACAAAACCATCTCCTTTATTACTTAGAAAAGCATTGATGGGTCTAAGACCAAACTCATACTCATTTTTTACTACTCCTGGTATCTGCACATGTTGATCCCTTTCTATATAAAGAAAATTATTGACTGAGTAAAGGGAGTCTGTGAGTCATTTTTGCTAAAATGGAGACAAGCAGCAAATGCAGAAATGTTTATTCAAGAAAATCTGTTAGAGTCTGGTAGGAATGATGAGAATGTAGTTTGTCAACCAGAACCTAGTTCCTTCATCCCTTCTCTCAGCTCTGCGAGATGGAAACTCCACTCCAAACTGGTTCAGCCAAGAACACAGGGCTCCCCCCACCCCACCCCAGCTAGCAGTTGGAGGGCAAGGTGTTGCCAGTTCTCACCCTGCTCCTAGCTACCTATTGATCAACTAAATTCTGAATTGGTATGGCCAAGAAGAGGGGCTCCTTTCTTCTTCACAGGCTATACTTGTGCAACAGAGGCTCTACCTTGGCAAGGCTTCACAGGGAATACAGGGCCGCAATTGTGCTTGCCCTGGACTGTAAAGCAGTGGTTTCACACTGGGAGAGCCAAGCCAAAAAGACTTGAGGCTACTGTTCCCTTGCATCAAGTGCCCAGCTCCTAAAGTAGAGGCGTCACTCAGAGAAACCCAGCATAGTCTCCAATTCAGCTCCAAAGCCAATGGCTCAAAGTTTCGCCTCAGTGGAGAAGCAAAGAACCCAGGAAAGAGATGCAGAGGAGCCTGCCAGGTTCAGAACAAATCTGAAACACTTGCCAAAGGAAATACTCTTTTGAAGGAGCCCAAATTGGGTTGGATTAGTCTGTAGAACAATTTAGGGCCCCAAATTAAAAACAATACAGAAATCATCTGGCAATCAGTGGAGTTTAACAACTTGGGTGTAGGCAGGGAAAGAGATAGAAAACCCTGCCAAAACCACTGCCATTCGAGGTTGACTGTGGGCATACCCAAGGCTGGGATCCCCTAAGGTGAAACATTAGAGGCTTAACACTGCAGAGGGGAAGTAGACTTTACTAAAGTAATCTAGCCGATCATTAAACAAATAACCAAGGAAATTACAGTAACAGGCCTTCAGTGAGAAGTCAATATCAGATTTGCTATAATATATTCTCTAAAAATGTCCAGTCTTCAACAAAAGATTACAAGATATACAAAGAAACAAGAAAGCATGACCCATAAACTAGAGGGAAACAAAACAAAACAAAAAAGCAGGCAAAAGAAACTGTCCATGAGAGCAAACAGATATCAGATTAACCAAAGACTTCTAAGGAGCCATTGTAAACATGTTCAGTGAACTACAGTAAACCTTTAAAGAAGGAAATGAAGGAGTGATAACAATGTCATATCATAGAGAATATCAAAAAAAGAACATAATGGAAGATGTGGAGTTGAAAAGTACAATAACTAAAATGATAAATTACAAACTGAAAATTTGAATTGGCAAAAGAAAGCATTAGTGAACTTGGAGATAGATCAATAGAAAATATGCAAGCTGAAGAATATAGAGAAAAAAGAAAGAAGAAAAATGAAGAGAACCTCAAAAAAATGTGGGACATCATTAAGTGCACAAATATACCTGAAATGAAAATACTAGGAGACAAAGAAAGGAAAAGAAAAAATATGGCTGAAAACTTCAAAAAATTTTGGAAACATTAGTCTCCACATTCAGAAAGCTCAACAAACATCAAGAACGTAAACACAAAGAGATTCACAAAGAGACAGAAAAAAAAAAAGTTGCAGGTCAAAGTGCTGAAAGCAAGAGAAAATTGACTCATCACTTCCAAGGGAACCCCAATAAGATTAACAAATAAATTTTTATAGAAATAATGGTCACCAGAAGGAAGAGGGCTAGCACATTCAAAATGCTCAAAGCAAAAACTTTCAACCAAGAATCACATATTCAGCAAAGCTATCTTTAAAAAAAATGAAATAGAGACATTCCCAGATTACAAAAAAACTGAGGGCATTTGTCACCAGCAGACATGTCTTAAAAGAAACAGGAAAGGAAGTTCTTCAGACTGAAAAGCAAATATCCCCAGATGGTAATTCAACTCCACATTAAAAACAAAGAGAATCAGGAAAAGTAATTATGTAGTTATCAAAGACAGTATAAATGCATAGTTTTTCTCTTAACTTTTAAAAAGCAATTGTATAAAACAATGCATACATAATATATTATTGAGGATATAATAACTAGAAATTCAAAAGTAATGGTTTGGTATTCCAATATTCTCCTTTCAGTAATAGATAAAAAAACTAGTCAGAAATAAATAAGGCAATAGAATATTTGAACAACAGTATAAACCAACTATACCTAACATATTTATACAACACTCTACCCAAATAGCAGAATATTCTTCTCAAGTACACATGGAACATTCTGCAATGTATACCATAGGCTAGGCATAAACTAAACCTCCATAAATTTTAAAAGATATAAATAATACAAAGTGCATTCTCTCACAGTAATAGAATGAAATTAGATATCAATAATAGAAAAAATTTTGGGAAACTCATAAATATGTAGAAATTAAACAGTGCATTCCTCAATAACCAATGATTCAATGAAGAAATCAAAAGGAAATTTTGAAAATGTGAGACAATGTAAGTGAAAATGCAGTCAATCAAAAGGTAATGAATGCAGATATAGCAGTGCTTAGAGAGATACTTATAGCTTTAAATAACTATATTAATTTTTTTTCATCTTAACTATACTAACAAGAACCTCACATACAATTTTGAGTATAAGAAATTATGGTAGACACCTGTACCTTGTTCTTGATATTAAAAAAGAGAAAATAGCTTTTGACTTTGAACATTAAGATGATTGATGGTGTTTATTTGAAGACACTTTTTGTAAAAGTGCACTCTCATTTCTTTCTTTTTAATTTTTTCTTTTGTTTTATTTATTTTACAATGATGCAAAGGGAAAAGGCCGTCATATCAAGGATAGTAACTTAGCTGTTCACTACCTCTAAACTTGGCTTCAATTGTATTATTGTGTTATTTAAAAATCTTCTTTCCAGTCCTTCGTATGTGCATGCATTTCCATTTTATATCATCTTGTTTTCTCTACAGCCTAACCTGTTCTGTCCTTATGGCTTCTTCCCTTACTTATTATATTTACTGCATTTATTTATTTTTCTTTTTGAGCATAACCAATATAAGAGGATACTTGATAATGATTTACTAGAGAAAACACAGACATTTTCTAAAACTGAAAAATATATGAAACAAAAAGAGGAAATGACCATTGATTTTTTTTAAAAAATTAAATCTTTTGAATTTGAGTATATAATGACAGAATTTGACAAAAGATAGAAATTGTGCGAAGATCTATTTAAGAAGAGAATGGACCAAAAGCATTTGGCATTCTCTAGGGTGGGCGAATATCCAGGTGGATAGACTAATGTCCATGGATATGCTACCCATATAGTGCAGTTGAGTTGCACTGAGATAGGAACATATCGTAACCTTATCACCTAGTTCTCTGATATTCTCAATAGGTGAAATATTTAAATATTTGTATTCCCTATTATTTTTCTCAGTTGCGGATTTTCCTGTTTTCTCATCTTCCTGGAATGTTTTGCTTATGAGCCTTACAGCAAGGAGGATGAATGACTCTATTTTCAAAACCTTGCTTCATACTCCACACCCATTTGTTTCTGTATATGACTAACTGTTGAAGGAAAGATCATGAAGGGGAGTTAAAGTGGACTAATAGCACCAGGCATACTTCAAGTGATGATATTCCTAAAATAGTGGTTTGGTGCATTCCTTACTCCTTGTCTGAGTAATACAAGGTATATATCAAATAAATAGTAAAGAAAGGGCCAGGTAAATAGTAGGTGCATAGGCTTGCTTGCTTTCAGATAGCACATTACAGTTATGCCGTTATGTATGAAATTTCTTTCAGATTCTGACAACAGATTAATTTTGAATAAAAATAGTTACTTATATTCTTAGTTTTGTCGTTTTGTTATTCCAGAGCATTTGTTTTAATTTTACTGGAAATCGCTAGAAGCTGTTAACAAAGGGAGCCATTTTAAAATTAAGTGCTTAGAATCTTTATGCAACAGTTTTGACATTATAGATAATATTAAGACAAATAGATAATATTCAATAAAATGTGTGCATTATCTCACTAAACTCTAAGCCCCTGAGGGAGACTAGCCTTAGTCACAGCTGTAGTCTCAGTCTCCAACACGGGACTTGGCGCAGAACAAAGATTCTTATGACAACATTAGTCACATCGTTTAACCTACTTTTATTTGGTCTTGCCACTCTTTCTCTCTTTGTTCCAGCCCTCCTGGTCTTTTCTGAGTTAAGGATTTTCTGTCCTCAGGGCTTTCATATTTGCTCTTTTTTCTGTCTCATAATCTCTCTATCCCTCCTCAGCCCTAATTTGAATTATTAAAATTTATGCATTCTTTATGTCTGTGCTTAAATATCACTCCTTTGGGGAAATTTTCTTTTACTAGTTGTCCCCAATCTCCTTAGATAAATTAGTTATGTAATCTTCTAAAAACCTCTTTATTTTCATCAGAACACTTACCACAAAGAAATAATATCATAATGGGGATATCATAGACCCTGGGGATACAGAAATAAACTAGGGAACTTCCAAGTAACAAATAACCAATTTATGATGCATAATGAATACTCAGCAAATATTTGCTGAATAAATGAAGAAGTAATCATTAGCCATATTTTATGGGGCTCATATTTATTTCCATTCATGTTATTTTGTCACAGGGGGTTATATGTAGTTCAAAATAAGTCAGTGAGAAGAATCAATTTCAGGCTGTTGGAAAGCATATATAGCCAGGGTCTTATATGGAAATTTAAAAGAAATATTGATGGTTTCCAAGTCTTTCCCTGGACATGACTCATATCATGTAACATGAGCAATAAGTTGAGGTTGCTTATATTTAAGTAGAGAATGCTCAGAGGGGAAGAAAAATTGCTCTAAAATATCTGAAATACCATCATTTAAAGAGGTGCACATCAGAATTCTACTGAGGAGT
Organism: Hyperoodon ampullatus; assembly: GCF_949752795.1. Taxonomy (NCBI): domain Eukaryota; kingdom Metazoa; phylum Chordata; class Mammalia; order Artiodactyla; family Ziphiidae; genus Hyperoodon; species Hyperoodon ampullatus. The sequence goes on along the minus strand of NC_136931.1, from coordinate 24,590,856 downwards.
CTAGGAGAAACTTCCTCTTTGATTCTTGATATTCAGTCTTTGAATCATTTGGAATTGGAAATCAAAGGATATTTTCTCATACAACATTAATATTCTTATAAGAAAAGTTTCCTTTAGCAAATAAGTCAATAAGTGTTTGTTATAGACTGAAAGTTTGTGTAGCCCAATAATTCATATGTTGAAACCCTAACCCCCCCACCCCCACACACACACCCAGTGTGGCTGTATTTGGTGATGGAGCTTCTAAGGAAGTAATTAAGGTTAAGGAAGTTTGTAAGGGTGGGGCCCTGATACTATAGAATTGATGTCTTTAGAATATAGAGACACCAGAGAGCTCTCTCTTTCTCCAATTGTGGGCAAACAAAGAAGAGGTCATATGGAGCACACAGAGAGACGGTGGCCACCTATAAGCAGCCAAAAGAAGAGGGTTCAGGATGAAACACATCTTGCCTACCCCTTGATCTTGGATTTCCTCACCTCTGGGACTGTAAGAAATAAAATTGTGTTGTTGAAGCTACCAGTCTGAAATATTTTGTTATAGCAGCCTCAGCACACTAGATAGTGCTATGGTCACTTATTAATTCTATATGCATACTCCATGAAAAACTAAAAAGTCCATCTGAAGAGATAGGCGGTACCTACCTGGATAATTCTTCAACTCTATTTGTGTAATTTTCCCCACAGTCCTAAGTTCCTTCCTCCTTCCTTCTTTCCTTCCTTCCTTTCTTCTTTCTATTTATTTTCTTTGGCCATTATTATTGCTGTTATTATTTAAATATCCCATGTTCTTTCCCCATTGTCTATTGTTTTTTCCAGATAAAAGAAAGGAGGCAAATGTAAATTCTCTATTTGTTTCAGTGTAGTTCATCTCTTGTTGTTGCCCTGATGCAGAAAGTTTACTTTGGTCTAGGTCCCATTTATTTGAAATTATGGAGTTATGGCTTTTGTTTATCCTGTTACATGCAAGCAAAAGCAACAAGGAGCCAGAGTTAATGAAGGCACTTGCCAGACAAATGTTTATAACAAAGGAATAGATGAAAAGAAGATCAGTAGATATTAGGCCTTTTTGAGAAATGTCTCCTGTCATTTGACTTGCAAATTTAATTCAAATTTTCTTGGTCAAATCAAATGGAATGAAAATGGCAAGAAGGCCAAAACCAAGGGAAAATGACCCTCTTCAGTAGGTATGGACAAGAGATTTAATTAAGTTCTTATCATTGTGTTGTGTCTGTTATTTCTAAAAATGTAGCAAAGCAATAAAGATACAAATCCATGGATTTCAGCATACTAGATAATATGCATATATAGTATCTAATATCTAGGAACATGCAGCAAAGATCATAACATCTACACTTCATTTGTGTATTTTTACTCTAAACACTAAGTCTTGTTGGAAACAATCAGGCTATAATGAATTAATAAAAATTAAGACTCTGTGAAGCCAGTCTCCTCCAGTACCATTATAATTTCCTACATAATTCATTGAAAGTATACCAACATACTAAGTCTGCAACATGCAACTAGATATTCTGAGTCACCTAATTAGATCATTTGTCATTCTTTTCCCTTTTTTTTCCTCATTAGATAGTGCACCATGATGTCAGTAATCTCAATATTTATATGAATGTTGACTCATTACCAAATCTCCTAATATTTAATAATAAAGTATGTATATCTAGCCATAAATGTTGACCAAGGTTTACTTTGGCTTTAGAAAAACTGTCACTGTGAATTCTTTTAGAAGTTCCTAGACTAATACCAAAGTTAATGTTTAGTCAACATTTTACAGTTACATATAGAAAAAATTAGTGCCTTTTTAACAGAAAAAAACTTATTCCACTATAACCATGCAGCACTACAATTCTATAAATACATGAAAGATTGACATTTTGCAGAGGAAATGTACAGAGAGTGGGCTATGCTTTTCACTTTACAGAAGTTAGGACTCATTAAAGTAATCTATGAAATTTAAGCATCTTCTAAAATTCTTTAAGAATCTACATATACTGTTCTTAAATGGCTAATATAAGAGGAAATTTTTTCTTAGATCTTATGAAGATGGTGTTCAATGTAGTGGTCTGAATGGTGACCTCCAAAGAGACATGTATATGTCCTTTTCCTTGGAACCTATGAATGTTACCTTACTTGGAAAAGGGTCTTTGCACATGTAATCAGATTAAAAACCTTGAGATGAAGAGTTCATCTGGGATTACCTGGTGGGTCCTAAATCCAGTAACATGTATCTTTATTTATTTATTTATTTATTTATTTATTTATTTATTTTTTTTGCGGTACGCAGGCCTCTCACTGTTGCAGCCTCTTCTGTTGCAGAGCACAGGCTCCGGACGCACAGGCCCAGCGGCCATGGCTCACGGGCCCAGCCGCTCCGCGGCATGTGGGATCTTCCCAGACCAGGGCACGAACCCGTGTCCCCTGCATCGGCAGGCAGACTCTCAACCACTGTGCCACCAGGGAAGCCCAGTAACATGTATCTTTAAAAGAAAGTCCAATAACATGTGTCCTTATAAGAATAAGTCAGAGAGAGATTTAACACAGAGAAGAAGAAGAGAGAATGTGACCACAAAGGCAGACATTGACATGATGTGGCCACAGTCATGGAATGCCTCCAGCCAAAAGAAGCTGCAGGAGACGAAGAATGAATTCTCCTCTATGGTTTCTAAGAGGGAGTGTGGTCCTGCCAGTACCTTGATGTCAGACTTCTGGTCTCCAGACTGTGAGAATACATTTCCGTTGTTTTAAGCTTCCCTGTTTGTGGTAATTTGTTATGGCAGCCCTAGGAAATTAATATAATCAATAAATCTGATTAAATATTATTTACAGAAGCAAGGTAGGCATTCTTATGGCCATTTTACCTATGAGAAACAGGTTTTTTTTGACTGATAAAAGGTTTCTCAGCCGACAGCTAAGAATTACTAGCAAGTCCAATGTATTTCTACACTTTCTCTGTCATCTTAGCAAAAGTCACCTCAGGAAGCAAGGAGAAATGGGCTCTAAGAAGGTTATATTAAAGCTCAAGGATAAGATAAAAAAGAGAAAGTGTGTGGAGGAGGTTTTTCCACACCATGACACCTTTATCAGAGACAAGGTAAAAACTAAGTAGTCAAGGCCACTGGTAGGCAGAAATATAGTATTGTAGAGGCACCAAAATGTATTCAGTACAACACTCTATCAATCTAAATCCCGTATCTTGAGACTCAATATAACATAGTATAGCATAGCATAGCATAGCGTAACCTTGAATTAATTATCAAGAAATAAGCATTTTCAGTGCCAGAGAGGAATGCAAGTATCTCAAAGTCCAAGTTCCATGCTAGATATAATCACACTGCCCAAAGTCTTCTGAGTTTGATTATTTTTCTCCTGCACTTAATTTGCATGCTTGATCTTACTCAAAATGTTCCATGTATGTTATGCAGATCCCTTAGAACTCAGAGGAAAGGCAGATTTATCTCACTCCAGGCACCAGGGAATGAGAGATGAAGATTAATATTACCTTCATTTTATCTGAGAAATGCCTGCATTAACTAACTCAGAAAAGTGAAAACAATACCAAGACCCAATTTCTATTTTGTTTGAATGGAAATTTTAAAGTTTTTATAAATATCAACAGGTCTGAAAAATAATATTTCTTATCTACTTGGATTTATGCAGAACTGAAAATGCATTAACATTTTTTAAGGGTACAGCTACTTAGGGGAAAAAATACAAAAAAACAAAACAAAGAAATACCAAGGTCTTTAGTGGAGTTGTAAACATTTCAGAAATTAACCTAATAGTGGTTAAAAATCCAGACATTGGAAAGCTAGCATTGTCAGGAGAATGACTTTTCTACCACACCTCTATTGATTGAATAGATATCTCTAAATATTTAAGAAACTGGGAGTCAGAGATTAATTCATTTGCACTGGAGCTGATAAATTTTTGCCCATTAACACACTTGTTATATAGGGTAGTTGGACCAGGAAGTGAGACGATTTTAAAACAGCAGTTAAAGTGAAGCATACATTGTGTATAAGATATGGAAATCATTAAATATAGTGAATAGAGAGCTGAGGATATAAAAGAAAGGAAGAACCTAAAGTAGTTTGTATTCTAAATAACCTGCTTTGACTTGAAGGAGGTTAAGTATCCCTGGAAATCATCACTTTAGTAGACATCATCATCTTCCTGAAGATTCTGAATTTGCACCTAAGTGTCTTTAGATCTTAGTTTCATATGTGCAAATGGTTTCTTAGTTTCCTAAGAAAGTAAGTGAAAGCCACCAAAAATTGTACAAACTCATTTTCCTTTGCCATCACCCATGCCTCCATCTTAATGTCTTTCAAATCCACACTGACACATTCAGTTAATCCTCTCAGTTATTCAGTTCCTCCTGTCTCCAAGACATCGCTGTCAGAGGAAAGTCTTCTTTGGCACATATTTACCCAGCATGCTGCTATACAGTCAGGTGTGATGGTTTTCTGCCTCACCAACTGAAAAATCCTTGGATGCAGAGATTTTGTCTTCTTTAGTGAATGCATCCTATTGACTATCATATGTGTCACCATATAGCAATCTTCATGGTAAGATTTTAATTAATCCTTGTTGAATGAACAAATGGATGACTTTTAAAAATGATTACTGATCTAGAGGAACATCTGACTCAGAAGGGGAGAGAAAATAACATTATAACTAGCCAAAATGTGAGTCAGCTGATAGTCATTCTCTAATTGTGAGCCCTGTCCTTTGGTCTCTGCTCCTATACCTTGTGGTCCACTATGCCATTTGTACCTTGATTTAAATTTCTATTATCATAGATACAAATGAGGGATGCTTTAAGGAAAGAGTGGCATGTGGGCTGGGTTTAGAGGAAAGGGCTGGTTTGTTAAGCTGGGGAAGTACAAAGATTGGCATCCCTTCTTGTCCCTGTAATTCTCATGTTTCTGTTCCATAGCATTCTGTCCTCATCATTTTTTTCTAACCTCTTTATGATCTGTTTGAATCTGATTCACTTACCTGATTTCAAATACCAGACACTATTTTTCTAAAATCTTAGCCCTATGTCCCCTCCAGTTACCTATTGGGTATATCCACCTGGATGGTCAGTGCCACAAATTCAGTCTTTCAATAGTGGAACTAATAATATGTAATGCCTATTCTTCTCCATTTCTAAAAATCTCTTTCTTGATCCAATTTCTCATATCATCTTTCTGGCTACATGATTTTATACATCTTTCCCCTTGTATCCAATAAGCTCACATCTTCATTTTCAATGTAGGGAAGTTCTGTCATCCTTCAGTAATCAGCTGAAATTTTACTCTTTGCTTTATGAAGGAGGCAATAGGAACAAACAGACTCCTAAGGATTTTGGAGTATCTAACTCAGATATGTAATGGAGATTTGATTATAAAATGAATGTAAAGCAAATATGATGGTTTTAGTTAGTTTGTTGAATAAATACATAATAGTCTTCAGTGAATATAACTCAACACGTAACAAGAGACTCAAAATGCAAAGCAGTACCTTGAGAAGTCCAAAATGTATCCAATGCTACAGAAATAGAATGCAGTGAGAGGATCTTACATCACTAATGATACATACATTATTACATTCATTTTAAAAATAAAGTGCCTGTCATATACTAGGCTCTCATATATTTGGTCCATCTTGACACTCTAATTGTCAAGCCTGTTTAATGATCACCTGTGTCTGAGCAAATATTCACACAAACAGAAGCCAGGTGAAAAATTCAGATACAAATATCTGTCTGAGCATATTAAAAATGCGTATTCTTGGATTTTATTCTAAATTAACTGAATAAGAATTTCTGGGGCTAGGCCCTGGACATCTGTATTTCAAATAAATTTTGTTTGCATAAAAATCTTCTGGGATACCTGAGAGCCATTCTACTCTATTCTATTTCTTCCCTTAGGTGTTAGCAGTGGTTAATGGCTTGCCCAAGCCCTCAGAGGCTCCACTGGGGAAGCTATTATGCTCTGGGTTTTGTAATCCAGCAGGGGTAGCAGCTAATAGCAATTTTCCTGCATAATTCCTTCTTTTCTGGTTTAGTGGTAAAATAGCTGCTAAAAAAGAAGGGAAATGATGCAACAAAATGTGGCATCCTACAGCGAGCTGCAGTCCAGTGTTTGTCCTTGAATCATTTTAAAGTTTAATATGTTATATTAAAACAGCTGGCTAAACATATATCTTTGGGCAGAAGTCTTAATATACAGTGAAGGCAAGAGGAAGGCAGTTAGGTAGATAAAATTATCATTCAAGCAGTGGTCACATTATCATTCCTCCCAGGTTACGTGGAATGGCACGTGCTTTTGAATCTTAAAATCCACATTCTTTACAGTCTTGGAAATAGTACTGTTTTGATCATACAAAAATGACTTTACATTAAAGGTCAAACTGATTTGCTTTTCCTCAAATTCACCCACATATTAACAGGTTAAAATACAGATGGAGAGAGCAGAAATAAAGTGATCGAAGAAAAAAGATACCTGTGTAGGTCACCCTTATGATTGAAATAGAAATCACATCAAACTCATTCAAACTCTTTTTATTGAAGATGTAATCTGATAAAACTCCCTATTGTTATACAGTGTAGAGAAATCTGAATACATTTGGAAGTCATGCATGATTTCATTTTAATACTTTCTTTTAAAATAAAGGGAATTTTTTGATGAGTCTTTTAAAATATTCCCAAGATGGTATTTGATTTTCCAAGCTTACCAGCCCCCATTGACAATGAATGTGTGGTATTTTCTAGCAGTGGGCAGTGATATAAAGATCCCTACCATCAGATTCTCCACATTTTGGAATTATAAGAGGTATGCTTAACAAATAAAGAGAAGTTTAAGGGAATTTGTTCCCTTTTCAACTTTCTAATTCCTGAAAAGTTTATATTAGGTGTAATTTCTTTAGGATATGTATTCAGAATGCTTCAGAATGTCATATTAGATAATGTTCGGGCTTTGGAATCATTCCTCATTGTGTTTGCACCCTAATTTCATTACTTACCTCGTTGCATTTTAAAATAATTTCCCCAAGGTCATAGCAGGTACTCTTATTGTGCCCAAATTACTAATAAAGGAAATGAGGGTCAGGAGGTCTTTGAGGGGTAAATGTGTTTTTTTATCTGAAGTATATTTTCAGGGTCTGAAGTGTCCAGTGTTTAATGAAACTTAAAACAATAGTCATTATTATTAATATATGTAAGATTATCAGTTACTTTAGCTCTGAAATAAAGCAAAGCATTGCAATCTTTTAAGAATATTTGGATTTCATGCTTTCCAATGAATTTCTACTTGAAAGCCTCAAAGATGAATACAAATTAAATTATAAAGTAAAATATAAGGTAGAAAAATAAAATACATGTTAAGGAGTGAGACTCCACTTAAATTAAAAGAGTGTTTATTGTAGGCCAATTATATGTCAATAAAGATGACTTTTAAAATCACCTAACATAATATTTAAAACATCTGCCTTCCCCAGGCTTGGTTTTGCTTCAGGCTTGGAAGACAGCCCTCTAAAAGTAGGATATAAATTGTCTTCTGTCTCTATCCTTCTGCTTCCGTTTTCAGTCTGCTATACGTTATCCTGGCCTCCTTGTGATCTGTCCCGGGGAACACATGAATCGAAGAAAAGACTATAATCTTGCCTGGCTAATATAGCTGTAATTTGTCGCTGATGCCCTAGGAGTGAGATATAAAGTGCTAGTATTTTTTTTTAACATCTTTATTGGAGTATAATTGCTTTACAATGTTGTGTTAGTTTCTGCTATACAACAAAGTGAATCAGCTACATGTATACATATATCCCCTCCCTCTTGCATCTCCCTCCCACCCTCCCTATCCCACCCCTCTAGGTGGTCACAAAGCACCAAGCTGATCACCCTGTGCTATGCGGCTGCTTCCCACTAGCTATCTATTTTACATTTGGTAGTGTATATATGTCAGTGCTCCTCTCTCACTTCGTCGCAACTTACACTTCCCCCTCCCCGTGTCCTCAAATCCATTCTCTAGGTCTGCGTCTTTATTCCTGTCCTGCCCCTAGGTTCATCAGAACTATTTTTTTTTTTTTTTAGATTCCATATATATGTGTTAGCATGTGGTATTTGTTTTTCTCTTTCTGACTTACTTCACTCTGTGTGACAGACTGTAGGTCCATCCACCTCACTACAAATAACTCAATTTCATTTCTTTTTATGGCTGAGTAATATTCCATTGTGTATATGTGCCACATCTTCTTTATCTATTCATCTGTCAGTGGACACTTAGGTTGCTTCCATGTCCTGGCTATTGTAAATAGTGCTGCAATGAACATTGTGGTACATGTCTCTTTTTAAATCATGGTTTTCTATGGGTATATGCCCAGTAGTAGGATTGCTGGGTTGTACGGTAGTTCTATTTTTAGTTTTTTAAGGAAGCTCCATATAGTTTTCCATAGTGGCTGTATCAATTTACATTCCCACCAACAGTGCAAGAGGGTTCCCTTTTCTCCACACCCTCTCCAGCATTTATTGTTTCTAGATTTTTTGATGATGGCCATTCTGACCGGTATGAGGTGATACCTCATTGTGGTTTTGATTTGCTTTTCTCTAATGATTAGTAATGTTGAGCATCCTTTCATGTGTTTGTAGATAATCTGTATATCTTCTTTAGAGAAATGTCTATTAAGGTCTTCCGCCCATTTTTGGATTGGGTTGTTGGTTTTTTTGATATTGAGCTGCATGAGCTGCTTGTATATTTTGGAGATTAATCCTTTGTCAGTTGCTTCATTTGCAAATATTTTCTCCCATTCTGAGGGTTGTCTTTTCATCTTGTTTATGGTTTCCTTTGCTGTTCAAAAGCTTTTAAGTTTCATTAGTTCCGATTTGTTTATTTTTATTTCCATGTTTTGGGTTTGTTTTTGTAGGTCTTTTCCTTCTCTTGTGTTTCGTGACTAGAGAAGTTCCTTTAGCATTTGTTGTAATGTTGGTTTGGTGGTGCTGTTGTAATGTTGGTTTGCTGGTGCTGAATTCTCTTAACTTTTGCTTGTCTGTAAAGGTTTTAATTTCTCCATCAAATCTGAATTAGACCCTTGCTGGATACCGTAATCTTGGTTGTAGGTTTTTACCTTTCATCACTTTAAATATGTCTTGTCACTCCCTTCTGGCTTGCAGAGTTTCTGCTGAAAGATCAGCTGTTAACCTATAGGGATTCCCTTGTATGTTATTTGTTGTTTTTCCCTTGCTGCTTTTAATATTTTTTCTTTGTATTTAATTTTTGATAGTTTGATTAATATGTGTCTTGTCATGTTTGTCCTTGGATTTATCCTGTATGGGATTCTCTGCGTTTCCTGGTCTTGATTGACTATTTCCTTTCCCATTTTGGGGAAATTTTCAACTATAATCTCTTCAAGCATTTTCTCAGACCCTTTTTCTCTTCTTCTTCTGGGACCCCTATAATTTGAATGTTGGTGCACTTAATGTTTTCCCAGAGGTCTCTGAGACTGTCCTCCTTTTTTTTTTTTTTTTTGCCGTATGCGGGGCTCTCACTGTTGTGGCCTCTCCCGTTGCGGAGCATAGGCTCCAGACGCGCAGGCTCAGCGGCCATGGCTCACGGGCCCAGCCACTCCGCGGCATGTGGGACCTTCCCAGACCGGGGCATGAACCCGTGTCCCCTGCATCGGCAGGCAGACTATCAACCACTGCGCCACCAGGGAAGCCCGTCCTCAATTCTTTTCATTCTTTTTTCTTTATTCTGCTCTGTGGCAGTTATTTCCACTATTTTATCTTCCAGGTTATTTATCTGTTCTTCTGCCTTAGTTATTCTGCTACTGATTCCTTCTAGAGAATTTTTAATTTCATTTATTGTGTTTTTCATCATTGTTTGTTTGCTCTTTTGTTCTTCTAGGTCCTTGTTACACGTTTCTTATATTTTCTCCATTCTATTTCCAAGATTTTGGATTCTTTCCTATCATTCTTCTGAATTCTTTTTCAGGTAGACTACCTACTTCCTCTTCATTTGTTTGGTCTGGTGGGTTTTTACCTTGCTTCTTCATCTGCTGCATATTTCTGTCTTCTCATTTTGTTTAACTTACTGTGTTTGGGGTCTCCTTTTCACAGGCTGCAGGGTTGTAATTCCCATTGTTTTTAGTGCCTGACCCCAGTGGGTGATGTTGGTTCAGTGGCTCATGTAGGCTTCCTGGTGGAGGGGACTGGTGCCTGTGTTCTCGTGGGTGGGACTGGATCTTGTCTTTCTGGTGGGCAGTGCCGCGTCCAGTGGTGTGTTTTGGGGTGTCTGAACTTAGTATTATTTTAGGCAGCCTCTCTGCTAATGGGTGGGGTTGTGTTCCTGTCTTGCTAGTTGTTTGGCATGGGGCATCCAGCACTGGAGCTTGCTGGCCTTTGGATGGAGCTGGGTCTTAGTGTTGAGATGGAGATTTCTTGTGGAGCTCTTGCCGATTGATATTACATGGGGCTGGGAGATCTCTGGTGGTCCAATGTCCTGGACTCGGCTCTCTCATCTCAGAGGCTCAGGCCTGACACCCAGCCTGAGCACCAAGACCCAGGAAACTTTTCTAGGCCTTCTGAATGACTCTGGCAGCTCTGTCTCTCTTGGTAAACTCTGATTCCTGTTTCTAAGCCATGCGAAAGTCTTGCCAATCGCCACCAGCCCGGGCTCTGCTTGTGCCCTCAGTAACGCCACAGACAGAAATTGCTAATACTTTTACTTACTGGGATGTTTCATGTGTTCTTCATTCCCCCACTGGCAACCTCCAACTTTAACTCATTTGATGCAAAACATTTTTCCCTAAAAAATCTCCAATTCGGCTCTTAGGCTTATCTTATTTGGGTCCCTCATTTTTCTAGGACTGAGTTTTTTTTAAGATGATCCCACATTCGGTTGCTATGTTATATAAATTAGAAAGTGGTACCACATATCAGTGGATAAATGACAATAACACCCAATTTTGGAAAATTAAAAATTTAATTGGCTCTCAAAATTAGGTTGAGATGGAATTTTAGCCTCTATGTCAGCACATCTATTCATCATTTTAAGGTGATAGGATTGTTCTAAAATTAGATGGTGGTGTTGGTGGCACAACTTTGTAAATTTACTAAAAAATCACAAAGATTGGAAGAGTAGTTGCAAAGTCAGCATCATGACCTTAAGGCCAATCCACAAAATGTTCTTGTGAGCAATACTGTGCATGGATTGACAGCTGACAATATTTGGCTTCTAAAATTAGGAGAGTCCCATATGGCTATCTGGATGATCCTACCTGTATGCATAAGACTTTGCAAAAACTATAGAAACATTCATTGAATCTCTGGAAAAATAATCTCTCCAAGTAAAGAAGGATAAGCTTCTGAAGATATTCCACATTTTGAAAAATAGATATTCACACTACTCAGTAAGTACATCCTGCTGTTTAACTTGCCTTTCTATAACAGAAAAGAGCTTATTCAGTCATTTGTGTGTGTGTGTGAAAATCTGAAAAGAGTTACAACATTTTTCCTTTCATGAGAAGCCATTTAAGACTAAAAACAATTTCTGTGGACATTTAACAGCTCATTACCTTTTAGTGATCAAAAGCAATGAGAGTTTATTTATTAGGAAAAATAGTAATTTTATGTTATTTTTTAATTTGAGATGGAAAATATTAAAAATCTAAGGATAAATGAAACTGGCTCAAAAAGACTCCCAAGAGATGTCATGTGTGGATTTTCTGCTAATTGCTCTGCATTCTTACTTTAAAAAACTCATTTGCCAAGATCTCGATACCCATGGCAATATGTAGAAGTGATCCTTTAAATTCTTGAGTTACTTTTGTTATCATGTTTAGGCAGTTGAGCATTTTCCAGTTTTTTAAAAAAACTTCTTCTTACTATACCTGCAATTATATCTCCAATTCATAATAGTTACGGTGGTTTTCCTCAATTACTCTTCTCCTCCCCCACAGCCCTTATATTAAAAGCAAAGGTGTTTTTAAAAAATACAGCGCTGGTCTTCCCTGGTGGCACAGTGGTTAAGAATCTGCCTGCCAGTGCAGGGGACACGGGTTCGAGTGCTGGTCCAGGAAGATCCCACATGCCGCGGAGCAGCTGGGCCCGTGAGCCATGGCCGCTGAGCCTGCGCGTCCAGAGCCTGTGCTCCGCAACGGGAGAGGCCACAACAGTGAGAGACCCGCATACCTCAAAAAAAAAAGTTTTATATACTTTTGATATTTTCCATACGAAATGTTAAAAAATAGATAGTTATTTTCTAATTACATCTTTGCTCTTCAGAAGCTTTGTGGACTTGGGCAAGATGTTCTACCTCTTTGAATTTCTAGTCCTGTAACTGAATAATGCTATAATAAGACATAACCTGTAGAAGTTGTAGAAAGATCAGAGGTAGTACTATATATGTGAAAACTATAGCACAGTACCAACCCTAAAGTCAGTAAATGGTACACATGATTTAATTCATGAACGTTTGCAAGGAGGCATTTATACTTTTAAATGAGAATTTGATGACATATGTAGATCCCCAAATACAGTGTCATGCTTACAATCGTCATGGAAGTATAAATTTGAATTCCTAGCACTCTTTGGCTTGCTCTAACCAACCACAATCAAGGATTATCTGAAAAGCGTGCTGAAAGAGGCCCTTACAAATACACTATCTGGATATCAATGTCCTTTGATACTCCAAGGACATTGGAGTATCATTATGTATTTATCTAGAGGTGCTGATTGTAGATATTTATTTCATCATGCATCGATCGCATTCACTGATACCTTTGTAGAGTTCATAGTCACACATTTCTGACTGTCCTCCCATTAAGGATCTTATAGATGGAAAGATTCTGAAATCCATTTGAGCTTCCTGTTTCTCAGTTGCAATTTCTTTATAAAAGGCATTATTTTAATCACCCTCATCAGCTATGAGGAAAGGTAGGCCCTGTGTTTGGTAATTTTAGAAAAGCCAATGGAACACAGAACAAAGAGATCTTTGAGAATAACTTCTCTCCAGAATTAGCTCACCACTAGTGGTGTTCAGAAGAAATGGTTTCTTTTTTATTGTCTTTTTCTCCTATTTTTCCACAAATATATGGGATTTCATAGATATGGCATGAATGATTATGCTGTGATACTAGGCAATAGTACTTTCTTTCAAAACTTGAGATCAGTTGTACATTCTTGCCTCTCTGGAGTTAGAAGATGAGGTTAGGACACAGACTAAAACCAATAAGCAAGTAATTATTACAGTGTGATGACAGTGTATAAATCACTGTGCTGCTAAATCTTGTGTTATTCACTCTCATTCATTCATTCACCAGGCATTTATTGCAAAGAACTCTGTGAAGGTTTTCCTATAGACTAGGCATTATAGACACGGCAATAAAAATGTTTAGATGCTTTCATGGAGTTTATAATCTAGTAGGAGGCATAATTAAACACAATGATAATAACAAATACAGAAATCACACACGTTTCATTAACTACATTTTTTGGCATGTGCTGTGTAAGAAGGAAGCCAGGTTACATTGAGGGTCTATATCAAGGGTACTTAAAGCCAACCTGAAGCCTAATTCATCACTGAGACTGTGCCAGTTATTTGACTACTGGCACCCAGATCCATCTTCTGATGGTCCAGTGCTCTGCTCTTCACTGTAAGAGGTACTGACCTAACAGATCCTGTATCATCCAGAGTTTGGCTGAGTTCAGCTAATGGGAGACAGCAGCTGGAGGGAAGGAGATTCCAAGTTACGTTACTCATCTCCCTTCTTTTCTACCTCAAGTGGCATTTCTGTAGCAGCTGAACCTCCTCAGTGTCTTCAGCTCCCCCTTATTTCATTTGGCTTCTTGTGATTCTAACTTTTCTAGTGAACTCCAGGATAACCATGGGCTCCAGTAATTCTGCATCTTCCCTTTCTCTCTTCGCTTAGCGGCAGTAGAAACTTCCTTTTGTTTTCAATATTTAGGTTGCCTCTGCTGTTTGGCTTCTCAGCATTTTCTATCATCTTTGTTACCACTGTCTTGCATTACATTTCCTGTTTTAAATAATCAGAGTGATATCTGTTGTCTTAGTAGGTCCTTGGACAATTGAATTGAGAGCAGAGAGAATTTTTTATTTTTGGTTGAATCTTTTCAAAGCACTGTGCTAAGAATTTATTAGGAAAGGAATATTACACAAAATAAGAAAATAGTCAAAGGAAAGGAACAAGCGATCTCTAAAGAAGAAACACAAATGACCAGTTAATTACCTGAAAAATGTTGCATGCTATAAAGTAAATTATAGGGAGACATCATGTGATGTCCATCAGATTGGCAAACATTTGAAAAACATAGAACGATAATACCCTTTATTGGCAATAGTGTGAAGGGGCACAGTCATATAGTTCTGGTCAAACTGCTACAATCTTTTGTGAAGTAATTTAGCAATTGAGAACAGAGAGAATTTGAAAGTGAAGAATTTTTCTCTAAAGGGTCCTATTTAAAAAAAAAATTACAACTTGCATCCAACATAGTTTGGATAGCAGAAGAACTGGATGTGAGAGCTTGGCCAGTGTGGTGTCGTAGAAGGTGAAAATTACTATGGAGAAGAATAAAGGAGGTTGGGGAATAGAGGAGGAAATTAGAGAAAAACATGCTCAGTGAAGGCATGACTCTCTTGGGACATTTGAGCAGATTTGAGGCAGATGGTGAGTGAGTCCAGCATTCAGATATAGGGGGGTGAGGCAGGGGGTAGGAGAGTGTGTCAAGAGAGGGAAGAATAAGTTCAGTGACCCAGAGGTGAGTCTGCCTGTGGTGAGTTCAGTGAGTTCAACAGGAAGGAAGCCATTGTGACTGGGAGTAGTGGAGTGAAGTGGATCATGGCTGGAGTAAAAGGAGTTGAAATCAAAGAGATCAAGAAGAGACCTTACGTTTGCATTTACATAGCTTCTCTAAGACTTTTTCAAACATTGAGATTTCAGTTTCCTTTTATATAAAATGGGGATAATAATATCATTTACCTCACAGGCTAATAGTGAGATTGACACGACGAAGTGCTTAACATAGACCAGACACATAGTAACGATGTCAATTTTAAAATAATAACAATAACTATTATTATTATTATTGCCTTTTCTGGGTTTTCTCTTCCCTTGGTGCTGCCCTCACCAAAGGAGATGGGTTTGCCTTGGTCCACACAACTTACCTTGGAAGATGATTGTTGACTTTTAGGGCAGAATCAGAGGCTCTAAATCAAAGCAGAACTTGCTCTCTTACCTAAGAATGAAACTAACTTAATGGATTACTGCTGTATTCATCAGAGGTAAATGGTGCCAAGTATAAATTGTCACTTGCCACCTGCCTCTACAAGGATTAGGTCACTAGCCACTGCAGTCACTGATCTTCAACACACCCTGGAAGGAGTTCAGGGCGGAGATCAGGAATGAGGCACTCTGTGCTCTGGGAAGAACTGGCACAACAGGTCATCAGATAGAGATTTTCAGGAGAAGATTTTATGAGCCCAAATTCTTGCATCTCCTCCTATCTAGAAAAGCACTAAAATCATTAACAGTGACATCTGTTCCTCATGACAAGCAGCAAGCTTCTGCCAACGTGTGCTTGACTGCATGTACCCCCCTCACTAAAATCATGTATAACACTGACCTTCCCCTCTACCTTCTTTGTAACCGGTACCTCAGAGCTATCTGAGATGCCCTCTCCCGGGCTATAGTCCTCATTTTGCCCCAAATAAAACTTAACTCACAACTCTCATGTTGTGCATTTTTTTTTCAGTTGACAATGGTAAATTCCTTTGAGGGCAGAAGTCGTGTCTTCAATGACTTTATATGTGAAGAATCTAGCAACAAGGCTATAGTAAAGTCTTAATGTTTGTGGAATGAAAGCTGAATGTTCTCATCCACCCAGGCTGTCTCATTTGGGGAAACGATAAATTTGAAGTTGCCAGACTTCACTCATACATAACTGAAGCAAAAAGTCTTATTTATGTTGGGATATTTCTGGGTCAGTGAATCTGATTTCTCAAAACCACAGTAAAGCCACATCTATAAACAAAGGCAATCTGAATGTTTAGGCAGTTATTCAAATAATGATCACTATTTATGCAAGAATGCTTCCATTCTTCTTACTCCATTTTCATGACAGTCAGATTTCTTTTTTTTTGCCTGAATTAATCGTTTCTCAAATTTATTAGTCACCTACTCTGTACAAGGCACTGTTCCCAGTACTGATTGCCTCAATTATCCGTTTGATTTTGCCTGTGAAAATAAAGCCAAAGAGATACTGAAAATCCACTTTCTCATTCCAAAGTCCTTATTTAAAAAATCAGAAGTTGGTTTGTGTTCAAGTGTTACTTTGTAAGTGCCCCTCATCTGGTTCCTTTATTTCTGGGGCACTCACTTTAATATGTTCAGATCGCTAGCTATTCCCGCTGTGTAACCTTCCACCTACCTACCTCGGGTCTCTCACTGTCTTCTACAGGCTTTTAAGCTCTCTGCAGAACGATCAAATAATTAATGGTATTAAAGATGTCACAGTAAAATTGTTATCTATGCTGGAAATGTTACTTGAGTGAAGAAAAGGAGAAATTTTTAATTGGGAGTCTTGCAGCTGGAAACCTTGACAGGGCTGGGGATTTGTGTTTCTTTTTATTTATTGGAGTTAATGCATTTTAGTTTAGGCAGTATGTGTTTCAAAATTACAAGGACATTTCTGCATCTTCTAGGTGTCCTTTGGAGATTTGAAAGCAGAATCTGTGCTTAACCAAATAGCTTTTGAAACAAGGGGGAATAAAGAGTTTCTTAACAGGGGCCAGGCAGTTTTGAAGAAAGCAGCAACTGTGGGGTTTTATGAAGGGTCCTGTAGACCAACTCCACAGCTTCCTAACCATAAAATTATTGTATGCAAATTACATAATTTCTTTCCCCTCAGTACTGTAAACCTTAAAATGGTACTGATATTCTTTCCTTAAATGTTGAAGTAGATTCAATGAATCATTGAACAGTGTACCTAGTTTACAATGGATTAATTTTAGTCTGACTTCTTTTCCCTCTTCCTTTCATGCCACAATGAAAAAGGGATGAAATGTGATTGTGAATGAAATTTGGGAATTCTCAGTCCTCACCCCATTTTGAAACCAAAAAATTCAGTTATAAATCTCCTAGAGTTCATAAAGTTCATCTCCATTTTTAACATGAGCTGTACATATACAGATTCTATCCAGCAATCTTCACCATAAATGAAGGTATGCTATACCCATTTTATAGACCAGGACTCTGAGGTTTAGATAGTCTAAGTAATTTTCTGAAAGTCATTCTGTCCTTTGGCAGCAGCACTGAGTATCTGGGATTCCTGACACGAAAGCCTATTCTCGTGAATTTAAAGGACATTGTGAAGGTCTTGATGAATGTCATGAAGAAGTTACTATCAATTTAAACACCCTACAGGTTGATTTCATTCCTACAACTTCCTTAGTTCTCACACAAACCTTCCCACCAGGAATTATTATCCTAATCTCACACTATATGAAACACTAGCGCAATGTCTTTGCTTGTGCATTCTGGAGTCAGACAGCTTGGGTTTGACTCTGGCTTTGCATTTATCAGTTAAGTGCCTTGGGCAAGTTGCTTAACCCCTATGTGCTTCAGTTTTATCATCTGTAAAATGGAGAAAATAACAGTACTAGCCTAAGTGAAGTCTAATGATTTTTTGAATATGCATAATTGATAAGCTAGGAATTGTGGTGAGTCTTTCTAAGCTTCATCTCATTTAGCTATTATCATATTCGTTTTTATCATATACTATTTTTATTATGTGCTATTTTATCATGTACTGTTTCCTTTCTTTTTTTTTTTTTTTTTTATGTTTGGCTGCGTTGGGTCTTTGCCGCTGCACGTGGGCCCTCTCTAGATGTGGTGGGCGGGACCCACTCCTCGCTGCAGGCCTCTCACTGCAGTGGCTTCTCTTGTTGCAGAGCACGGGCTCTAGGTACGTGGGCTTCAGTAGCTGTGGCACGTGGGCTCAGTAGTTGTGGCTCACAGGCTCAGTTGCTCCGCAGCATGTGGGACCTTCCCGGACGAGGGATTGAACCCATGTCTCCTGCATTGGCAGGCGGATTCTCAACCACTGAGCCACCAGGGAAGCCCTGTTTCCTTTCTTATGGTGAGGAAAATCAGCAGCCTCCTTTGGCAAATGAGAATACTTCACCCCATAAAGCTGGCTTAGAGGGCCTCATATCCACGTCTTTTGTCCCCAGAACTCGTGTTCTAAGCACTTTGAAATCTCTTCTCAGAACAAACTTCCAAACTATGCTGGACCAATAGAGGAAGCAAGGAGGTGGACATACCTATTCGTGTTGTCTTTTTCCCTTTATTATGTCACATGCAAGTGTTATATCCATCATTCCAACCTCTCTGCCAGAACAGCTAATTTATACACCATTCATTCAGATCAGATGCAAGCCAAGGATGGAATTACTGCATATGTGCCCTTGGAAACTCTAATGAAAGAGCCTAGCTTCCTTCACCTATGAATATAAGAACTCAAGGCAGGTACAAGCAGCAATTCTCTGTATGCTCCTAACCTCCTGCAGGGACCAGACTTGTCTGCAAAGCAGTTTGTTTTTAAAGCAGTTTACAATGGAAGAGTCTGCTCCTTTTTCAAGTGCTTCCTTTTTCATGCTGTTGGCGGACCACTGAACAGTTGGAGGAAATGAAATGTGCATGCTTTCTGGGAGACCTCCAAATGCAGCAATCCTGAGGTCTGAAGGTAGCCGTTAGCATCCCCTCGTGGCTCGGGTTTCTGCAGAATGATCCCACTGAGATGACAGTGGAGATGTGAAGATTTGAACAGCGTGAGTTCCCTTCTGCTCTCTCCCAAGCTAGGGAATACTCTGTACTGAGGGACCTCAGGTTGATTGACAGAGAAAATGCAACTCAGTTAAAAAGAGCATTTTCCCTCTTCCTGCCTTTTAGTGGATGGGCCACCCTTAACATCAATTCAGATGGTCCTTATCATCTTCAAAGTAAAGTTTTCAAAGGTGTAAGAAATCTTAAACCTATTTTATGCCTAAATATTTTTCAGCCAAAGTTCTGCAGTGCGTTTGGGGCAGTGGGTAGGGGGAAGAAGAGGGGGGTTTGAGTGGGCAGGAGAATTACCGTCTGTGAGCTTATGTTTACTTCTAATTCCAAGTATTGCCTCTTTCACCCCCAAGCCATGCACTTCAAATGTCTGCAATATGTAACAGCCTAAGTATAGAACCCAAGGGGTGAGAAACATAAGTGATGGGGAGACAGGGTAGAGGGAGCTTCACTGAAACATAGATTGGCAGTTTGTTTCAAAATGTAGAGGTGTGGTCCTCCACTTCATTTGACAGTTTAAGAAACCGGCATCTTCTCTGTTACCCAAAACAAGATTTCATAATGAAATACTAAGGGCTTTAGAATCAAAATGATTGGAATTTCAATATTAGCTCTTCTGTGACCTTGGAAACCTTCACATGACTCAACTTAAATTTCTACATATATAAAATGGAGCAAGGAATACCACCTTTTCAGGATTGTCATAAAGCTAAATTGAGATAAGATGTATAAAGTACCTAGTCCATAAGAGGCATGCTTGGGGCAGTGGGTAGGGGGAAGAAGAGGGGGGGTTTGAGTGGGCAGGAGAACTACCGTCTGTGAGCTTATGTTTACTTCTTAGCCAAACTGTACCCCAAGCTCCATTTTCTCCCTTGAATCCTCCCCCTACCCCCAGCACACAGACTTGGAATTCTGCTTCCACCATTTAATTAGCATTTATTAGCTTTGTGATTTAGGGCAACAACTTAACCTCAACCTCACTGAGCCCTAGATACTATAGCTCTAAAATGAAGATAACAATATCTCCTCATGGATTTTTGTGGGGGAACAAACAAGGCAAGAAAAGTGAAGCCATTGCTTTGTAAGCCAAGAAGCAATACATACTATGTTTTTATTATCATTGTAGATTTTGTTTTGCTTCAATAATGATAATAATAGACAGCACTTTGGTACAGAGAAAACATTTGTTGAGTCCTTCTAAAGATTTTTATAAACATAAATCACAAAAAGTTCTATGAAAATGGCTTTACTAATTTTTTTTTTAGATAAAGACTGAGTTTTAGATAGTTTAACTAACTTTCCCACGGTCACATCACTAACACATGTTACAGCTGAGATACAACAATCTAACCATGATCTGAAAGCCACTAATCTAGACTGCCTTCCACTTTCTAGGACCTTGAATTCATGTTAGTTAGCCAGTTAAACTATGGCTCTCTGTGTCTGTATTCTTACTGCCATTCCACTAAAGTTGACATTCTTTGGGATGTATAGGAGCAAGAAAGTATTCTGGACATTTGTTGAATAATGGATTATAGGGGATTTATACTGGCATTGTGGCAGTACAATATCCATATTCTAAAGATGATCAAGTTACCTGGGTCAAGAGAGTCTCTGAAGTAGCTAACTTTTGGAGGCATTATTGAGAAGGAGATATAAAGATAGATTCTAAAGGTTAATAGTGCTTCTCCCTCTTGTCTTGAACGTTGGATTTTTTATTGACCCTTGTTACAATTTTGTCACTACTGACTTTCTGAAACCTTGGAATTACTTGGCACAGTGGTGGAAGTTATAGACCTCCCCACCCCCCGCTAAAGGAGTTTTCTCACCCATAGAGATGACCCTAAAATGGTCTGTCTCATCTATATAAGCTCTCCTATTTCACATGAGCAACATGAGGTTTGAAAGAATGCCATTTTCTTCAGTATGCATGATACGATCTTCAGAGTTTGGTCAGTGTTTGCAGGAATGGGAATTGTGAAATATTTATGCACCTTTGATAAGCACACACACCTTTACAGTTGCTATCGATTAAACGTTTGAAATAAATCTCTCAGCTTGCTGGTCTTTTCACTTGGCTTATTTTTTTTCCTCTGCCAAGTAACATGTCCATTAACAGGACCATATGCTGATTCTAAGATCATTGTCCAATCTAAGAAAACACAGAGATAGAATGGACATATCTGTATAGCCCATATTTGGAATCTCTGGGATTTTTTTTTTTTCTAACAGGGATAGTTTATTATAGGTGAGTGACTCCTACAAGGCTGATTGCAGCATACAAAATCACTGTAAGAGGGCTTCCCTGGTGGCGCAGTGGTTGAGAGTCCACCTGCCGATGCAGGGCACGCGGGTTCGTGCCCCGGTCTGGGAAGATCCCACATGCCGCGGAGCGGCTGGGCCTGTGAGCCATGGCCACTGAGCCTGTGTGTCCGGAGCCTGTGCTCCGCAATGGGAGAGGCCACAGCAGTGAGAGGCCCGCGTTCCAAAAAAAAAAAAAAAAATCACTGTAAGAATTACCTCCTTCTTTTCTTAAGTTATAGCCTTCACCAGTAATTTCACCAGTAATTTTTCAAAATCTCCCTGGGTCTCTCTCCAGCCTCATTTTTAGTCATTGATTCCTGCATGCCCCCTGCCCCCTCACAATAGAGTTTGGTACTGCCAATGAGGTTGTAGTTCCCTTTTATATATATATATATATATATATATATATATATATATATATATATATATATATATATATATACATACATACATATATGGCTGTCTAATCAAGCTGTTTCCTTTGTCTTGAATGATCCCTTCGAGGGACTTCCTTTGTACTTTCACTTACCTGGGTAAGTCATGCACCTTTTTTTTTTTTTTGGGATGTAGTACACTTACCTTAAGAATCAGCCCAGGTTTACTGCTTTCAGAGTTGACTATCAGAGCTCCTTCTCTGTGTTCTAGTCACACCCTGTGTTTGTCCCTCGCGTTGTCTTGGTTATTTGTTTTCTAATTTCAAAGCCTCTAATAAGGCAAAGGGCCATATTCATTTTTAGGATGCCTGGGCCATTGCTGAACTGAACTTCTCTATCTGCATTATCAGACAATGTAATTGGCCATGTATACATTATGCATCTGCAGAATCTTGTTTTCTTTCCCAGTTGTGTTCTCTTGGATTGAAGCACCACTCAGTTTTTACTTTCTCCATCTGGCAATTCCTGTAAGACTCAGCTCAGGCATCTCTTTCTCCTAGAAATCCTCATTTTCCCCCTTTCCCACCCCAGTCTTATTGAGATCCCTTTGTCTCGGATCTTGTTTGCCCTCTGAAAACCTCAGACTTAAGACAAGCAAACCAGTGTTTACTAGATAAGAACTCCAATAGCATTGCTAAGGATATGGATCAGGACATTGATCTCTGTATCCTCATATTTGTCACAATACCTGCTCTTGATAAGCCACATGAACTCAGTCGACATGTGTTAAATGTGTATGAATGGATGAGTAAGAGGAAAACTGTATGAAAGATAGCTTCTGCAGTACTCAGTCATAACACTCTTTGAAAACTTGCTGAATAAGAGTAAAAATGCACAACTTATATACATTTTAACTATTCAATCAACATTTCATGATCACCTGGATCACCTTCTTAACTACCTTGCCAAACACTGACAGTTATTGGATATTTTTTCCATGTAGATAAAGTGGTGTTCAGCGGAAGCACATTGTTATTCACTTGGAAATTGTTCATATGTAGCAAAATCAGTGATTTTTTTATAATAGGAATGCAGATAGAGCCTAGAGGTTAAGTGACCATATAATTTATCATTGAAATACTTTGGAAACAGAAGAGGTCATTATTAACAACTAAAATGTTGGAACAATTGGCATAAACCTGAATCGACCAGGCAAACTGCGATGAAAGTTTACACTATCTAGAGAGAAAACACAATGTTTTTATGACTGTCCTTCTGCTGACATGAAGTTCAGTGTCCAAAGGCAATGTGATGGATAATCCTATGAAGATCCTCTCATCAGAGGTTTTTACCTAAGTGTCTGAGGTACCTATGAACCTGACTGTTAGGTATTTCTCTTAGTTACTCACTCTTGCTATGCATCATTACTGTAGTTTGATAGATTCCTTCCTGCAGAACTATATGTATAAAAGAATGTCTAGGGACTTCCCTGGTGGCGCAGTGGTTAAGAATCTGCCTGCCAACGCAGGGGACACGGGTTCGATCCCTGGTCCAGGAAGATCCCACATGCCGCGGAGCAACTAAGCCCGTGAGCCACAACTATTGAGCCTGCACTCTAGAGCCTGCGAACCACAACTGCTGAGCCCTCGTGCCACAACTACTGAAGCCCGTGCTCCTCAACAAGAGAAGCCACCTCAATAAGATGCCCGCGTGCCACAACAAAGAGTAGCCCCCGCTCTCTGTGACTAGAGAAAGCCCGCGTGCAGCAAGGAAGACCCAATGCAGCCAAAAATTTAAAAAAATTAAAAAAAAAAAAGGGCTTCCCTGGTGGTGCAGTGGTTAAGAACCTGCCTGCCGATGCAGGGGACATGGGTTCGTGCCCTGGTCCGGGAAGATCCCACGTGCCGTGGAGCAACTAAGCCCATGTGCCACAACTACTGAGCCCACGAGCCACAACTACTGAAGCCTGCGTGCCTAGAGCCTGTGCTCTGAAACAAGAGAAGCCACCCAATTAGAAGCCCGCACACCGCAACAAAGCCAAAAAGAAAAAGCCAACTGATAAAGAAATAGGTACCTTAAAAAGGAGTTATGGTAACAAAAATCTAAAACACATAGCATTGGCTTTGGGACCAGATAGGTGCAGAGGCTGAAAAAGAAGTCAGGAGAGTTTTAGGAAATGCTGAAAAAGCAGCAAGAAAACTATTAGGTTCTTAGTGGAATCTATTAAAGTCATGAGGAAAATGCTATAGCAAACTGGTAGTCAACCAGTTATACTGTGGTCAATCAAGTTGTATAGTAAACAAAAGTTTATAAAATATCGATAGTAACAGAAAAGGTTTTTTTTTTAATCCCCTAATTAATTTATAGACTTTGATTAAGAAATCTTCCAGACAAAATGTTAGAAGTGTCAATTGGCTTCTTTTAGTGAAATATGATACAGTACAGGAAAAGAAATATAAGCTAAAACAAAACAATAATAACAAAAAATAAATATTCTGTAAGCATTATTTAATGCAATTTTGTATAGAAGGCTTACTGGGTTGGACAATAAAACTGTTTCTTAATTACTGTCTCTCAAACAGTAGAAGAGTTTCAGAGTATAAAGTGACCTAGAATAGAAGTCAGCAAACTATGATGATGGACCAAATCCAGCCTGCCACCTGTTTTTCTAAATAGATTTATTGGAACACAGACATGCCTATAGTTTATGTATTGTTTATTTGCTGGTTTCTCGCTAGAAAGACAGAATCGAGTACATGTGACAGAGGGCATAAGACCCACAAAGCCTTTTCTATCCCTTCCTTTTCTATCCCTTTATAGAAAAAGTTTGGCAACCCCTCTCATGGGGTAAAGATCAAATAGAGGGTGAGACTGCCCTCTGTTAAGACGTCTAAAAGATTTAAGATGGTACCTCACAGACCAACTTGACTAGAATTTTAAAAAAATCTTTAGGGCAGTGTCTTAAAGTAGACTGATATACTGAAAAAAAATAGACATTTCTCAAAAAGAATAATAGATATGGCTTTTGGAGACATGGACTGGACTCATAGGAAACCTACAAAGTATTAAAAGATAATTTTATGATAAATTAGGAGTTTGGCATTAAAATATACACACTACTATTAACAGATAACTAACAAGGACCTACTGTATAGCACAGGAAACTATACTCAATATCTTAAAATAACCTATAATGGAAGATAATGTAAAACATATATATATATGTTTTATATATATTCAGTTATATATATATATATATATATATATATATATATAACTGAATCACTTTACTGTACACCTGAAACCAACACAACATTGTAAATCAACTATATTTCAATAAAAAAATTTTAAAAGACGATTTTACAGCTGAAAGCATCATCAACATGGATAAAATTGACTTAACAGTTGTAATTAAAAAAGAAGTCTCAGACACCCAGCAGATGAGAAAGATACTGAGCTGAAAATATGCAATACTTCTCGTAGAAAACAAAGGATTTATCAAGGGATGATCCAGGAACCCAGAGGCAGAGTCAAAGAGCATTGGTGAACAATGAACAAGGCATCATGTACATAGAGAAGAACCTGGCTCATTCCCCACCTTTGGAGTAAGAGGATATCTGGCATCAGGTAACCAGGTGGAT
The DNA here is from genome assembly GCF_949752795.1 of Hyperoodon ampullatus. Lineage (NCBI taxonomy): Eukaryota > Metazoa > Chordata > Mammalia > Artiodactyla > Ziphiidae > Hyperoodon > Hyperoodon ampullatus. Next base: position 24,565,688 of record NC_136931.1, on the reverse strand, counting down.
TTTAGAGTAGCTATGGACCAGTGACTTCTATCTATCTCACATTCCTCCCCTATCTAAATAGTATCTCCAGTCCAGTTATCCTTTTCAAGTTTAACCAGATATGTTAGGTATATGGGGGTACAGATAATGTGTCTTTTCAGTTCATAGTCTCCTGATTGAGAGAAGCTGAAACAAGAATTTCATTTGAATTCAGACCTGTTACAGAGCATGATTAGCTGATGCTACAATTGTAAGAGGTTTTTGGGAGTCCTGGGATAGGAGAGAGCACATATCGAATGTGAGAAGAATATAAAGGATTTTTGGATAGAAGGCAGACAGTAGTAGACAACAGAAAATGGCCACAGGATGTCTACTGCTTTTTCTATCAGAGAGTGGCGACTCTTTTCCCTCTCCCCTAATGTGGGCTGCCCTTGTGACTTGCTTTGACCAAAAGAATGTGCTGAAGCGACAGGGTATATAAGTCCCCAAGCCCGGGAATCAAGTGAACCTTAAGAATCTGCTCCCCATCTGGGAAAGTGTCTACCACCTGAGTCCAGGTTAACCTTCTAGAAGCGGAGAAACCACATGGAATGAGGTTCCAGATGTCCTAGCCAAAGCCCCAGGCAGGCGAGTGAACCACGGTGAGAATAGCTGAGGCCAGCTCAGGCCAGAAGAGATACAAAGCTATAAGCGCACCAGCACAACTTGCTAATGCACAAAACTGGGATTAAATTAAATGGTTGCTGCTTTATGGCATCACAGGGTCACCTTATGAGGAGGCTTTCAACTTGGCAACACTCAGTTATATGATTCATACACAAAGTTCTGAAGCAGACTGTTTTAATCTGCATCTTGGATTCACCAATTCATGTTTAATTGACTTTGGCTAAAGCACTTAACCTCCTCCTGCCCCTGCCTCTTCATCTGCAAAATGGAGATACCCTCCCTAAGAAATTCTAGACGCTCAGAAGTTGTTGTTGTTGTCGTCGTTATTATTATTATCATGAGTTATGTGTAAGCTAGCCTTTACTGAGTGTCAGAGTTAGACCCCGAGATACCAGGGGAAGCCTGGAGACTCTCTGCCACAAAGAAGAAAAAGAGGTAAATGAGGTATGATGCAAAAAAGCAAAACTAACCACCTCCATTTTATAAATGTTTCCAGAAATCTTTCTGGTTGCGTGTTCTAGCTGAATAATAACAGTAGCTACTATATGCGGGGCATCTTCTACATGCCAGGCACTTTACATACATTATCTCTAATTCTTACAATTATAGTGCTTAGCAGTCAATAAATGATAGCTATTATTATGCATCACACTCTGTGGTAAATGCTTTACATCATTATCACATTTAATCCTTAAAATCACTTCTATGATAGGCATTATTAACCCAACCTCACAAAGAAAGCAACAAAAGCATGCAGACCTTAAATAATGAACCCAGACACACAGAGTTAGTAAATGGCAGACCAAGGATTTCTGTTTGGATCTATTATAATCTAAAACCTACTTTCTTTTTACCAGTACTACTCTGTATCTTGGCAGATGGAAATCCTAGATAGTGAGAGTTCTTTGTCAGGTACATATAAACACCGACAATGGATTATTTTCAACTTTGTTCTCAGACGTGCCTTTCTGGAAGCAAAGGGACACATCGAAGAAGCTGTCCACACTCCTTAGTGACTTCTTAGTGACCAAGAGCAATATTGACTTTCCAATGTCTTTCCCTGGCATGATTCATAACATCAAATGCATCCACCCCCGGAAGGAGCCTTTTGCATCACTGGTTTTCAGGTTATCTCTTGGGTTCTGTCATGTTGGGAGTGATGGGGCGATGGAATGGACAGGGTCTCTGGTCCTGTCTTTCACCTGTTTCAGTCACAGAAACTTCACATCTATGTGTTTTATATAATTACAGTACCTTGAGAAGAATAGCTTAAAAAAGGATTCCTCTATTAAAAAAAAAACAATCAAACAAGCAAAGTCAAGTAATTCTGCTTTATGCAGTTTCGCATAGTATAGATGAGACCACTGGGCCCTGAGAGGGGAAACCATTTTCCAAAGGCCTTCAAAGATAGAGCTGTGGTAGACGTAGAACAAGAGATCAGAAATTCTGCCTTTTTTTCCTTATAGGACGTGCTGTGAGGCTGTTAGTAGGTGAAATTCCCAATAATCAATCTTTGGTGTGCACAAAGGTTCTGTTTAGTGTCCCTTAAGCCCAAAAGAGTTAGCTGGATATTTAAATAATGTATTACCATGGCCTGTATTGAGGATGGGATGATGGATGAAACCAATTCTAGATTCATCAGAATTTTACTTGGGATACCTTTGGACCAGGTCATGGCCGTGTTTAGGCCAGTTCATTTAAATAGTGACCTCTGGGATTAGAGGCATTGCTAAGACATTAGACAGAATGAACTTGCAGACGCTGTCCTGAGCATCATAGAACGTTTAGCAGTATCTCTGACCTTTTCCCACTAGATGCTAGTAACATTCCACCCCGTCTCAGTTGTGACATATCCAGACATTGCCAAATATCTCCTAGACTACAAAACCACATTCAGTTGTGAACTACTCATTTGATGTAGGCACTAAAATAATTTATTTGATTATCACTTTTTAGCAGTATCCAAAAGAAAACTAAATTCACAATCCAAAACAATAAACAATATTGCACTTCTCATAGAAAGCAAAAACAGAACATGAGTCAAGACTAATGCAGCTTTTAGAGTGTTTGGTTTTGTTTTTTAACTGAGTTATAGTAACTGAGTTGTGCAGGCACTGAAGTGTTTGTGGATGTTTCAGAATGACCTGCTTTTCATGAACATCAAATTTTTGATCTATCTGCAGAAAGAAATGGATTGATAGATGCTATCAAATTTGATCTGAGATCCTGGATATAAAAAAAAGTTTTCTTGCTATAAAATTTTAGCTGCGTGTCACTTACATTATATTATGTCACATCTCACAATGACATATTGCAATGTAATGCAATGTAAGTCACATAATAGACAACTGCAATTCATAACTTTCTGAACAGGGAGAGTCATTCTTTACAGAGAAGCTTCCCAAGGGAAGGGAAGGAATCCCTCTGCTGAGGTCACTCATAGCACTGATACTGCTGGCCTATTTGTGACTTATCTTCTCATCCTGTCTGTACTATTTATTTTTCCAACTTACCTTCCTTTTAAAACGGACCTTCCTTCACATCTTCTGATTGTGATGGAGCTGTCAATCAAGTGGCTTGCCCCCAGTGGAAGGTGGGGACTTACCCAGGCTGAACCAACAGGGATCTCAGGGCTGCTACTAGCCTAAGGTTGCATTTGTGTGAATTAAAATATGTATTCATCTTTTTGAAGTTACAGCCTCACAGAGTTCAAGGGCTTGGTGATGAGATGGTACCTTTCTAAAAATGAGACAAAGGAGACTGTGCTGGGATCATAGCTTCTCAAGAGGAGTGTGTGCTGGTTTTCAGTTGTCATTCCTCCCAGGGCTGAGGGCCTTGCACGGGGAACAACTGTAGCCATGAGAACATTTCATCTCCATAAATACAGAGAATGGCTTTTGAGTCACATGCTCATCTCCTAGGTCAAACAGGGACCCCATTATTTTAAACCAGGAGTTGATATGAAACCTGGCATGGAGAAGATCTCTCATTTACAAACGCCAAGCTGTGAGATCTGTATAGGTCCACCTTGTCTGCAAGCTTTCTTTCCCACTCTCTGGAGAGAATGTACAGGGAAGGCAATATAGCACAGAGAAGGAAAGCAGAGGAATAGTGCTAGGGAAAGACAGGGACCTGTACCATCTTCGGGGCACCTGGATCTGGTCATGATGGAAGCCGTTTTAAACTCTGGACTTTTTGTTATTTGGGCCAGTTTACATTTATTATTTAGGTAATTTGAGTGGGCTTTTCTGTCACCTGTAAGCAAATAAGTTTTTAATAAGCATATGCACTCTCTCCATCTAGTTTTTTGTTTTTTGTTTTCTGTTTAAGAGAAGTGGTGTAAGCTCTTCACAAGCTCTTCTGTGTGAAGCTACATTAAATGCATACATTCATTCAACAGTTTCTTACTTTTTTTTTTTTTTTTTTTTTTTTGCGGTACGCGAGCCTCTCACTGCTGTGGCCTCTCCCGTTGCGGAGCACAGGCTCCGGACGCGCAGGCTCAGCGGCCATGGCTCACGGGCCCAGCTGCTCCGCGGCATGTGGGATCTTCCCGGACCGGGGCACGAACCCACGTCCCCTGCATCGGCAGGCGGACTCTCAACCACTGCGCCACCAGGGAAGCCCCAGTTTCTTACATTTTAAAAATGCAGCCACCATCTATTGATCTTCCCTTTGAGCCCATGCAATATACTCTAAGGTTACATAGTTTGTTTTTTAAACTCCTTGTAACACTTCTAAGTAATGCCTGGATGTACCCATCTTAAGAGGAGACTCGGCTGAGAAATGCAATACTTATCAAAGTTCAGCTAACAAGCAATGCAGCCCATAGACAGAACCCAGTCTGGGAGATGGCTTTCCTACCTTGTGTGACTGTCTCTGTCATTGCTCACTTTCATCATTGTTGCTTCTGAGAGTACTTTATGTATTAGAAGCCCAAGGAAGTCACAAATTTGTCGGATCAAGGATAATAGAATCACAGCTGGAACAGCCTATGCTTCCTCTCTTTCTTCCAATTTTCTCTGCATCATAACTTTTTCCCTTCTAAGCCCTCTAAGAAAACAAACTGTATATGCTGTATATCAAGAGGCTCAGACCCTCACATTGTAATGTGAATGGTCTTGCTTCTATAAGCCCAGCATCCAATGGACTTAAAAAAGTGGAGCTCGCAGGGACCCAGGGAATTGACTAGTAAATCATGGACTCTACCTGCTTAATCTCCACAGTCTGGTTTTGGCCTTGGTTTCCTAAGTTTCCCCGAATCTCCTAACAAAACTGACTGATGACTTTCCTAACATCTTATTTTGTTCTTTTCATCTTTGCCCTCCTATGGAGCCATAGGTACCCATGGAACAAGCACCGTGGCTGGGTGCTACTCTTAAGAAGGAGAGTCACAGGTGGGAACATCTACATCCCTACTAGCGACAAGTTTTTTTACGTTTTGGAAATTCCTGCTGCCATATCATCTGCACTAATTTGACCCTTCTTATCCCTTTTTGGGATCAGCTTATTGAGACCTAGGATGCATTTCAGGGAAGATTTTATATAGCTAGTTTAACCCCTTAATTTCCATTCCTACCTGCTTCCTTCTTTCCTCTTGTAAGGTCCCACCAACTTTGCTACTTGGTCCACCTGAATTATGGTACTAAAAACCCCACTACTCTCCTGTTCTCTACCACCTGCTCATTCTCATCACCCTTCTGAGGAGGAAAGGCCCTGATGAGAGAAACTTTATGATGCTAAAACTCCATGTTCTATACTTACAAACAAGACCCAGCACATACTCCAGTAACGTATTTCCAGGAGAATCTTGCACAGCCAAGATTTGGATTTTAAATTCTCATTTTACAATTCCAACATTGGAAATTGTGCTTTGAGAGAAATAAGTAATTCCTTGTTAATGGTGCTTTGCTTATTTTGAAAGACATTGTATTAAGGGATTAAGCAAGTGAGTAATATAATAAAAACGATGACTGCCTTTAGAAATGTGCTTCTTTATAGCTTTTACTTATAGAATTTGCTTATACTCTTTATATCCAGCATTATTTTTGTACTTGGGTTCTTGTTCTTTTCCTCCAGTTCTTTTTAGACGCTAATGTGCTTTTCTTCAGGTTTATTAATCAGAATACCATATTGATTGCAATATCTGTGAAATATGGGTGTGTATTATAGTTGAGGGCACATTGTATTTAATTGTCAGCTTTTTAGTGGAACATTATTTTTCTTAGCTGGATATACGTTAATGATACATCTCATTAACAGTATATTATATTTGGTGACATTGAAGTTTTAAGGCATCAGATTAGAGTTTAGGCTTTCAATCAGAAAAAGGCAAAGATAGTGTGTTGGCCTGATATGGTTTCAGGCCATTATGATTGGCTTATCTCCTTGCAAATGATTCACTAGACTATATTGAGGTATAGGTCCAATGCCCTAGTTTAAGTCCCTACTTTGTTCTATATGAACATAATAACCCTAGAAATATCCAAGGAAGAAAAGATACTAATCTAGGTACCGGTCAAGTATTTATGTGCCCCTAACTTTAGATCATGTAAATGTCACATCCTATTACTAAAAAGTATGTAAAAACTGTTTATGTGGAATTGAAGTACTACAAAAGTCCCATTTCCAAAAAATAGTAAATATTTCTAAATGCTTTTTCTTTCCATTTAATGCATTTTAGACTCTTTGTATTAAAAAAAAGTTTAAATGATTTATCTGTGTTCTCCTTGTCCTAATGCACTGTGTATATATTTGAGTGGTTATGTATGATCATTGAATAGGATAATGCAGCAAGATCTTTCACCTGTTTAATTAGACAGTCCTTCCAGATTTTGGCAACATGTTGACTATCAGTCAGTTTTTGTGGCTTTCATTTTTCTATATTTTTTATATCATTTTCTATACCTATATAGAAAGATATCTTTCTATATCTTCACTAAATTTAGGGTGGAAAGTTGTGCAAGACTGAACCAGGTCTTTTAGCCTGATACAAGAGTCACTGTTCTCTTCCTAAGCATAGGAAACAAATGCTTTACTCTGTTTCTTAATAACTCAGTATCATTGTAATGAATTTCAAAGATCATTGTGAGGATCAGACACACACAGTCTAGAATCACACTTGGCATGTAGTAGATGCTCACTAAGCAGTAGGCATAATAATTTTTTGGTAGGCCTGCAATATCTACAGTAAATCATTTGTTTTAGTATTCTTTTTTGATGCTTCCAGGTTTTCTGTAACTATTACTGTGACATCTTCTCTGATGTTTAGCTATTGATTTCTAACGTTCTATAGTTTGAAAAAAGAAAGCACAAGTGTTTGAAAATTATAAATGAAATATCAACAGTTTTACTGAGCAAATGTTCTGGAAGTATAGTGTAAGGCATTGAAAGGCAGCAGGTGCTTCTGGTGAGAATGTAGCTTTAGAAGCTTGGTAGCAAGCTGCATTCTGTACCTGGCAGGTCAGTCAGTGAGCATATCTGCGCTTCAATTTCCTCATCTGTAAAATGGCAATAACAATACTCACCCTGAACATATATAGTAATAGATAGATAGATATTATGTAAATTATCTGAATTAATAGGTGCTCAATAAATTTTAGCTATTTTTTTTGCAATTTGATATATAACCCATGCAGAGTAAGAAAGTACAGATTTGTCTTAAAATAACCACAGGACTTTAAAAAAATATCCTAAACAGAGATGTAAGCATACTTTCTAATCTTTATAATCATTTTTTATATTTCTCAATGAAAGTTATTTTGTAAGCAATTCTGTTTTCATGGTATGTAATGTTAGATTATTCCTTGAAAAAAAAGTTCTTACAAAATTAAACATCCATTTTAGAATAAATATTTTAGAAAGACAGAAAAGTTATAACAGGATTAATATAGCAGTATAGGTTTTCTTCTTGTTTCTTGCCTACCCAGTCAAAATGTGAATTTTATATAATTACCTGCGTACATTTTACTTCTCTTTCTTTAGGCAAAAAAGATAATGAATTCTAGATAATTGTCTCTTAACCATTCTAAAACTTTCTTTATTGAACTTTAGCCTACCAACATTCATAACAAAGGCAAGTTTTATGTCAACTCACAATATGTTTCAGAATATGGCCAAAGTTATTTTTTATTTTTAAGATTTAAAACTGTGCACTAAGAAATTTTAACTATATCTATTACTGGTCTACATAATGTGTAGATCACAATGTTTGTATCGATTTACTTCCTAGGGCCATTAGTAAACTTTGTGTGCATGCATGAGTGTGTGTGGAAAAACCTCTTCAAAGTGTGAGACACATTTTTTATCCTATGAAAAGCATCAAGAATAGATGCAGATATACTCAAAATATGAAGAACTACTTCACTAATTTATTTTTGGGACTCAAGCAAACTCTTATGATCATAGAGTTTATGAATCTCCACAAAATGTCTCACTGCATTTTTCTTTTAAAAACGTTTTTGGTCATGCCCTATTTCTCCTGTAAGTAAACTATTCATATGTTTGATCATTCTTTCTTAACTTCGACAGGCACCTCTACCCAAAACTGTGTTCTTATCTCTGCAAAAGTGAGTTCAAACTCTACCTTTTTGAGAGATTTTTCTGTAAATCAAAACTGAATCCAATAATTAAATACCTTTATAAAACTCCTAACTTTCCTTGTCTCCAGCCTTAGAAGATAAATAGGACTTACCAATTCTGAAATATTGGAACCATGTATCATACATTATTGAGTTATTTTGATGTAGGGGAATAATTTAACTCTATAACATGTCCAGAAACCTGCTCAATGGGTTATATAAAACCTATAATATTGTAGAAGCATATCTTTTAATAATACTATCCAGTATTTTAATGTGGATGAGATTTGGTACAATAATTTCTAATGTAAAGATCACTTTCATTTGCATTATTTCTTTTGAAGGTTGATAAAGACAAAATACGTAGAGTATCTAAGTTCAGGTACTGCCCTTGGCATTTATCCTACATTCTTTCATTTTGCTCATCCCAGCAATTTTGTTTTGACATAGTTAAACACGGTCTGTTACAGAAAGTTAAAAGCCTTGTCCAAAGTCACATCTTCGTTAATTGGTGGATGTGGGACTTGTCTGATTTCAAAGTTTGTACTATTTCTCCTAATACCATGGGTTTGCACGCTCAGTATGTTAGAATAGATGAGTCCTTAGCTCCCAGCCCTAACCTATTCATTTTGTGTGAGAGGAAACTGAAGTCCAGGGAGAAGTATATCACAGTGTGACCTTGATGAAACTAGCAATGCCTGTCTGGCCAGATGAAAGCAGGAAACTCAGAGAAGGATGACTGTGTGCAGCACACCAGGCACCATATCACCCTTTTTTTCAGACTGATTTAAGATGAACAGCCTTCAGAAGTCTGAGAATAATATACTCAAGCAATAGAGGGAGGAAATTCTAGTAGGCAATCTACTAGGATGAAAGCAAAGGCAATGAGTAACCCAAAGAGGTCCAAGGGCAACAATTACTATCTTCCTCTACGAAGTGCATCAGCACATTCATTCTGGTGGCAGCTTAGGGAACAGAACAGGCAACAGATAGAAAATGAATCCAACATGATGTCCTGAAATCAGTACGATACCATCCTCTAGTTGCCAGGGGCCCTCAATAAACATTATACTACATTGAAAGTTAGCTAAAACATGTTAACCGACAGGTCTCTAAACCAGCTATGCATAGCAACTGGAAAAGGCATGAACTATTTACAGGGAGACTTGGACCAAAACTAGAATGGATTCTAATAAACCTGAAAAAATAGAATCATCAGCCCCAGCTCACAGTGCTACAGCACAGATTGCAGTGATGGCTGTGGATCACTGTGAATTTGGAAAGAGCTCACCCAAATTATTTGACTCTGCAAGCAGAAAAGCATTAAAGAGTATAGTTCAGCATAGTTTGTCTAAGCTCAGGAATCACGAGGACACCAATCTGAAACTCACAGGAGAACCATGTGTTCATGACTACAGATGTGTGTCACCACCCCGATCAGCCAAATGCTTTGTAAAGATGGGAGAGGTGGAATCTAGGAAAACCTAACTCTTTATATAGAACCAGTTTCACAAGTTGGGTAAGATTTAAAGGGAACATTGTTTATGACAGTATGGAAACTAGAATGTGTGATCACTCCTCCTCATCTCATAGTATTTTGCAGGCTAGCCTGTGAATTTCTCCATTGTATGACAAAAAGCCATGTTAAATTATAGCTGTTCTCTCTGAGAATTCAAATTAGTATAAGACTGAGTCCTAAGGAGAATGAAAATACTCTGTACAGGAGGACAAAAACAGTGTATATTTGATCCACTGTTTTATTTTGAATTTCCAAAGTAGTGCCTTGCACGTGGTAAGCACTAAATAAATAGGTATTGAATGAATATATGAGTGAATAAAGATATGGTGTGTTATCAATAACCTCAGGGGACAGTGGAGGAGATACTCCTTGACTCAAGACAGATACTCGTGTCCACCTTAGCAGTTATCACAGTCCTGCAGAGAAAAGCAAACCAAACTTCACAGAAACCGTTAAGCACTCCATTGCTCTGCTCACAGATGAGGGGAACCTGGGTTGTTATGAATGACTAGAAATTAGCTAGATGGAAAATAGAGGGAGCAGAGGATGTATTTTCCAGACAAAAGGAAGGGATATAAAAAACATAATTGGTTTTGCGTGTTCAACCTAAAGGATGTATAAGACGGGAACAAGGTAGAAGGGGGAGAGTGATGGAAAATAAAGTTGGGGTGATAGATGTCTCCCGTCGTTGCCTTTTTAAAGCACACTGCTATTGATTTTTTAAAACATGCATTTGAGGTCTCTGTATCTAGTATCTAATATCTTCATAATCTGGCTATTTACTAAGGTGCTACTAGCTCAAAAATTATATCATTCTATCAACTCTTAAATATCCTATTTGCCAATATATAGAGAGCTATATGCAATTGGATCAAGTCCTGTGGAAACCTACAATTTTTAGGTACTCTTTATTTTTTTCCATTGATTATGTTATGGTAATGAGGGTTATATTCAAAGAACAACTTAAGTTACCCAAATACTCTTCTTTTCCTTTTCTCCTTTCCCCCCTGCTTTACTCATGGTCAGTGTTTATCAGTAGGTTCAATTATTGGCCTTTCAGGTAAGGGACAGTTGAACAGCATATAACTACTTATCACCCAAATCCTTATTTTAGGTTCCTTTTTAATATTTTTGTTTGTTACATTGGGTGAATGAAAGAGGCTCAGGGGGCTCACAAATTTGTAGAAGAAGGAGAGAAAGAGAGGAAGGAAACTAGTATTTATTGAGTGCCTTCTATTTACCAGACAGTAAACTTAGCACGTTTTTATGTTTTTATTTAAATTAATATTTTCTTATACAAAACAACATAGGGATAATTATTGCTTTCAGTTTATAGATAAAGGCTCAAGTTTATTCAGTGATTCGTGCAAGTTCTCACAGTTCATGTTCAGAAGTGCTAGGATTCAAAACTAAATATTATTAACCAGGAAGCTTGTGCTATTCTGTATTCCACAAGGGCTCTCTCTTTTATCATTCATTCTAATTCATCCAAAGTCAACTTTTTAAATGTTTATCTATGCAAGTGTCCCCTTTACTGTTTCCAAATTATTTCTCTGCCTTCTCTATACACTTTAATAAACTGAAGGATCCAAAGCACATGGTGTGATATTCGGGTCACATCCCTAGACAGAATGCCACATATGCCTAATGTTGTGTCTATAAAGTGCTCAAATTAATTCAAAATGCAAACTTCTGTGCTGAAAAGAGATGAAATGATTGTCAACTACATTTAATACTTTTTTAGAAAAGGAAAATTTGCATAGACTGACAGCTCATTTTGTTTCCACATCCAATTTTAATATCTGGTTGTTCTTACCAAAGGACAGTCATGTTTATTTGGCACACACAAAATCCCCAGGCCTATTTTTATGCTTGCAAATAGATGATAAATCAGTAAATAACATTATTCTTTAATGACACAAAGAACAAAGTGGTCCCAATAAGATTTGATAAATTTTTTAAAAAGTTCTCTGAGTAATTCTTTTTACTTCCCCTAATGTTCAATGTATTCCTTTATTGTTCTATTTTTCTTTTGAAGCAAAATTCTCAAAAAAAAAAGTTTCTATGCCATAAGGTATCTTTAAGATAACTGAGATAACTTCAAGATAACTAACCATGTGCCCATGTATCTCTTCATTTTTCTCTTTCAAAAATCCTCAGAATTAGAATTCTCTGTAAGTACCAGAAAAGATTGCTAGCAAATAGACAGCAAAGCTCTGAATCAATTCATAACTTTGAATAGCATATGGACAACACATATGAGCATATGCGGTGTATCTAAATTACATCCATAGGAGTCAGCAATCTCAGAACTAAATTGTCTTCTATAACATACACTGAAAAATAGATACTGTGCTGTGCTATGTCTGACCAGAGCAATAATTTTAGGATTTTCCGTTTTTGCAAAGGAAATTCTTAGCTTCTGAGGGTACTCTTGTATTATGATTTAAAAAAAACAAACAAACATACAAAAAAGATTCTGAGACGATACAAAATAACAAGAGTTTTCTAAAAACTACTTAAGCAAAGAAAATCTAGTTTTCCGAACCAAGCTATACAGTCACACTCAACTCAGAAAGTGGAAGCACAGATCTGTTATCTAGTTTTCTTAGCTTGTACATCGTCCTTAATTACAGTTTAAACGACAAAATGAAACATAAATGGCTTTTTATCAACGAAACATTGCTGGAAGCATAAACAATAAATTATGAATTACTGAAGCAGAAGCCTTTTTGGATCATGTATGCATAATGCTATTCTGCATATTCGGAATCCCAGTTGGCCCTTCTGTTTCATGCAAATTGAGCACCACCTTTTATGATTTAACACTGAGGAAAAACACCTTACTTCATATGGGTAAAAGCTAACACCATATATGAAAGAGACCTCTTATCAATGTTTGATGCTGTGGAAAAGTCTATGTGAGCAGAGTAGATAGGGTCACCATATTAGAAGCATGCGTGTATAGGTATTCACTATCACACTCAGCCAAGCACACAGTTTTCACTTGATGCTTAGGTATGGTAGCCTGAGGAACCCAATAATAATGAATCCTTTGTCACTGAGGGATGGAGGGTTTTTTTTTTTTTTTTTTTTTGCGGCACGCGGGCCTCTCACTGTTGTGGCCTCTCCCGTTGTGGAGCACAGGTTCAGGACGCACAGGCTCAGCGGCCATGGCTCATGGGCCTAGCTGCTCCGCGGCATGTGGGATCTTCCTGGACCGGGGCATGAACCCGTGTCCCCTGCATCGGCAGGCGGACTCTCAACCACTGCACCACCAGGGAGGTCCGGATGGAAGCTTTTTAAAGACCACTTGAGGAAAGAGATATTATTTAGGAAAGTCTTCTGTTCGTTGCAAAGCAACTTGGTGTAATGGAAGAATTTAACGAGACTGGTGGTGTCCAGAAAGAGGACAGTTGGCTTACCAAGGTCCTCTTTGCTGTGTGGATAATCAAGGAAGGCTTTTCAGGTCTAATTCAGCCCAGATGGGGCACAGCTGGCTTAAGGTGGAGGAACAAGGGACTCTGTCTGCCTGGAAACCTAAATCCTGAATACAGGAGAGGTGTGCCTGAGGGTTCAGCTGGAGAGAGGATGGAGGGCAGAGGATCAGCTCTGGCTGGCTTGGAATGTGGGAAACCCACTTCCACTTTCAAGAAGTAAATTTTAGTTTTGGGACAAGAGGCGTCTGAATTAAGTTGACATTATTCAAAAAAGCAAAGGAAGACTCTAATTTTCCAGCTTATACAAAATGATTCCCACAGAGTCTGTGTGTTGGGAGGTTGTGGATGATTTAAAACAACTTGATATGCTAGAATGGAATGTCATCTTAACAAATTGGAAATTGGGATTAGCCATTTTATGGAGTAAGCTGAGTTTAATATTGGCAAAGGAGAGAGAAAAAAATAAAAGCCTGCATATTTAAAACCAGGTCCAGGAATCCCAGCTACTTCGTGGCTGGTAAATATTTTCGTTCTTTCCCCACCTTCTTATCTTCCTATTTTTTTCCCTTTTATGTTCCTATGATAATGCCCTTTAGACTGCAATACATTGCAATGCGTACTAGTGAGGATCACTAGTTTCACAACTACCAGTGAGGCCAAATTCAGAACTACGGTACAACATTCAAAAATCAACAGTTAAAGCTGCAAAGGGACCTGGTTGAGAATGATAAGCCATCTCTTCCATGAGGAGATGGAACATAGCATGGAAATTTAGGAACTAATGGATTCACATAAATAGGATCTTGTCCCATTTCATGATGAGTATTTTCCTATGTGCTAGACATTGGGATAATAGCTGTCTAAGCCCTCGGTTACTCATATCCATCAAAGCACACCTAAGGGGTAGATAGGTAGTATCTGGTATTACAGATGACGAAACTGAGGCTTAAAATAACTTGCCTGTAGTCAGTATTCTCACAAGGGATGTTTCTACAGGATAAAAAGACATGAAACACATAGTGATTGAAGTTGGCCATTGAGTTGAGATGGAAACCCCACCAAAAAAACCATGAATTATATTCTAACAGGTAACCATGGAATGGGTATTGAGATAACCCAAGACACACTTATTTCAAAGCTCTAATCACCATCTCCATTATCTAAATTAATTATCACAATCATGCCTTTAGAGTGAGGTTCTTGTTAATAGAATTTTGGTTAAAAAAGAGTCATCAAGAGGAGAAAATAAAAAAAACATTAGTGTCATCAGATATTCTGCTTCCCCCTCTGTCTTTCCTTAAGCCTAATCAAGCTAAGGCCAAGTCTATGTCTTTCCTTCCCACAGACCCTCTTTAGGGCAGAGTTTTATGTTTATCCTTATTTCTCTATACATGTGATTCAAATATTTCAGTATAAAACATGAAGACTCCCATTTCTCCAGCCTGCTTTCTGGCAATTTCAATCAAATCTTTTAACTACAGCGTGCAGGCTGGCGAAGATCATGTTTCTGCCAACCTCAAATTTTCTTCATGCAAGAGATTTCTGTATCTGGAGAAGGTTCATTTATCTTCCCTGACTTGTTAATATGTAATTGCTGAGTATCTTCTGTTTTCACAATTAGAATGGAAGCCACTACTGAAATGCTGTCAGTCAAACTCCTTTTGTTTATAAATTCATCCAACTGGAAGATGAAGAAACCGATGTCTGAGCTGTATAATTGAGAAGATTCAAGGTGTTGTGGTTGTTTGGTGTGTACATGTGATGTGAGAGACTCATCACATTTTTTTTTTTGCGGTACACAGCCCTCTCACTGCTGTGGCCTCTCCCATTGCGGAGCACAGGCTCCGGATGCGCAGGCTCAGCGGCCATGGCTCACGGGCCCTGCTGCTCCACGGCATGTGGGATCCTCCCGGACCGGGGCATGAACCCGTGTCCCCTGCATCGGCAGGTGGACTCTCAACCACTGCGCCACCAGGGAAGTCCTTATCACATTTTTGACCTTTGTTTTCACCTTTATCTGTATTGAAGTTTGCTTTCGTATTCTGGCAGAAATATAATTCTCATATATTCAGAAAGAGAATTATTTATGAAATCACTCAACTGTATAGGAGACAAGAGACAGTTAATTTCTATCTCATTTTGTTTTTGATTATGAATTAGTCAGCTGAAAATTTCAGAAGGACCAAGCTGTATGAGGAGAATGATCACAGCAACTTCGAACTGAAAGACATGCTGCAAGTTTCTTAGAAAATGCCAAATACTGAAACCATCTCCCTTAAAGATCCAATTAAAAAGAGGGTTCATCCACCTATCAGTTATGGATTTGAATATATTGGCTCTCTCAAAATATTAACCTTCATCTGGTGGGCTAGGACTTGTAAATCATGAAGTTCTCAGTGGAGAAACATCAGCTATTGACCATTTTAAAGTCCATCTGAAGAAGGAAAAACAATTCTGCATATGAGTTTATCATTTGATTCTCTCATGTTTCAATCATAAAATATACCATAGTTTTAAAATAAATAATGTCTAGTATTTGAGTTTTTTTGGTTGTTTTGTGTTTTCTCATCATTAATAAGGAGTAACAGGCTCACAAGACATCTTTTTATCTACCTTCTTATCAATATATCTCCACCATTTTAAACCTGACAACTTCTTTCCATTGCTTTGTTTCTAAATGTTAAGAGGAGACAAACTGTGTTTATTTCCTACTTTCATGGAAACTATCCAGATGCCAAAAAAGTGAAACAAAACTCATGCATGTCTGATCCAGGAAAAGGAAGATAGAGTATAAACTTGACATATCAGTTCCAAAGACCTGTGTTCATGATTTATTCTATGGAGATGTTGAATATTTGGATCCTAAATCCAAAATCACAGAGAACATATGTCATAGTTTCCACAAGACAGTCCTGGTTTATGGTGTTTCTAGGCATAAATATAAATATAAATATAAACATAAATAGCAACGCCTTTCACTTTAAAAAATATCCCAGTTGGGACAATATATGGTCACTCTTTGCAAAATAAATCAACACATAATTTTAAATAAACAATCATGGCACAGAGAGTGTTCTTTCTGTCCATTTTGTGATACCTAGCATCTTTTTTTTTGCAATTATTTCACACACACACACCTGTGAGGTAACTCAAAACTTAAATCCTGTTTTCTAGTTTCAAGATAAAACAGATAATCCACATGCCTTTAAATATTCTACTACAGGGTTTATTGAAATGTGTGATGCGGCACGAAGAGTTTTCCTAGGTGTACAAACTTTTACTTTGTACTAATTCTAAAAATTGGAGAAAACACTTGAAATTCATCCACTGTAGGACTAATATCTCCTCTTTAAAGGGTTTAGGGCATAATAAATATAGTACAAAACTACACTTTCACAGGCACCCAGTAACTACCTCTCATTCATCCAACATATGTTTACGCAGTGTTTTTGACGGGCCGTACCTGTAATGGGCACATCTTGAAATTGCAGAATGCACAGAAAGCGCCAAGGAGCTCAGACCTTTGGGATGGGAAAACACTTCTTCCCAGAGAGTCTTTAAATGTAGGGCATTTGATATGCAAAAATAATGACTAATACCTATTAGCTCACAATCAAAGTAATAAGCATGGCTCACACTTCTGCACAGACTTTCAGCTCAGTTTGGAATTGCCGAGGGGGCTCTCATTTTAGGCATGGTCACAGGACTTCCACAAAAAAAGAAATGTTGTCAGTGTTATCCAAAAAACAAAGACAATGTACTTGGATGAGCGCTCCTAATTCAGGGGGGCTAACACATGTAACTCCTCTATTGAGGAGAAAGATCAAGATTTCATTTCCTTAATGTTTATAATAGTGGAAGCCAGCTGAATGAGTAATATCTATATAATAGCTTTCTCATTTCCTTTTCTGTGATGCATCCACTTTATCAAAGCATCCCCAAAGAACTAAGTAGCATTTTGTTAAAGGGTAAGGCCAGAATATATTTAACAAGAGCCATAAAATGTTATTTCACTTTATAAAGGAAGTTTTACCAAAACTCACTACCTCCTTGAAACAGAACAGAGAAAATGAACCAAATGTCATAAGCCAAATTTTACTCTTCAAATAGAGCATAGTTTTTATATAGACCATTCATAAATCTAAACAAATGCCTATAGTAAAGCCAGAGGACAGCCCCAGATGATACATTTATTCTGCTAGTCATTCTAAAACCGCTGAAACTAAGGCTTAAATACTTCTGAGCCAAAACAGACAGCTAAAATTCCTTGTTAAATGTACAGCAGCTTAGTAACGAAAAATGCACAGATGAGATAGACTTTTTAAAAATGATCTATGACCTTCATATGTAATAGACAATAGTTAAGGGAAATGGTTAATCCGAGCTTGGTTCTCAAGAAATAATGAAATGGATTAAATGTTTTCTGTGAGTAGAAGACTTAACAATAAAATCAGTTCATATTAGCTCCAAAATAATACTGATAAGGAGTGTCCTTCAAGAAGGATTTTCTGATCTAATTGCTATTGTCAAAGCTGGTACAGGCTTAAAACAAATACCTCTAATGTGTACCCACAAGCCAGACGAAATTAGAATAGGCTTTCCCTAAAGACTTGGTAAACATTCAATTAAAACTTAACAACTGCAAAGTATAAGCCAGCCCCTCCTCTATCAGATATCTCCGTATAATGTACTTGGATAACATCAGATATCTCAGTAAAATTACTGGAACTTTCACAGGGGTTAAATCTTACTGTCCATTTTTTTTTAAAGTAAGGTGATTGAGGTATTCCCAGGGATAAAATTAACTTGCACATTCACAATTCCCTTATCTATTGTTTCAATATTGGAAAGAGGAAGTGATGTAATTACCATGCCTTTAGGCTGATAAGCTAAGTTTCAACTGCTCATAGGTGAAGAAAAATTATTTTACTGATATTTTCAGTCAAATTATGAAATCACATCCTATTTTCCAATGTATATTCTACCCTGTTTCACAATGCTAATGTATTTACCTTCATTTTTCTTGATGGTAAAATTCGGATTGTTGACCATTTCTGGAAGAAGACTGTATAAGAAATAATGTCCGTTTTTGGGATCATCTTTGTCCATGGCACTCACTGTTTGAATGACCTGTAACATAAAACTTGACGTCAGCACTTCTGATGACATCAGAGGGCTTGCACTGCCTTTAAAAGCTGAGTGACATTCCTTTAGTAGAGTGATACTTTGGTCCAAGGAATATTTTTCAGTTTTCTAAGTTGTTATGGATGGTTCACACCAAGAATAAGGAGAAACATTCATCACTTTAAAACCTAGCTTTGATAAGTTGATGAAAATTAGGGTCATTACTTTTGTGTCCATTTGGTATCTGTGGCTTGAAATAGCAAATTTAAGGGTATTTGAAAATTCCACTGGGCAATTACAGGCTTCTTTCCATTTTGAGTACGTACGGGCTTCTAGAATGAAATTTGGAGTTGTTACAGTGATTGTAGTGTGGCTCTTGGGAGGATCTTGGAGGTAAAGTACCTAAATCTTGAATCCTCACAACTCCTCTTTCATTTTACTCATTAGGTTACAAGTGTTTGCCAAATAGAATGTTCCTCGGCACAAACATCACTGCCACAAACCTTTCTAAAGAGATGCATCTCTTCCCTCCCAGTAATGAATACTGTTTTTAAAGCTAGTGGATAACACATGCAAACAATGCTTTGGAGTGTATCCTGAGATGAATAAATTATAGGGATTAGAAGAATTACTACCCTGCAGAGAACTGTTTGGATAGATACACATACTCAGAATTGGTGCCAGTTGAATGTGCTTATTTCATTTGCAAAGCTGCATTAACTTAGTGCTAAGTTGTTCCTTGGGATGTCAGAGAATTAGCTTAATAATTCATATTTATGAGTCTGTGATATTAATAACTTCAATATGAAACACTGGGCAACAGCTAATGTAGTAAAAATTATAGCTTAAACTACTACTGTAAATAGTTACAACATAATTTCTACCAAAAAAAAATGCCTATGAAGCATGACAGTCAAGGGTATAATCAGATTTATCATAAAAAATTAACAGGGAAATACTCTCAGGTTTGTGAAATTTAGGGAATTATGATGCCTAGTGTTATGTCAGTTTGAACAATTATGTGCCATTGAACTTTGCCAGTATCATTAAAGAGAAAAAAAATGGATCACTTCTTTTTGAGAAAGAGACATCATTACCTTGTAACTTATCACCTAAATAAGATGAGAACCACAATTTAAAAACATTTTCAATAGCTGTGAAGTTTTGCATTGTTATCACCCACATGCTATACGATAAGCAGTGCATCAAGGTTATTTGGGGCATAAATGAAATAACTTCTCTCATTTTCTATTTCTCCATTTTTGTAAATGGAACATATTCCTACTTTGTAGGTGTTTTACTCTTGCTAAAGACCTTGTAAAATGTCTTATAATTGTACTTAGCTTCAGTAACAATATAACAAAAAATAGCACAAAATATAACTCGTGGTGAAGACAGTGAGATAGTCATTAAGTTGATGGACTCTAAAATAAAGCTGCCTTGACAGAAGTCATAGTCTTATCCTTTACTCATTGCATGAAATGGAGGGATTTACTTAACTCTTTGAAACTCAGTATTCCTAAATTTTAAATAAAAAAATACTTTTCTCATAGGGTCATTTTAATTCTTTATGTAAATTCATGTCAATCTGTTAATATAGTGTCTGGTTCCTAGTAACTGTTCAATGAGTATTAGTCATCATCATTATTTATTATTTTTTGTTAAGGTCACTACCATTTATTCATGACATAGCACATTGATAAGTGTAACAACTTAGATGTTACACAAACAGGGGCCTCGCTTCCATCAGATTAGGTGGGAAAGCAATTATATTTACTATATCTAAACAACTAGCATATTTGCCTTGACATTTAGGTGCAGAGAGATTCCTTGGGCCTCTAGTTTTATAAAGAAGAAAGAATTAAAGTACAAGGGAAAAAACTGTGAAACACAGATGACTCTTTTATAGACAACCTACATGTACAAATATTTAACAGAATAATTTGACAAGAGCCTTCTTTTAGGCAGTTATGAAGAACAAAGGGGGAAAAGTTACTTGTGAGCACATGTAGCATCGTCTTCTCCCTTTACCCAATTTTGTTTCAAAAAGACTTCTATTCCCAAGTGCACCTGTTGAAGAAATCATTCCTGAAGTGTGTGAGCACATGTGAAGAAAAAGAGCAAACAAAGAAAGGATGTCTCCACAGTGGCTGTATCAATTTACACCCACCAGCAGTGCAAGAGGGTTCCCTTTTCTCCACACCCTCTCCAGCATTTATTGTTTGTAGATTTTTTGATGATGGCCATTCTGACCAGTGTGGAGGTTCCTTAAAAAACTAAAAACAGAACTACTGTATGACCCAGCAATCCCACTACTGGGCATATACCCTGAAAAAAACATAATTCAAAAGAGTCATGTACCAAAATGTTCACTGCAGCTCTATTTACAATAGCCAGGACATGGAAGCAACCTAAGTGTCCATCGACAGATGAATGGATAAAGAAGATGTGGCACATATATGCAATGGAGTATTACTCAGCCATAAAAAGGAACGAAATTGAGTTATTTGTAGTGAGGTGGATGGACCTAGAGTCTGTCATACAGAGTGAAGTAAGTCAGAAAGAGAAAAACAAATACCGTATGCTAACACATATATATGGAATCTAAGGGGGAAAAAAGGGTTATGAAGAACCTAGGGGCCAGATGGGAATAAAGACACAGACCTACTAGAGAATGGACTTGAGGACATGGGGAGGGGGAAGGGTAAGCTATGACAGAAGAGAGTGGCATGGACATATTTACACTACCAAATGTAAAATAGATAGCTAGTGGGAAGCAGCCGCATAGCACAGGGAGATCAGCTCGGTGCTTTGTGACCACCTAGAGGGGTGGGACAGGGAGGGTGGGAGGGAGGGAGACACAAGAGGGAAGAGATATGGGAACATACGTATATGTATAACTGATTCACTTTGTTATAAAGCAGAAACTAACACACCATTGTAAAGCAATTATACTCCAATAAAGAAATTTTTAAAAAAACACATGAAAAGATGCTCAACATCACTAAAAAAAAATAAATAAATAAGAGGATGTCTTATATTCTGGGGTGGGAATCATTCGTAACTAAGAGCATTCTTAAGGTGTATTTAATGCATGGAGCTCCTACAAGCAATACCATTTCTAATATTTCTAAGTCATCTGTATGAAAAAGACTCATACGTGCTGGTGAGTGAATCTACATGTTACGCTCTCACAACCAAAAGAGGCAATAATTTAGCTTACCTGAAGTACATGAGTATAATTACCTGTCATACCACATCTCAGAAGTTTGGTCTAAATATTACATCTGCAATAAATATTTTTTCCACCATTTATTTAAGCCAGGAAATCTGTTAAGACATGCAACTTCTTGAGCTTGCTGAACCAAAAAGTCTTGGGACAGGGCCTAGAAATCTGCATTTTAAAGCCTTGTAGGTGATTCTGATGCATGCTTAAGTCTGGGATCCACTCTTTTGAGTCAAGGGAGAAGATTGGTGTCCATAGGTCTCTTACTACTGTTCATTAGAAGAGTTTGTACTGTCAAGTTCACATCAAAATCAGTGCATGATGTGTTGGGAAAAAAGTGATGAAATGTTGAATCTTTAAATTAACTTCCAAATATCCTATGAACTGGCTATGGTTAAGACTTTGGTTTAAACCATTTTTGACACTTCATTTTATTTTAATGCAATGGCCACTGTCTGATCATTTTCTCTGAGAGTAGATGCCTGGAAATCACTTGAAGGACTTTATGCTACTAAAATGTGTTAAGTTACCCATATTTAAAAGGCTAAAATTTTCATTGATGTAATAACATCTGAACACATTTGGCTTTAAACAACAGAAGAAAAAGAATAGATTTATTCAAGGAAGTGCACCTCCACACAAGCAGATTTTATAGGTACACTGAGTTGATGGCAAATGAAAACTGCATGCATTTCCCACTGTGAGCTACTTTGACATCAGCTGATTTTTAAGTAATTGTACAACTATTTCATGAAAATGATATAAAAATTTCTGAAGAGGTCATAGATTTTTAGTAGTAAATATACAGCATTTAGCTTAAATATTTTCCTTTCTAGCAATAAAGTTAGGATGCAGTTGAAAAATCTAATGCTTGATAACTTATTGTGGATTAATTTCAAGGGAAGGTAAAAGCTAATATACTTCTCTATCAGAAAAACAAAGCATATCTGAGATCGGGCATAGGGAAATGAATTTCAGGGCCATACTTGAATTTCCATGGGAGCAGACTCTGATCTGTTTCTTGAGAGTACTGATTTGAAATCAAATGACCTTTCTAAGCGTAAAACTGAAAAGAAATGTTTTTTTAGAACTGTCGGCCATATCATAATTCTGACTCTTTAAAAAAACTATTCATTGTTTATCAATAATGCTAAACCTCAGTTACAGTGCTTTAATTAACATAGTTTATTAAACATTATTTTAGATTTTTATAGTAACTCAAAAGTAATTAATAATAGTAGGTTTCACTGTCATTATTAACTTTTCAAAAGGCAAGCAGCCAACAAACAAACACATTTCTGATTATCTGATCTATTGACAACCTTAAAACTCTCTTGGAATCTATTAGAATATCCCCTGTGAGTTCCTGTAGTTATTGTTCATTGATTTGTTCTTAGATGATGATTTGGGTTTTTTTTCCCCCCTCTCACTGCTAATTAGAACAGTGTCTGGCACATAGCTTTTTAATAAGTATTGTCTAAATGAATAAATGAATGGATGAATAAATAAATCATGTCAGGCATGTTTTAGCATCACCACTAATTCTTATGTAACTTTGAGAGGTAGGTAGGAAGAGACTTATTAGAACTCTAGTGCATCAAAGACATTGTAACATCTGATCCCAAGTAAATTGGATAACAAACTCCCTACATCTTCCTGCTCCGCCTGTCAGACTGCCTCAAAATCTTGTTGGCATTCATATCTTCCACACATGTACTTCAGTTAAATTGGGGCTTAGACTTCCAGTATTTTGGAGAGTGCATAAAGATGAACTTATCCATTCTTGACATTCATGTTCTTTGCTTTATGGATATTAAGGTTCCCTTTTGATTTCGAAGGTGGTGGAAAGAGAGTGAGTGAGGAGACATCAAAGGCAGTACAGCATAATTTTTGGTTTTCTATTCATTCTTTTGCCTATTATTGATAGTTTATTTCTGGTTACCAATGTAAACGTTCCTGAAATACTAGCTTCTATTTCTTAGAGCAGTAGTTTTCAACTTGAGGAAGGAAAAGATGATACATGAAAGTAAAATTGTATGAAATTATTTATATATGCACATATATGAAGGAAAAGTCCAGAGCTTTTATCAGATTATCAATGGTGTCCATAACTGAAGGGAACAAAACAAAATAGGCTAAGAGCCATCCCCTGAAAGAGCGGTCTTTGCAAATACAAATTTTGTCTACAAGAGAAATCAAGTTATACCAATGATGACTAATTGAAAAAGGAGGACATACAGGAATTTGAGGAAACTATATTAAAACCCACATGACCCAATTATCCTCAGTTATTTCAAAACTGTATAACATAGTTCAAAGTGAACACTGCTCATATCCATTTAATGGACAGTTCCTGGATACTTTTTTTATAATTTGTAAGGCAATCCAGTTTCTATCAAGGTTTTTCTTTTCCTCCCCAAAGTGTTGTCCCATGTCACATTTCTTTGCATAAATATATCTTTGTCTTTAAAAAGTATTAGGTGGCTATTTAGAGCATGTATCTTAGAGGTCTGACCTATAGAAAATACAACAGGAGAATGTAGATTAGATTGTATATGTTTCTTTTAAACACTAAGTGAAGTCCTCAGTCCTCTTGGTAGACATTTGGGGCCTGTGCCTTCATTAATCCACCACAGAACTTCTGATATTTTCCTCAGTTTCGTTCTTTTTCATCCCCTTTCCCTTTACTGTAACTAAGTTAAGGTAAAATGATACAAAGCAAGGACTCTTAAAGGATGCATTTATACAAAGTTTGAATTTTCCAGTTTCTCCTGTTTCTTATTTTCTTTTGCTTGTCTCTGCATATTTCATCTGTATTTTGTGCATCTCTGAAATGATCAATATTTTTGAAAAATTACTCCATCACTTGCTCTGCTTTGAAACTCTCATTAGTAAAGTCCACAGTTTTTAACATAATTTAGAAGTCTCAACTGCCTTTTTAGTCTTATCTCCTCTCCATCTTCCACTACACAACTTCACAGGAATATTTCCTGATGCCTCATTAATATCATAAACATTACTTCCTAGGCTGAAAATGCATCCTATTGTTTATTCTTCTTAAGCAAGATTTTTCCAGCTGGCTTCCATTTGCCACTAGTTGTATAGTTTTCTCTGAAGGAAATTCAGAAGATTTTATAATCAACTATATTTGGTAAATGCCCAAGACCATTTGGTTCTAGCCCTTTGGGGATTCATATGTATTTATAAATGCAAGGGGATCTTACAGTTAAACAAAACCAGTAGAAGATAATGTTCTTTAATTTCATTTAATATAGTGGTTCCCAATCTTATTGGGTAAAACATGTGCACACACACACCCAGACATACCACGCACCATACCATATACTGATATGCTATACCCTAAAAGTGTTTCTCAGGCTGTCACTTTAAAACACGCTACCCTCTAGAACCCCATATGAGTCTTAAAGGCCCAGAGACCTCTTTAATCTCCTTTTGAAGGTGTTGTATCTACATAGCTTGGTGGTTATAACACTAATTCCATTTGCATCTCTGCCCTTCCAACAATACATCAGCTTCTCTTGGTACCAGATCTTACCCAATTTATGTCACTAACACAAAGCCTAAGACTAAAACCTCCTAATAGCTGGTGTCATTTTTACTTTCTTGAAAAAGACATGCTCATCACCATGGCTTCCATGAACAAATAAAAACAAGCATACACGTGTGCATACCATGCTTCCATCTAAATTCTTATTTACTAACTTGTAGGTTGAAAATAACATGAAGAGAGAACATCAGTCAGTAACAACCCAAGATTTGTAAACAATCCTTTATACCATTGTTTTTTCCGTGGATCATCAATCCTAATATTTAGGTAAAGGGCCAGAATAAAGCATGTGGATTTGGAATCATGCAAGAGGTTCAGTCAAAGCATATAGAGGCTGCAAACATGACTTCAAAAAAGATTTAGATTGTATGTGTTCCTGTAAGTTGATTATGCTGTACTTAAAAAAAAATAATTATATTAGCCCACAGATTCATATGGGGAGGAGTGAAGTACAAGCCCTTTCTTCACTCTTGACAAATACACTTGTGAATTATCAGAGGAAGAGTTATTCCAATACAGGGAAATAGACTGTCCTCTTTTATACTGACCCATTTAGGCATTGTTTATAGTGTTTTGCTCCAAATCAAGGATCATAAATATATAACAATAACAGCGATAAAAACAACAAAAACAATACTAATAAAATATTTTGCTTTTGAAACTATGAAACTAGTTAAAATATATACTACTAATAATTACAATTATTTATTGAGCACTTGATATTGAGCTAGATATTTCTAAAATGTGAGAGTTTAAACTAACAGAAGTTAAGACCCATGGTCACAAAACTAGTAAATGGCAGAGCTGTGACTCAGACTTAGATTGTGCTAGTTTCAAACCTTCAAAAATTCCGAGTATTTTTCACTTTTTTGCTTTGTTTTTTTAGCTTTTCCCCCTCTGTCAAAATTGCACTCTAAAAGTTATACTTCTATTAATGACTCTCTTGAAATGTTTTTTTACATGACTTCTTCAAATATTGTTTTATACATTCCACTAATCTACCTTCCCCTTACTTTACCTAAAGTAAAATGAAAATCATATTTTATGCATTTTGTTGAGGCCATCAATTTCATCTGTTCTAAAATCAATCCTGTCTCTCTCTTGTGTATGCAGATAGATCCTGAAAGATGCCCTCTGGCAGGAAAGTTAAAATTAAATCTCCTATATTTATTGTTTCATGAGTGTTTATAAAATGCCATAATTTCATTTTATTGTTTCACATTTATTAGAAAAAGACCAACAGAAACTAAAAAAATATATAAATATGGTAGCAAACTCACTTATTGCTGCTATTTATCAAGGGATAATTTTACTTTTCTTATTATGTGGAATGCTTTTGAATAGAGTGTGTTGATCACAGGAGTTGTTGGGTTTTTTTTTTTCTTTTGAAAAGTGCTCACTCTTGATCAGAATCTTATTCTCATTACTATTTTTCTAAAAACTGTGTCACACAGGCAATGGAATTTCAAAGTCTGCTCCTTGGGAAGCATTGTGAAATCCTAGAAAGTACAGGGACTGGGGCACCTCCAAGAATAGACTTTGAAGCCCATCTTTCCTACTTTTCATGGCCTTAGTTAAGACCCTTACTCTTATCAGCCTCAGCCCCCATATCTGTAAAATGTCACTGCAACACCAAACTCCCAGAACGGTGATGTTGATTGCACGTTAGATGTCTGTATGTATTGTTTCATTCATGGAAGCATGCAGCCTCCCCAGTCGCCTCTCTCCACCTCCACTGCCAGCACCTTAGGCCAGGCTACCATTATCTTTTGCAATTACAACCTTCTAGATGCTCTTCCTGTTTAATTGCATGTGCACGCGTCTGCGTGTGTGTATGGATTTTATTCAAACATAATGCTCTTTCTGTCCAATTTCATTCTTGCTTATTACACTCGTATTACATTTGCTTATTACTCTTATTATACTCAGCCACAGATGTCTTCAATTTTTCAAACAAACCAAGGTTTTTCTCCCTTTAGGGTCTTTGCACAAGCTTATCCTGTTGGCTAGAAGGCTCTTGTTTCCACTTCTTGTATGACTGCCCTTTCTCATTTTTGTTCAGTTTCAGCCTAAATGATATCCCTTTAAAAAGTAACTTTCTTTACAACACTACGTAAAGTAGATCTCTGCTTTTTCTTTGTTCTCTTCTGTCTATACTGTGTTGTTTTCTTCAACTCAGTTTTCAAAATTTATTGACTCATTCTATGTTTTTTTTTTATTATCCCTCTTCCTCATTCAGTTCCACTGGAGAGAACACTTTTTTTGTTCTTTTCACATTGTTTCCCCAGGTCATATTACAATACTTAGCATCTTGTAGATACACAATAAATACTGTTCAATAAATAAATGAATGATTTTTCATTTGTGTACTCTGTGTGAATAAAACAAGTGTTTCCATGGTAATATCTGAGAAACTAATTATTGAAATATCTGTCACTACTAAATCAGAATCATTCTGAAATTTTGTGGATATCCATTACTACATGACAAGCATTGGCTAGATACGTATCTATAAGTATGGGCTATTATCTTTTTTGACCTGTGATGTTCCCATGATAAGCAAACTTTATATTGCTGCAGTATTGGTCAGAGATAGAAGGGATTAAAAGAGATAAACCAAAGTATGTTTTTAACCCAGACGTAATTAACTTGATGCTAAATAGAACATCTCGACTTCTGTAGATGGTGATGAAGCTCAAATTATACTCCACTAGATTTATTTATAGTAACAGGGGAAGCTCCTTCCTGAAGGAAAAATAGCTGAAGAGGTCAGCTGCTAACTAATTCTCAAATAATAAATATTCTCTGAGACTGAGCAAGAGACCTTGAGTCACCCCTGGAAACACAATATTTTCAGTTCAGTCCCTGTGTCAATGAACCATCTGGAGCACAATACCCTAATTCTGTATGTATGGTAAGCAAGAGGTAAGCACCTGAAATGAAATCTTAGAAAGACCCTTCTGAGGAGATAAGATGTAGAACAGAGTTATGGAAGGCCTTCTGTCCAACACTGACCACTGATGTTCTCTATTCCTCTTTCATGTTTGGCTTTGAGTATGGTGTTCTCATAGTGAAGGAAGATACTGGTTTCTCCTGAAGGAGCTGTTACCTGGTCCTCCACCCATCCCACCAGAGTACCATTCTCTTCAGACAGAACCTGGTTTATCCCCAGCTGACTCCTTTTCAGCACTTGATAGATGTTTCCTATCTCTGGTGGAATGTGTCCTATACTAAGTGGTCTTTTCATTAAGATAGTTCCATTTCCTCTCATCTCTTCAACCTCCTTTCTGCCCAGAGGATTTGAGGTATTTTCTTGCAATTCTACCACATCTAATTTTATCAAGTGCCTACCAGAGAGAAAACTCTGTGAGGGAAAAAGACTGATGTTTGTCTGCCACTAAATCCCCAGTACCCAGCCAAGTCTTGGCATACAGTTTGTGTTCAATAAATATTTACTGTCTGATCAAAACCTATCATCCTATTAGACACATGAACTTTCAGTCAGATATCTTGCCTTCTAATTTTGAAATCCTCAACCAATACACTCATTTCTGCTTTGGCCATTAAAGAGGAGCAAGTGGAGAGAATCTTTTTATTCATCCTGTTAAACTGAGGGCCAAGTAATTTGTAGATGACTATATCATGGCATTATTGAATTGGAGACTAAAGGTATACATCACCTTATAACTTTTAACTTAAGATAAATTACCTGTAACTATTGGGGGAAAATTGTTTTAAATAAGAGTAACTAGCCATCAGAAAATACCACATCAACATCTAATTTTGAAGTGGAGGGATTATTTAAAAGGATTCTAATCAAAAGGGATTCACGTTGGTTTTTTATAATATTGACTGTGAACTCTCTTTGTCATGGGTGGTTGTTACTCTCTTAAGGGAACCAATTCAAGAAAATGTCATCTTTTACTTCAGAATCGTGGGAAGGTGGGAGGAAGAGACAGGACTTCCAGTTCTACTTTCAAAGTAAACCTATGACAATTTAACACAGATGTACCATGAACCAGAGATCTATCTTAGAGAAGAGGAAGGCGGCCTCCCTTTTTTCTCTTTTTCTTTTCTTTTCTTTCTTTCTTTTTTTTTGGACTCTTTGTTTAAATGAGTCCAGCAGAAAAGAGTCAAGTGCAGTAGAATTCTCTACGTTCATGTGGATACTGGTTTTCATTTTGTGAGATGTTTTAAAGAACTCTTTACAAAGGCTCACTCAATCCAGAAGATTTTTTACAGGTTGAGTTTTTTTAATGGCTTGCACTTGATTATTGCTAATGATTTTCAGCTGCATCATCTCCCAGGAAGCTGACCCCCTCGAGTTTAGCCTTAAATCCATATCTTCCAGGCAAACTAGACATTTCAAAGTCACCTGCACTCCTTTCTTTGAGACTGTTATAAAGCAGACATTAATTGTTGAAAAATATTGAGATGACTGTGAATTTAGTGCTAATTCAGTCTTTGACATTTGTTTTGCATGAATGTGATAATGAATATTCTAATTTCAAAGTGAGTCAGCCATTTGTATGGTATTATGAGACACGATTGAAAGTGTATCTATGTTGAACTTATATAAGTGAACACTATTTAGTGTGGATAAGAAAAATGAATTTGGGAAAATGTTAAATATAAAAATGAGATACTTGAGCTATTAAAAGTGACTTAGGAATGATATAATGAATCAAACATGAGTTCTGACTAGCACAAAGGATTCAAGGAATTCAGGAGCTACTTGAACAACTGCGTGTGTATCAACCAGTCAGCCATATGTCCAAAAATTATGCTGAACAGACAAAGATCTGATTATCTTCATGTAAATATGAACTCTAATAAACATGCCTAAATAGATTCATTTGAGGATAAGATAGTGCAGTGGACACACACAACATAAACATTTTTTCACAGACTGAGTCATTCATGTTGATTTGCAAAAATCATAAAACAAAGAATCAACTTTTTCTTTTTATTTTGATCTTGCATAGGAAAGCTGATGAAACAATGCATTTTTTTCTGAGGATAAAAACTGCTGAGGAATCATTAAAACCTTGGAAACAGTCAAAATCCACAGGGTAAACCTCCAGATTCCAGGAGGTCCAAAGGCATGCATGTCAATATCACAAGTGAAGCCAATGTGTAATTTTTGAAATATCAATGCCATTGACTCTCTGAACTCGTGTGATGAGTTTTGCATGAACAATGGAGTTTTATTTAAATTCTAAAGCATTTGACAGTTTCTTTATGATCAAAAATGTCTGGCTTATATCTCTGTGATTGGCTGCATTACCCCAGCAACAATCTGGCCCACACAACCATATCCTTGAAACTGACCTGCATATATTTTGATCAAACTCTCTCTACCAACTGCATTCACCAACTTAGCTAAATGATATTTGCTGCCAAGTATATATACACTCCATCCTCAAAGGATCACAAATAAAAACACTCAAAAGATAAGACCAATAGAGGGCAATTCAACATGATGAAATTAAGAAACATTGAAACTAACGTTAGAATATTATTTTTAAAAAGAGGTCATCTTTGGCATATGATTGCTGAAGGTGAATGTTTTGATTATAACAACATTTATGATGTCTAAGTGTTTAAAATTACTCAATTTTATTATTAGAATTTTAGCTTTTACTTTGTCTGTGTGCACATGTATGTGTATCTTTTTTTGGTAGATGGAAACAATGCCAATCCTTCAGATACAGGAGAGTAGTCTAGGGGAAAATGCCCACTGTTTTATAGGAGAGTAGCAACTTGATCTTTTGTAATAGTTAAATAAAAGTATAGAGCCACAGTTCTATTCCTTTCTTAGGTGGAAAAAATCTGACTCTTGTCAGGTAAACTGCTGGGCAAATAGTAAGTTGAATTCCTAACACCCACGTGAGGCACAAGAATAGTTGGATTAACAACTCCAGTGTCATGCTGTCAGCTGCTGTTTATTTAAATTAAAATGTCACCATCCAGAAATAAATTAGGAAGTTGAAAAATGATAAATTTCTTAAACATACAGTACTTTGGCACCTTGTTAAAATAAGTCTATTACATTTATGTTTTTTAGAACTTTACATAGACTATTTCCATTTTGACATTCAGAATATAGCAGGTTTTGTTTTCGTTCTTTCTTAACTCTCTCCCTCCTTCCTCCCTCCCCGCTTCCTTCCTTCCTCTCTCCCGGTCTCTCTCTCTCTGTGTCTGCATTGTCCTATCTAAGCTACATAAGACAGTTTAAAAGAAAAAAGTTCCATCAATACACATCAATACACAATTATCAGATGCTTTACTTGCATGTCTAAAACATGTTGTTCACATTATGTCTATCTAAATATAGCTACACCTTTACAGATTTAAAAATTCACTTCCTGCCATTGGTCTTCCCACGGTTCCAATGTTATGTGTTATGTCTACATTTGATATGAAACAAACATGCCTTCCCAAGGGCTTTTCCCTCACTTCCCCGTCATTTGAAGGTTAAAATTTTGGCCCCATCACTCTAACACCTCCCCTGTGATCATCCATACCCCGAGATATTTTAAGATATAGTTTATTGGCTCTGGGTTCATGGCACAGCAGGTCATTCCATTTCAGGAGCCAATTTGGTCATAAGTAGGAAGAGAATTAACATCTCTGAAAGAAGAATACTCCCTCTCTGTTCCCATTTGGATGTTTCTTGCCTATGACTTTGCAGATTGTAAATGATGCAAGTGCACACTATAATGCAGGTTAATCAAATATGAGACAGTTGTATACAAACATATTCAGCATTAACAACATGGAGATATTTACTTGGCCGGGTTTTCCATTTTCACATAAAAATGCCTCATATTCGGATGCGAATTCAGGGGCGTTGTCATTGACATCCAGCACTTTAATAGCAACAGGTACTCGGGATATCTGACTGTGGTTCCCTATGGGAAGGAAAAAATAACATCAGCATTGAGGATAATTGCATTTTAATGTGCAATTCAACTTTCTTCTTGAAAGCTTGTGTGTCTGTTTCAACTTCCTTTAATTAGGGTGTTTTCAACATGTTGATTATGGAATCTGACCATTCAGCAAGGAAAAGTAGCAAGTGCTTGGCTGCTTAAAAAAAAGTATAAATTATTATTCCAAACACCATTTGCTGGAGCTTAGCTTGATAAAGACCATTTCTGAATAAATTAAAAGAGGTTTCCTTGATGAAGAAAGCTTTATTTTATTGATAAAGCCCATTGTACAAAAGAAAAGAATGCTGTATGCGACAAAGATTTATCTCTTTCTTTATCTTGGGTAGACAGCCCATTTCTGCACTATTACTTGTTCGACTGACTATATATTAAAGATGAACATCAAAAACTGAAAAAGGCTAGAACCAAATCAGTTGTTGAGAAGGTATCTTTAATACTGATAAAAGGGATAATCTTAAAGAAAGGGAATCATATCTTTTATGAATTTTATTTTTTATTCAGAATTGACCTTGGGATCTTTTTGAGTAAGATAAGCCCAAGTTATTTTAATATGTCATTTTCATAAAGATTTTCATCAGTGTAAACAGATAATAATCTTTTAATCTTTCCAGGTCAATTCCAGTAGCACAGACCTTAATCCTTAAGCCTTAAGTCCTTAAATTTAAAAAATTATACACACACACACGTGCACACACACGCATACATGCACAAATATGCACAGAAATTTGGCCCATTAATACATTGCTGACTTGGCCCACATGATGATTTTTTATTTCTAATAAATGCAGTACCATTGGACTCTGTACCATGCAATAGTCTTTTGATCGCTTGTAAATTATACAGAATGCATTGAAAATGGCCAATTATTTATTTGTGTTTCTGTGGCACTGAATATTTATAAGCTGGGAGGGGAAAAATCTTTGGCTTTTGAATATGAAGAAACAGACTTGTATTTGATATATCAGACTCTTCTTTTTGACAACTGATTAAATTCAGACCTCTGAAACCTTCAAATACTCATTTTTTTCATTACATATAAAAGTGTTTTAAAGCACATGCCAAATAATCACAGCCATGTTACAATTTTGTAGTTGGTTAACCCCACTGGCAATGCTACAAGATTGGAATTTAACTACCATGGCTATTCTCCAATATTCTAATTTGATTAACTATGGATGGATGAATATTATCCTTTGGAATTCCAACCACCTCAGTAATGGAACAAAATCTCAATTCCCAAAAATCACACCAGTGGCCTTAAATGTCTCACCTAATATGTCCTTTTTCTTTTACTGTCTTATGTCTAATGAATTAATTCATTCTCATTCAGAGAGGAGGCATGCGGCTCCCTAGTTTCAATGGAAGGGAAAGTTAAAAAAAGTGTAACACATGACTCTGAGGACAAGAAACTTACATTTTACCCTTTATCTACTTGAATCAGGTAGATAAATGAGTTATAAGGTATTTGAAATAAGGTCTCATTATGTCCTTAAAGATTTACATCTCTTTTCTAGTCTGATCATGAGCTGAATAGCAGCTACTGAAGAGTAAAAGGGAATCTAGTGTTTGCAGGAAACAAATGTTTGGAGCCCCATCTTTAACTCCCACTACAACATGATTCTGAACATGTTATTTAAGCTCATTTTATTCCTGAGGACACTGAAACTCAAGACCTTGACACCTTATTTACAGAACTATTATACACATTATATGAGAAGAATTAGAAGTGCCCAGATCATATTGGGCACATAGTCAAGTGTATCTTAGACTTTATCTTTTATAATTGCAAACATCAGCACCGTGCATATTCAGTGTGCACTATGTACAGTGCAAGATATTTCACAGAATCATCTCATTCAGTCCTTACTGAAGAGCTATGTAGTAGGTAATGTGATCCCCATGTTGTGGATTACTGATGTGGAGACTGACATTCACAGGGCTATATGCCTTTACCAATATGACTCACAAAGTAACTCCAAGACTCCAAAATGTAGTTTTGGCCTTCCAAACAAACATGAGTCATTTTCACAGTATTATATTGATGAAGTTTAAAACAAAGTATATTTGCTTGTTGTTTGTTTACTGGTAAGGTAACTAATCACTGCCATTTCCTCAAGAATGCTTATAGGTTTGTTATAAATTTTTATTTCAAGTTTGACCACTATTTGAGGTTTGAGTACAAATATAAAAAATCAAGCTGGATAAATCTAATGGGTTGTACCACAACTGATATTCTCAGAATTGCACTAATAATCTGCAAGCCTCTGTGAGAAACTGAACAATTTAAATTCCATATTATTCCTCATACTTCGATTTTGCCCAAAGTCCCTTTAGTTGATTGATTTTATTTTGTGATTCTCTGTATTCCAACTCTAAGAACTATTGATTAGTTAGTTACATAACATTCATTTCTTCCGTGCCACGTCTTAGACCAACTCTTGTGTATATAAGTGATTAGAAGAGCCTTCTATTATGTTTTAGTCTCGTTAAGCATTCAATTCATAAACAGACAATGGTCAACATAGACTTGAACAGTGAATAATAGATGCATTGTCTTCGAAAACTGCAGGTACAAGAAAAAGCTGTCATACTCTTTAAACATGATTTTGTTCCTGGGGAAGGGAAGAAAATGCTGAGCTGACTGAGTTAGAGTCACTGAAAATGGTTGATTGGGCCAAGTTTACGAAACATGATATTCTTTGTCTTCCCTCTTTCTCATGCCTTGTACACAGACACACACACACACATACACACACATGCCACAGGCAAACATGCATATACAGATTTTACTCTATTTTGGCAAAAGGATAATTATGCCAAGGCACATGTTCTTAACTTCTCTCTTCTCTTAATCTCACAGTTTTAATAAACTGCAATTATCTCTTAGATCTAGATGGCCAGCAGGTGGTAAAACTCAAGCATAGAGGCTAGAGAATCTCCATGAGCTTCTTTCTGGGATAACTTTCAACATTAAAGTAATATATGCTTTTTCTTATTGTAAGATCTGGGACAGGGTGGTGGTTAACTATTCAGGGGCCCAGATCCCTAGAATAATACCATCTAATTGTTTTCTGTTGTTAGAAGTAATGTAGGTTTGGGAGCTATCACTTAATATTGTTAGAAGATCACGAGCATAGGGGCTATATCATATGATCACTGGCAAGTCACTGAAATATTTTTTGATGAGATTTACAATTTTAAAAGCTAGCATAAAGCTTACTGACAAGAGAAGTTATGATTTAATTTTGTTTTCTTAAGCATATGAATGTCCCAGACATTTACTTTGAGTAATTCTTGAAACTGCTAAATCAAGGAGAAAAACAATAAAATAAAATAAACTGGTGCCATATATCCCCAAAATATCCCCAAAATGTGTTATCATTATCTATACTAGATGAACATGCACAATTGAAATTATTTCAACTTATAATTCTTGACACAAGTGTCATATTTAAATGCTGAAGATTCACTTTTATCTAAATTAATGAAGTGATGGGTGTTCAAAATTTAAAGATATTATAGAGCAATAAAAATTAATTAGATAAGCTTCTAAGGAAATTATTCATGTCCTTTGTGACTGGCCCCAAAATGTTTGCCTTTCATCTGATACACAAACATTAAATATAAAGATATGATAATTAGAAACTTGATTAGCATTCATTAAAGATTAATTTTCTAAACACAGGAGATGTGACAAAGTGGTCTGGAAGGAAAAGCCCATTTCAGTTGGCCACAAAAGTTGACTGTTTTCACATAATGATGGGAAAAAAGGCTGAAATGGCACCTAGTATAAACAACTCCTTGACTTCCACCATTTGAATCGTAGTGACTTCCTGTCACCTCTCTGTCACATAGCCTCATGAATTGCCCATTAATTTTGCCCTTTTATAATCAAAGTTAATGGAATACTGCCAAGTTTACATTACTTGGGAATTTGCTTCTAACTAGTTTCCACAAGCTGCTGTTTTTGCAGGCATCGATTGAAATAAACAGCCTCTCCTTTTCAGGCTGTAAGAGAGAAAATTGATTTGACAAATTTAGATATACTGGTGGGTTCAATAAATAATTCTTGACCCTTCTTTGAGTGGAAGGGTGGAAGGCATGAGCAGTAAATTACAGTCAACGGGGGAAATGCAAAATAGTGAATTTATAATTGAATAGGGATGAGAGGAATGCTGGAAGTTTATAAAACAGGAAGATTCTAACTGAATATATGATTGATCGAAGAGATAGCAACTTAGGAAATTTAAAATGTAACTGATGGGAATTTCAAAGAAGGTTTTGGAAAATAATTTCAGTCGTGAATTTAGGCTCTCTGGTGACTAAAGATAAAACTTTTTGATGTACATTTTGCCCATAAATGGTGTGGTAATTTCTAAATCATTAGTTATGGTTTATTAATTCATAGATTATTAGACAGCATAGAAACAAGGTGGAATATAATTAAGCAGTGGACACCAGCAGGGTAGAAAATATGTTGGGACTTTAAAAAAAATTTTATTGGACAAATATATATCACTTATATGTGGAATCTAATAAAAAATGGTACAAATGAACTTGTTTACAAAATAGAAATAGACTCACAGATGTAGAAACCAATCTTATGGTTACTGGGGGGGGAAGGGATAAATTGGGAGATTGGGATTGACATATACAGACTACTATATAAAATAGATAACTAATAAGGACCTATACTTTACAGCACAGGGAACTCTACTCAATATTCTCTACAAAAATATTCTGGAATATTTTTGATAGTTTTTCTCTTTATAGTATTATTTTTATGTGTTACCCTTTCACTAACATGGCAACTGTATTGATGCACCAGTTAAAACACAATCTATTATCTCCCTCAAATACATACCAAGAAATTTCAACATCAAGGGAGTAGTTGACCACCATAATTTTAATAATTTTTCATTATATGATTGTGAAAATTCCAGCAAGCCAGGCTGTAAAGAGAAGTCATTCTGTTTTACTCCTTAAAATCTCAGTCATATTTAGATTAGTTTAGAATTAAATGAGAACTTTAATCATGGCTCTGGTATCAAATGAACAAAGCTTGTAAGGCATAGTTTTTTTATTAACCAAGTAGTAGCTCTCTCAAGAAAGGTAGAGAAATGCTTTCCCTCACTGTGCAAGTTGTGGACTTAGACGTATTTGAAAATGCCTTAAACTCTCTGGAGAAAATGACTCTTAAATGGCGACTTTAGTTTAAGTCTTCACTGACCCCTGTCTGTTTTCCCTACTGACTACAAAAATGCATGCTGTCTGGCTCCAGCATTTTCAAATGCTCTCTAAATGGGGAGAAATAGGTCTCTTATTTATTACATTCATCTTAAGTGAACCTGGACTTAGTGGAATCCTTGGCAAGACCTCACTTCACCTTTTCCTACTCTCTACAATGAACCCTCAGTATCCTTTTTCCAGCTCACAAGAGTTGAAGTCCTAAAGAATAAGGTAGGCACATTTATGGTTGTTAAATTCTATGGGAAAAAATTTTAGAGCCACTGAAGTAAGAACTGATGTTATGAACTTCTTAGATACTATTTATTTATTAAATAT
Organism: Hyperoodon ampullatus; assembly: GCF_949752795.1. Taxonomy (NCBI): domain Eukaryota; kingdom Metazoa; phylum Chordata; class Mammalia; order Artiodactyla; family Ziphiidae; genus Hyperoodon; species Hyperoodon ampullatus. The sequence continues at coordinate 24,528,071 of NC_136931.1, read as the reverse complement.
AAAGCTTTAAAACAGTCATGTTCTAAATAAAGGCAACATTAATGGCAGTTTATAAATGAAAAATTAGTACTAATGGGAATGGAGCTATTACATTTTCCATTTTTTTATTAATATGTTATATAATATTACCTACTTTAAAATAAATATATTTATTTATTTATTTTTGGCTGCATTGCTTCGTTGCTGTGTGTGGGCTTTCTCTAGTTGTGGTGAGCAGGGACTTCTCTTCGTTGTGGTGAGCAGGGGCTTCTCTTCGTTGCAGTGCGCGGGCTTCTCATTGCAGTGGCTTCTCTTGCTGCGGAGCACGGGCTCTAGGCACACAGGCTTCAGTAGTTGTGGCATGCAGGCTCAGTGTTGTGGCACACAGGCTTAGTTGCTTCGCGGCATGTGGGATCCTCCCAGACCAGGGCTCGAACCTGTGTCCCCTGCATTGGCAGGCGGATTCTTAACCACTGCACCACCAGGGAAGTCCAATATTACCTACTTTTAATTCTTTTTTAAAAAAATTTAAGCACTTACTAGTTTTATTTTATTTTAATATACTAAACATTTTAACTTAAAATTTATAAATATGCATTATTTGTCAAACTTTTTCCCAAGACCTTTTCTTTGACAATAAATCTGCTTCTAGAGTTCTGAGTTAAATTTACATAAACCAGTAATTCATGGCTTTTGATTTCCAAGTATTTTTTAAATTAAGGTAATACTGGCTTAGAACATCATATAAGTTTCATGTGTACAACATTACAGTTCGACTTCTGTAGACACTACTGTGCTTACTCAGATACTTTTAATTCTTTATTTATGCTTACCAATTTGTTTCCTTTTGTTGTCTACATTCTTTTTTGTTTTGTTTTGTGTGTATGTGTGTATGCATACATGGTTTTTATGTGTTCATTTTTGTTTTGTTTTATGTACACCTCTCTTTTCTACTGTGTACTACTCTTGCTGAATTTGTGACTGGAAAATACTGACTCCCTCCTTTCGCAGCCTTAAGTGCATGTTTAAATCCTTTTTATACATCTCATCTTTCTCCATACTGTAAGAGGCGAGGAAACAAAATGCCGTAATGAGTTTATTATTCCTTATGCTCCCTTTGGTAATCTAAGTCTTTGCAAAATCTCTAATTCTACTCTGCCAACAAAAATTGAATTATGCTTCTATTACGAAATCTTCAGTGATTTTTTTTCCCTAATTATTTCAAATAGGATTGATTCAAAATCATTGGAACTGAATTTCTTGGTATTACTCTTACAATGCAATTCAGTTTAAATCCCTTATATATTAGAATCTTAATAAAGGAGACTCACACTTTCAGAGGAATATAGATTTACCTAATATTCAGCTTAAATGCTAATTCAACACCAGCTTAGAATAACAGTTGTGCCCCTAATACATGCATACACGTACACGCACACACCAACACAGACACACTTTATTAGGGAAGAAAACTAATATTGTAAACTACCCAGCATGTATTGTGTGATCTGTTATGTACTATTTCTTTGAGGTTTTTTGGGTTACTGTGAAGGCATTATTTTCTTAAATGGGAATATGATTTCAGGCTATGTAAGACTGAAATTTATATGAGTTACATATCAGAGTAGGGAGTAAAGAACATCCAGTGCGCCTAGAAATCATGTGGACTCTAGTCACCTTGCCCATATTTACTCAAAGCCAAGAAGTGATAAAGCTGAAATATTAATCCAGGGCAGTTTTATCAACAAGTGAAAAAAAGAAAAACCCAACCCACAGAAACAAACAAAACTGATTATTCCCCACAGGCTCTCTTTAGCATAGCACTCGTAAAACATAACCTTAAAATATATTTTTAAGATGGATCACTTCCCAAACAATACAATATCCTAATAAACTAATAACCTCAAAAGAAAGGTTTGATGATTCCATTAACATGGAATTTTTATTAGTGAATTTATTTTTAGAAATATAATTTTCATATTTTTAATTATTTGGGTAACTCCTTACATTTTTTTGTGTGAGATCAACTTTTGTAGTAGAAGTAAGCCATGAAAACAATAAAGTGCATACACCTTATGGTTTTATTCCAGTGTATTTTTATAAAATGAACATACCCATGTAACTATCACTCAGGTCAAGATATAACCAGCATCCCCAAAGCTTCCCATGTACCCCATCTCAATCATTATGCCCTTCAAGGTAACCTCTACTCTGTTTCTTAACACTATATTAGTTTGCCTTCTTCAGAACTTTATAAAAACTGAAATAATATAAAGTACACACTTCTGTATCTGACTTCTTTAGCTCAATATAGTATTTGTAAATTCATTAATGTGGTTGTAGGCAGCTGTAGTTCATTCTTTTCCACTGTTTGGGAAAGAATTTCATTGTATACATATACCACCATTTATTTATTCTCTTACTGGTGGATATTTGGGTTGTTTCAGTTTCATGCTATTCTGAAAAGTGCTGCTATAAATATTTTGTGTATTTCTGTTGGTGTACAAATACGTGAATTCTGTTATGTTACATACTTAGGAATAGAATGAAAGATTTTAGAATTGGCTCCTTTCAATTTTAGCATATGCTTCCAAGTATGTTTTCTAATGTGGATGTGCCAGTTTACACTCTGACCAGCAATGTATAAGAGTCCAAGTTGTTGCATGTCTTCAAGAACACTTGGAAAAGCCAGTTATTTATTATTTGTTTTTCATTTTAGTCATTGCAGAGGTGTACAGTTATGTTTCAGTTTGATTTTATTTTAATATCTTGATGATTTGATGCTAAGGACATACTATGCTTAATGGCCACTTGGATATCTTCTTTTGTGAAGAACCTGTTCAAGTTTTTGCCATGTTTTAATTGGTTGTCTATGTTTTTCTAATTGATATGCATATTATATATTAAGGATACGTGTCCTTTGCTAGATGTGAGTGTCACAATACCTTTCCCTACTCTGTGGCTTAATTTTTCACTCTTAATAGTAACTTTTGATGAACACAGATTCTTAACTTAATAAAGCTGAATTCGTCAGTTTTTGCTCTTATTAACGTTAACACTTGTTGCAACTGATTTGTTAATTATTTGAATAATCCAGAATTTGAAAATTCTGTTACTTTTAGAAGGTATATTATTTTTTTCACATTTACATCTCTGATCTCCCTGAAGATTACTAAAATTGACGTTCTGAGTTAGAGGCCAGGTTCAGTTTCATCCACTCATGGATATCCAATTCACTGTCAACTTTATTGTAAGTCCACCTATGCTATCTTTGTCATTGAGTTGAGTATTTTTGTACAGCCTTGTTCCCGGAATTTTCTGTTTTGTATATTTTTCTGTCTTTATGCTCATACAATCCTCTTTTAATAACTCTTTATGATAGATCTTCATATATTGTTATCATGAATATGGTAAGATCAACCATTTTTCTTTTAAAATATTTTCTTCATTATTTTTCCCTTTAAATTTCTTTACACATTTTAGTATTATTTGTCAAATTGTGGGCACAGACACACATATACACACACACATAGCTGTTGGAAGTTTGATTGATATTGCAAAGATTCTACAGATAAATTTAAAGCAGATTGACATCTTTTACATTTGAATCTCCAAATCATGAACTATGTATATACTTCATTTATTTATATCTTCTTTAATTTCTCTCAGTAATGTTCTGTAGTTTTCTGTTTAGAAGTTTTGTATGTCATTCATTAGATTTTGTTACTATTTAATTGAAGTCTTTTTACTATTATAAGTAGTATATTTATTTTCTGAGTATTGTTAGAAAATAAAAATATTATTTTGTAACTCTAACAAGCATGCAAACTTTCTTCATTATTGATAATAGTTTAACTTAGATTTTTTTCCTTTTTATGTACTCAATCATGTTGTCTATGAGTAGTGACAACTTTATTTCTTCTTTGTGATATTTATACTTTAATTTCTTACCTGTATCTTACTGTACTGGTTAAAACCTTCAGTGTAATAGAATAAAAGTAGCAATAGTACACAACCTATCTCATTTCCAATCTCAGGGAGAAACCTTTCAGTATTTTACCATTAGGTCTGATATTCGCTATTTTTTTTGTAACTATCCTTTATCAAATTAAGTTCTCTTATATTTCTAGTGTGCAAAGAGCTTTTTCAAGAACAAGAGATGAAGATATAACATTTTCTGCATCTGCTGAGAATGATCATACGTTTTTTCTCTTTCCTTTCCTCAGGATTTTAATTTACATTAATAGATTTTCAAATGTTATCATCTGTCCTTGTATTCCCTGGGTGTAATATTATATTTTTATATTAACAGTTTTGATTTGCTAATATATTACTTAGGATTTTGTTTATGAGAAGCAGGCTGTTAATTCTCCTTTCTTGTAATATTCTTGTTGGGTTTTAGCATTAAGATTATTCTGGCTTTGTGACATAAGGTGGAAACTGCTCCCTCTTTTACTTCGCTCTGATAAAGTATGTGTCATGTTCATTTGGGCATGACAATTTATGTGTTAAGAGTTAGTAATTGTGAATTCAATTTATTCAATAGAGAAAATGATAGACATATTTTTCCCTTTTTCTTATCTATGCCAGTTTGCACTGACTGCATTTTTCAACTTATTAGTCTATCTCATATACATTTTAATCCTTATTCCATAAATATGTTAATAATGTCCAGCTATTGTTTTTTAACATCTATAGAATCTGTAATGAAGTCCCCTTTGTAATATTTTTTTCCATGCCCCCTGCAGTGAAAGCATGGAGTCCTAACCACTGGACTGCTGGGAATTCCCTGTCATTTCTAATACTGGCAACTTGTACCTTTTCTGCTTTTTCTTGCAAGATTTTATCAACTTTATCTTCGCACATAAAGAGCTTTTGGCTTTGTTGAATTTCAGGACTGTATATTTGTGTTCAATTTCACTATATTCTACCCTATATTTATTTTCACCTCACTGCTAGTTTTTAATTTTCTGTTCACTTTTAGCCTTTTTGAAGTGGATGCTCAGATAAATGATTTTTAGCATTTCTTCTTTTCTAATATAGCCATTTAAGGCTAATTTCTCTTTAGGCACTGTGTTAGCTGTATTCCACAGGTTTTGTCATGTCATTATTTTGTTTTTTTTTTTTTTTTTTTTTGCGGTACGGGGGCCTCCCACTGCCGCGGCCTCTCCCGCTGCGGAGCACAGGCTCCGGACACTCAGGCTCAGCGGCCATGGCTCACAGGCCCAGCCGCTCCTCGGCATGTGGGATCCTCCCGGACCGGGGCACGAACCCGTGTCCCCTGCATCGGCAGGCAGACTCCCAACCACGGCGCCACCAGGGAAGCCCATGTCATTATTTTGTTATCATTCATTCTTTAAATGTGCTAATTCCCTTTGTGATTTTATTGTTTTCCATGGATCAATTAGAGACATATGACTTAATTTCCAATACTTGGGGATCATTTCAGGGCCTTTGGTGATTTATTTCTAGCTTAATTCCACTGTGTTAAGAAAGCATACTCCGCTTTGAGTGTTGAGACTTGATTTATGGCCCAATTTTGGCCATGTTGGGTAAATGTTTCAAGTGTGTTTGACAATAATAATATTTTTGTAATTTTTGAGTGCAGTGTTTTATACATTACAATTAGGCAAGTTGACTAATCATGCTATTCAAACACTTTCTATCCTTACTAATTTTTTGTCTACTTATTTGATTAGTAGAGTTGTAGGTGAAAATTTTCATCTACAAGTGTTGACTTGTCTATTTCTCCATTTGCTTCTGTCAATTTTTTGCTTTATGTACTTGGCAAACATCTTATTAGGTACATACAAATTTAGAATTTTTATATCTTCCTGCTGAATTTAATCATTTATCATTATGAAAAATTTCTATTTTGGGTAATATTTCTTTCTTCTTAGTCTATAGCTGAACCATTTTGGTTTTAATTTGCATAGATCTTCTTTCAATCGTTTCAGTCTTTAAGTGTTCTTATATTTGAGGTTTATTTCTGATTAAAAACACGATTTGAAAATTGCTTTTTTCCTAGTCTGACAAAGAATGAATGTCTTTTAATTGAAGTATGTAGTTTATTTAAAATTAGTGTGTTTATTTGGGTTAGAATTTCTTCTTGTACTTTAAAATTTTCTTCATCAGTTCTTTCTCATTTTTCCTCTTTTCTATTTTTTTGGGGATTCATAAGTTTCAATTCTTTTATTTCCCCCAACTAACAGGCTAATGGGGGAAATGAAAGAATTAAAACTTATGAATCCAAAAAAAGATAGAAAAGCGGGATTAGCCTATTAGTTACATAGTCTTCTATTAATATTATTTTAGTGGTAACCTTAAATACCATATTTGTATATATGTCACTGACTTATTAGAATATGCCTTAGAGTAATGCTTCAAACATATTATGTACAATGAAAGGATATGTATAATGCATTAATTGTTTATGCCATTTTGTTACCGTTTTCCTGTATCTAGGTTTTAATTTTGGAAATCAGATATGAAAATGTGTTATCTTCCTTCAGATAGATAGAGTTTGATTTTCTCCTCACAGGAAGGTCTATATAGATGGATCATCTCGATAATCTTAAGGCTGGATTTCAGAATTTATGAGGGCTGATTTAATTTCTGGTTTTCCCTTATTTCTAAAGCCCACCCTTTCTATTAAATTGCAAAAAAAAAAAAAAGGTTTTTTTTCGCTTTTTGCTGCTTAGCACACGCTCTCTCATAGCCTTGAAATCCTCTTACTCCTGCACATGTTAAGATTTGGTAAATGCATCATGGGAAAAATACATCCATGGTGCTTTGATGTCTTCTTTTCAATTACCTCCTCACTGTAGACTTGGCCTCTCCATTTCTGGATACCTCTGTAGCCCTGAACTGCAGCTTTTGTCTCACAGTCCCATGAGACACTCATAAACTCCAGGTCACTGATTTCTGCTTGGTTTCTATGCCCTCTGAGTTGAATCACTTAAAGTCCTGAAGGAAATAAGCAGTGCTAAATTTAGGAGTCACTTCAGTTTGTTTCCTTTCTTCCTGGTATCTTGGCTTCTTAAGTACTGGCTGCCTTCAAATACCATTTTTTTCTCTAATTTTGTAGTTATTCTCACTGGGGGAATTAGTTGGATATAAGCTACCATCATAGACATAAGAAAAATACATAATTACCTCTATCCCATTGTGGTATAATATGTTCATTGTTTTCCCAAGAAATTTAAACTGTAAATCACCCTACACTTATGGAACAATGGACAAAATATTACTATAAAATGACCCTAATCCTCCATGAGTTATTGCCCAGCAGAATTCACATATGGTAATTAAGATTGTGTTATCCTTAGTTAATGCTCTGACTACAAAGCCAGACCAATCTCTTGAGATTCCTTTCCTCAGTCTATGCTTTGGCCACAATAAATTATGCATTTATTGTGACAGTGGACCAAGATGTATATACCATAATGAGTGACAAAAACAAAACAAATACATAACTCAAGATAAATGATTAGCAGAGGTGGTAGAAATGACTGCAGTGCAAGCCACCACCTCAGTGTCAAGTACATGATAATAAAATGGATGATGCTGATTTATTCCCAGATGTTAATATTAAAAGGGTTGAATATATGTGAATGTAGACATACATATACAGTTATATCCATACGTCACTACTTCCTCCAGCTGCATTTGTATCCACAAAATCATCTGTGTATCAGTACATATTAGAAAGGCACAGAATATTACGTATTCTTTTAATAAAATTTAAAAAGATATATTGGGTGAAATATGTAAATCTATAAGTAATAGGTAGCACTAGGTGTTTTTATAATTGTATTTAGAGAGGCAGTGCACAGCACCTATATATAATGGTATTGTGCAGCTCAGAATGTCTGTAAACCAATCTCTCTCTCTCTCTCTCTTTTTCTCTCTCTTTTGTTATAGATAAAAGTTAGGTGCTAGCTGCAAAAAACTTTTAAACTACCTACTCTGTTAAAGGAAGGTTAATAAACTCTTCATGGACTCAGTAAATCTATCTTGCAAATTTGCAACGTAGAGCAACAGAGATGCTGACAAGGACACCAAGTGTCAAGCTTACTTCAAAACATTATGAGAAAGAGAACATTGGCCAATAGCTGAGTATTCAATGTTGTTAGCAAAATAATTGCAAATAATGGTGAAAAAGAAAAAGCTGCTGGAGGTTTTTGTTTGTTTGTTTGTTTTTAACTGAATTTATGGAGAATGGCGAAAAGCCCTGTATGCTACCCAAAATATTTTAATTTCTAAAACATCAGGTCAAAGACAGAAATGAAAAGTGATTTTTTCTTAACACACGAGAAAAAAAAAAAAAAAGGATGCAAGAGAAAAGCACTGCCGGCAAAATGCTAAGTTCTATTGTTGGCACCTGCATTTTTCCTGTTGCAAATAATCCACTTGTTTGTGGTGGTCTATTCCGGACATGGCCTAGCATGATTGGGGCGGATCTTTGAATAAAGTTATTTGTGTAAAAAGTAACCTAACTGATGCCCACATATGGGCACATTCCTCTAGAACATTAATCATTTTCAAACTGATAGTGAAATCCTACTTGGAAACCCAAACCCTACTCCATAATAATAATCTATGCCAGCCACATCAGAATGCCATTATCATCATTATCAGCAGCAGCATCTTCAGAAACTATTTGCTATTTATTGAACACGTACTCTCAGGCACCATGCTTTCTTTTTTTTTTTTTGAATTTTTTTTGCGGTACACGGGCCTCTCACTTTTGTGGCCTCTCCCGTTACGGAGCACAGGCTCCGGACGCGCAGGCTCAGCAGCCATGGCTCACGGACCCAGCTGCTCCGTGGCATGTGGGATCCTCCCAGACGGGGGCACGAACCCGTGTCCCCTGCATCGGCAGGCAGACTCTCAACCACTGCGCCACCAGGGAAGCCCCATGCTTTCATTTTTATCCAACCCTATGGCTAAAGTAATATGATTATTTCCTCTTATAAACATTTAACAAATAATAATTGTAATTTTAAACTTCCATTCAATCAACAGATATTGACCTTATACTTACTGGGTGCCAGATACTCTTCTAGGACAAGAGATACCAAATAGAAAAGACAAACAAAAACATATCCTATTATATTCACACATAAATGGGGGTAGGGGTGGAGACTCTCAGGTATAGATGAAATGTATGAACAAAAATAAAACCAGGTAAAATAAAAGAGGCTAATGTTGGAACTCAACTTTTCACTCAGTGCTTACAAACGATAATTACAGGGCTGCAGTATCAAGTTATAGGTGTGCTAACCTCCTTTCTCAATTTTCTTATCTCAAAAATCGATTCTCTCCTTTCTCTAATTAAAAAAATCTAATACTTTGACCCTGTGCATTCATCCCCAATATGGAAATGAAATGAGACTGACACCTTTTTCTTGATGATTCCTAGAAAACTGTATCTACTCTCAGCAGAGGCCTGTTGGCCACCAGTGATGATCAGAGTAATAGCTTCCAAAGGTCCAAGGTCAAATATGTCCTTGGCTACTTCTGCCAGTTGATGCTATGAGGAGGGTACAGTCTATGGGGGCGGGGGCGTTTCAGGGGGAATGTAATTTTCTTTTGAATTCATTTTTATGGAGGGAACAAATGATTTTATTGAATTTTGGCTATTCGAGCCATAACCTACAATACTGAGAGAGGGTAGTAAATTCAGTTCATTTGAAACATCTAAAATAAAAACTTAGGCAGTTTTTTCTCAAATTCTTGTGGATTTCAGAACATTCGGTAAAATTTGACTCAATGGGTCTGATTTGAGCCCAGAAACTTTTATTAGGAAAAAAAATCTTAAAAGGACTTCAGAGCTTTAATCAGGTTCAATATGGTAAGAATTGTAGTGAGAAAATCCCTTCTTCATTTAAAAATCTTCCTCTGTCTACACCATGAATCTTATGAGGGTTCAGAAGACAGCATTAATGCTTGTGGTACTTTTATATATTCTATGAAGCTTTGATTCTAGAAAGAATCTGTCCTAGCATCCCCTCTGGCAGTAGAAATTTAGACTTTAAGCCAACTTGTAAGCAGGTATTATGGTTTGGCAAACCCTGGTTATCATTACTAGAATGTAAATTCCATCTGGATAAGACTTTTTTGTTCACTGTTGTATTCAGGATATAGAACAGTAACTGGTACATAAGAGGTCACCCTAAAGTCAAGATAATATCTGAGAGTTATTGAGAGGAGTGAATGAAATCATACATGAAAACACTAAGCAAACTACAGAATTTTAAGAGTTAGGCCTTGTTTTTGTCCCATGTTGTATTTTGCTCCAAATTTTCTAGTTACCTCCTTACTGACTCAACTTCCTCTGAGGTCTTGTCACCTCTGTGCCTGATTCTACAAGCACATTTTTCTCCTTAGCCATTATTCCAGGGAACTGAAACCATGTCATATAAACAATTTTTTCAAGACACTTTGTATTTTACTAGGCTAAAGGGGAAGAGAGTAAGACTTGTTTATACCTTGAGGCACATTTTGGCTCACTGTAAGATTAAAGTGCTTTCCAACACAGCTGCTCAAGAGAAAAACTCATCAGTCTCCCAAGGTAGTGAGTTTCTGACCACTGCCAGTATGCAGTCATAGAACAAGGCTGTGGTAAAGGCAAGTGGAGTACCAGATGGTGGATGTGGGGTAGGTTTTAATATCTGCTCTAATCATTAAATTAAAACAAACATTGCTTTTTATTCTGACTCATGTTTAACTACCAAATTTATTTAGTAAAAGTTTATCCAGAGTTGACTCAGTGAAACTAAATAGGAATTGTTGTAATAATTCTCCACCTCATCTGGTTCCTATGTTGAAATTACAGGTCATGCTTTCACAGCACTACAAATTACTGTTTTTCCTGTAAGCAAGTTGACTTGGATTTATTTATACATAATTTCAGGATTTCCCCCCCACTAATTTCTTAATATTTGGTGATGATATTGCTCCCAGAATTCTCTACTGAAAAAATAAATAAATAAATAAATACTCTGCTAATGAGTTCCACTGTGTAGTTTCTCATCCCAACATCCATATTTACTTCTAATTAAGTGCATGAGAGCAATTCAGAATTTTATCATTTCAAATATTGCCTATCCAGGTGATTTTTCATAACTATGTGAGAATAAAAAGATTCTATAACTTTTCATTTCTTGCACATAAACCTTCATTATAATTTTGTCTCAGGAAAGTGTTGGAATTTGCTCAAAAACTATCTCACATCCTTGAAGTCAAACAATTAAAAGACACAGATACGATCAGGGTTTGAAATTAATGTATGCCTCATTCCAAAGCACATCCAAATCTCTTGCAGTTATATAATATTTGCCTTAAATATCAGCTTGATACAGACACCACAGAAATGGAGTTACAAAGTCATACACTAGCAGAGATGATTTTCCTCTAGAAGTGTATCTGGGGTGAAATAATTTGCCACAAATACCCTCTACCTTCTCTCCATTAAAAACAAACAAACAAACAAACAAAAAACCAAAATAGTCTGAGAGATAAAAAAACACTGGCTTAAAGGAAACATGATACTTGTATCTTGGAGACAAAAGACTGTCCAATCACATTTTGACCATCTCAATATACTAAAAGGTTCAAATGGACACAATTAATTAACATAGTGAATAAGAAGAGTGAAAAGTTGGTTTATAGAGTAGTTGCATATAAAGAGTGTGGTAACTAAAACTCTGGACTAGGGTGCAGGGTCAGCCTAGAATTAATAACATGTTGTTTAATTGTTGGCATATAGCAGGAAACATATTTCCTCTCTCTACGCTTCATACTACACTTTATGAAAACAAAAAGGTAATTACATTGCATTGAGTTGTGGTGAACTTTCCAGTTCAAATATTTGAAGATGTCTGTAGAAACTAAGCATGTTGTTATACTACCAGTTAATTATCCAATGGAATTAGGTATTAGCCAATGCTCTTTAAGCCAAGATAATTGTTAACAGTCTAGTACTAGTTTACATATTCTCCCTTCATTCATTTAATCAATGATTCATTCATTCAGTAAATATTTATTGAAGACTTACTATTATCAGATACTCTGTAACTGTTGAGGAGATATCAATTTAAAGTATAAAGACATTCTACCCATGGAGAAGAATTCATAAACAGTATACATGATAATAACTAAATTATATGGTATGTAAGAAAGGATTAAATGCTAATAAAAACAAATAAAGCAGGATAAGGAAGATCTGGTACTGATGGTGGTAAGGGTTGAGCTTATTTGAGCAAAGACTTAAAGATGGAGTTAATCATGACTACAGCAAGAGGATGCATATTCCAGGCAGAGGAAACGGTTGTTGCAAAGATTCTGAAGGGAGAGCATGGCTAACGTCTGGAAGTATTCAATCACGGATTTCTGGATGGTTAGCAAGCAAAATTATTTTCTTGGGTTTAGTGATAGACTTGCACATAACAGTGACAAACTGCAAAAACAATTAAGCAACATCTTTTTCTTGATTATTGAGATTGAGATAATGTAAGACAAAACTACTCTAGGTTTTAACAAAGAATTAGGCTTGGGTTATTAACTTTAAAGTATACAACCAACTGCTGTGTTCTTGGAGGATATTTTATTTCGTTAGAAAACCTCTCTTCTGATATATTCCCACCTCAGAATATTTGCAAGAATTCTGTGCCCTTTTCTTTCCCCATACCTTGATAGGTTAGATTTTTTTTTTCTGTTTCTAAAGTATTTAGTGTATTATAAGCATGTGCTTAAAAACCTTGTAACTGTATCCCAAAAGTAACCATTAAGATTATTTGCTCATTGAACTAATATTTGCCAATCACTTACAATGTGATACTTTGTATGCCATGAGCTATGAGGATTATAGAAAAGTGTAAAATTTAGTCTCTGCCCTTGATGACATTAGTCTGGGAGGGAATAGAAGGCACATACACAAATAACTATAATTATAAATTACATCATCACTGCCTTCTCTGAACTCCCATGTAGTTGGGACAAAATATGTACCTTCTGAAAGAAGGAAACATTTTATCCAAACCTTGAAGGAACAGTAGTGACAGGAAATGTAGAGAAATGACAGGATATTCAAGGAAAGAAAAAATAATATAACTAGAAAAGGTCCAGAGTTAGGACACTGCATGCATGCTGCATCTGAGGTACAAGTGATGAGCAATAAGGGATGACAAAATAGTATAGATACCAGACATCTATGTAGTATTAGGGTGATACAGCTTTTGTATTATTTTATCCTGAAACAGTTTCCTCAAGTTTAAAATCATAGCCACATATTGTTATTGATAACTGGTATTTCTGATAGCAGTATTCTAAAGAAGTAATTCCTCACTTAAACTGTTTTATTTTAAAGAGGCCTAAATACTACTTGTAAGAAATAAACTCAGGACTCCTAACATTTCTGGATTTCAGTGTAGGGTCTCAAACTGAGTTCTGTTCAAATATAAAATCCTTCCTCTTTCCTTGAAAAAGATATATTATTAATATTCTTTATAGAAAAATTTTAAAAGCTTTGTTGGATACGAGGAACAATCCCAAGGTCACATAGCTGGCTACCCTGAAAAAGGCCAGTCTTAAGACAAGGACCTTTTTTTTAATCCAAAGATAAAGCACAACAACAAATACACCTAACAGGGTTTATGAAGTAATAAGGAAACTACACAGACGTTCTCAGCTTTTAGTATGCTCTAAAGTTTTAGGACTTAAAACTCTATAAGTATTTAAGAAGTACTTAATAACATTTAACATTTATTATTAATTTTAATAGTATTATTTAATATTTTAAAAGTAGTTTGAGACTATGTTAACTGAAACAAGTTAGTGTGGTAATTTTAAAACATGGCCCCAAAATTGTTTGACATGCCTCTCGTTGCAAGGTGGGGGAATATGTTCCACTCTGTTGAATGTATATTCTCTTACTAATCAATAGTATATGAAAAAAGTGAATTATGTCAATTTCTAGGCTCAAGTTTACAAAGTTACCACCTTCCACTTCCCATCTTTGTTGGGATACTCACTGTTGGAACACAGATACCAAGCAATGAAGAAGCCCAAGCTACCTCTTAGAAAGGCAGCTAACAGCCAACACCAATGTGCCAGTCATGTGAGTGAGTCATATTGGAATTGGATGGTCAGCCACATTCAGGCTATCACAGCTGGTACCACATTCTGCAGAGACAAGCTGACCCTGACGGGCACTGCTCACATTTCAGATTTGTGAGTAAAATACATATTTGTTGTTTTATGCCACTAAGTTCTGGAATAGTTTGTTACATAACAGTAGATAATCAGAACAGATTTTAGTGTCTGGACGTAATGTGCTACTGTAATGAAAACGTAAAACATATGGCATTGGTTTTGGGACCAGGTGGCAGACAGGAGCTAGATAAATTAGGAAGACTCTTGTGAAAGCCTAAAGGGCCCCAGGGAGAGTGTCGAAAGACTAAAGGGTGTGAAGAGGCTGTTGACAGGGTCTTATAGTAAAGAAAATAGGGAAAGTATTATTGGAAGTTGGAGGAAAGGAGACCCTTGTATGTAGTGGCTAGATTTTTGACCATGTCAGTTGCAGGTCATGCAGAAGAAAAGGTAATGTACCTAATGAATTTGATGATTAAGAGATTCCAAGCAGAGGCAGAATTTTTTTTTTTTTTTTTGTGGTATGTGGGCCTCTCACTGTTGTGGCCTCTCCCGTTGCGGAGCACAGGCTCCGGACGCACAGGCCCAGCGGCCATGGCTCACGGGCCCAGCCGCTCCGCGGCATGTGGGATCTTCCCAGACCGGGGCACGAACCCGTTTCCCCTGCATCGGCAGGCGGACTCTCAACCACTGCGCCACCAGGGAAGCCCCAGAGGCAGAATTTTTAAAATACCACATCACTTCTTCTCATTGACTAAACAAAATGTGGATGGAGAGACATTGGCTAAAGAAGGAATTTTTTCCATCAAGACTGGTTGGGTTTGAAAATAAAACTTTTTCATTTGCAGCTTCTCCAGAGAAAAACAATTCTCAAGTTAAGAAATATCTCAGTCCACTGATCAAATGCAGATTGGGACAATATGATCCTTTGTTGTTACTATCTCAGAAAGATCTGAGGTTCCTCATGGGAACTTTCAGAGAGATAAAAGTCTCTGTGAAGATTTTAAGGACAGGATAATCTCCCAGATCCTCTCTGTTAAAAATCTTAAGAGTATTGACCATAGCAGTTTCACTAGATTCCCAAGATCAAGAAGGGCTCATTGTGAAGAGATATGGGAGTGTAGCTCTTTTTTAATGGAGTGTATTATAAATTGATTTGTTAGAAACTTACAAAGTCTTTAAAGGAAATGTATTGGTTTTAACTAAAAGAGTGATTATAAAAGGACAACAGTAGAGATTCTTGTGGTGAGTGATGAAAGTCTCATTATGTCTTGACTGTGGTGGTATATACATGAACTGACACATGATAGAATTGCATACAGCTAATCTCTCTCTCTCTCTCTCTCTCTCACACACACACACACACACAGAGAGAGAGAGAGAGAGAGAGGACAAGTAAAACGAGATATCTGAATAAGTTTGGGTAGATTGTATGATGTTGGTATCTGGTTGTGACACTGTACTATAGTTTTGCAAGATGTTACCAGTAGAAGAAGCTGTATAAAGGGTGCACAGGAACTCTCCATATATATATATATATATATATATATATATATATTTACAACTGCATACAAATACATGATTATATTAAATAAATAAATAAATACTTCCTGATGATCATCATCTACCTAAGACTGAAAAACCAAATATGGTTTTCAAAACTATTAACAGAAGTTTTCAAATAAGGGAGGAACTCGCCTAGGTCAGTGCTTTTCAATTTATGGTACACACTGCAGTATGACTATCACTCGGAAACTTGTTAAATATGCAAATTCTCAGGCTCCAACTCAGACCCAATGAAGCACAAGCAATCTGTGCTTCAATCATCACCTCCAGGTGGGTGTGATGCATGCTGAACTCTGAGAAACACTAGCCTAGAGTTTTGTTTTGTGATAACTATTAAACATATACTAAATAGAGCCTTGCTACTCATATTTACTCCACTGACCAGTAACATCAGCATCATCTGCAAGTTTATTAGAAATGCAGAATCTGTACTCCAGACTTAGAGAATCCAAATCTGCCTTTTTACAAGATCTCCAGTTAACTCAAAGGGACAGAAAAGCTTAAGAAGTGGTGCCTTAGTGTATTTTCTGAACAACTACTATGTGCATCCCATGAAAATGCAGCTTTGTTTCTAGTGATAGTGAGAACATTTGGGCACCCACTTCCTGCTGGGGCAGGAATATTAAACAAGCTGCTGAAGATCACACATCTTAGGAGGAGCCTACCTAGGACCTGAGCTTGCACAGTACATAAAGGGACAGCAGAAATGATCCTTCTGGTCTGGATCCCTCCAGAGCCTATGTTCATAAGCACGATGCTAAATTGTCCAGTCTTTCTTCATCTGTTAGTCTAGCTCCTGTGGGCCAGTTCTGGTTTCCATCTATTTACAACAGGGGGTGTCTGAACTGCTGACACACATTCCAGAGTCATAATAGATATTATTATTCACTCAGGCAGTTTTGACCATATTACTTTCTAGACACTAAGCTCATAACAGGAACCTCAGATACACCACCCAGGATGTTCTGGTTTCAGGATTGCAGAGTACTGCATGCTCTCGTCCTCCTCCTCCCCAAGGCCCCCCATTGATCCTTCCATGTGCATCACAAGGCACAGACTGCAAGTCGTCAGAGTGCACATTAGCTGTAAAATAATACTATTGGGAGGTAGAGCTGAAAGGGAAACCTCTGGTTGTCTCTGACTGGATTTTCTGCCTATTTATCTTCTAAACTTCAATTCTGTGGAAGTTCCTGGCAGAACCAAGTGTTATCTGAATGCACAACTGACAGCATAAAAAATCAGTTATCATTTTTATGTCTAGGGTTTAACTTCAAGAAAATAGCAATATTCAGACTGAGTAGATGGTTTAGGGACTTCAGGGGGAGGTGTAGTTTTTTTTAATCCTTTTTGCCAAATAAGTAGGGAGGCATAGCTAGAAAATGCTTCAAAGCTGTTAGAGAATAGATTAGGATTCTGTATATTTTGTAGAATCTTCAGAAGTGAAATAATAAATAAACAAAGTTATATCTGTAACAGCAAAGCACACGGCTAATGGAGCAAGGTAGACCCTCATTAATAATAGCAACTAGTATCACTGAGCATCATACTCTAGTTTCTGGTAGCCCCTGGAAATTCAAAGATGAATAATTTAGTGTGAACAATATACTATAACAATCAAATGAATGAATACATTGAATATAACTAATTGTCAATTTCAGTGTACCAGGCATGATGCTAGGTGCTAACTAGGTGCCTTCTCTACTTTAGATCATTCAACATTCCTATGATGTTGATATTATCATTCACATTTTACAAAGAAGGAAGCTGAAGCTCAGAAACATGGGGGGACTTTCCCATAGTCACACAACGCATATGTGGCCTAGACAGAATTCAAACAAAATGCTATCTTCCCAAAATGCCTTTCTTTGATGACAGAAGTAGGAAAGGGCATTGAAAAGAGGTCAAGAGCAGTCAGTTGAGAAAGGAATGGGTTTTAGATTCAAATCAAAGAGCACTACCCAACTTCAACGCTTTTCCTGTCTTTCTCCACAGATGGTTCCAAATGTGCTCAGTTTATCTTTGGAAAAGTAAGACTAATTACTACCATCTACATGAATCGTTAACCATTCACATCCAATTACTGACACAGCATAATAACCATTATACGTGTCCATAAACTGTCTGATTAATGTTGCTGTACATTTCGTCTTGTCTCCACACTGAACGAAGTATACCAAAGATTCTCTGTCTTCATAGTCTGTTGTGTCATGAGCTTTGGGGAGGAAAGGTAGAGAAAACTGACACAGTGAAGGTAATAGGTGGCATGACATAGACCAAGAGATTGACTAATTTAAATTAGTTCTCAGTTCTCCAATGCTTATTTTATACAAAAAGTGTAAAGGGTTTTTAAAATTATGTGTAACATAGGCAAAATTATTTAAAGTCAATACATTTTTAAGGAATTTCACACATTTTGATTCCTTCCACTGCCAATCACCTTAGTTCCTCCAATGTTTGAGTCATAATCTTCAAGATAGCCCTCCCAAAAATAACTTTTGCTCAATCCACAGTTATCAAGTCATCCACAATTCTTTTAGTCAGATTTCTTTGATATCCAATGGAATATGGACACACTTCAAAAATTCCCCACCTGTAATCTTTAGGATCTAGTTTCCTCAAGCAATTTACTTTAGGGCCATGTTCAAGGTCAGAGGAGATGGATCTGCCTGGTTCTGAATTTAAGACACCCTCTAAACATTCATTAAGTTCAAATCATATTAATTCCTAAGCTATCACACCCTAGAATAGTACAGATCTTTGGGATATGCCAATACCTACAATTAAAAAGTTTGATTGTTAGGTTTTTCATAGTTTATTTAGCAGCTCTGTCTTGTAGTTCTTTCCCACAGATTTAACACATAGTTCTGTGAGTAAAGGAAACCACATAGTTATCCTGTGAGGCGTTTCCAATGATATAGGTCTATAGGAAAAGCCTCATTGGGATAGACCTCAACTCCAATGCTTATTGTAATGTGTAGAAACAATTCCCTTTCCTCTTCCCCTCAGAATATAAATATAGATACAGATCTACACACACACACACACACACACACACACATATACACACTAATAACTCAACTTACAAGTTTAAGAAATGATTTCCAAGTAAATTAACTAGCTAGCATTTGTCACGTTTTCAAAGCAATACCACAACTACACATATGAGGTGGTTTGGTCAAGGCTCTTATTGCTATCCAAGGAAAATGATTTTCTATCTCATTTTATCTTGTTTTCTACACTTGAAAAATGGGTCTAATAATACTTGCCCTTTACATACTTCAGAGGAATGCTGCAAAGATTAATGAAATACATGTAAAGAGATAAATTAAGAGATCATCATCCTATTGGATCCTTCAAATAAAATTTCCAGTGGAACTATGACCCTACCAACCTTGGTGAGTAAGGCAGATATAAGAATGCAGGAATAATGCGATTTTTAAAGAGCTTTTTGTTGTTTGAATCAAGTGCTTAAATCAAATGCCTAAATCTCAAACAGATCTGAAAAACTAAACAATTTTTCAGGAAAAAAAGAATGAAAACATCTGAGAATTAAGAAACCAAGAAAGGGGATGATCTTCAAATGCTGCAAGCTGACACTTCAGTCGGCACCCAACCTTCAGATGGGATTACTATCATTAGACCCATGATTCCAAAGAGTTAATAAATGGACAATTAGGGTTTATTTCTCCTGGAATTTATCAAAATTAGTTGAGATACTCGTCTAGCCTTTCCCCCACCTCTGTTACTCAGCTGAATGTGGATAAATTCCAGTTGATTTAATTTTTCATTTCTGCTTCCAGATGTTTTGACATCACATATTATAGGCATCTAATTGTTTAAAAATGCTCTCGCATTAATGCAGGAGAGTTCTACTGTTTTCTGCCTTCTAGGCTTTAACTATGATAAGAAAGGAAGTAAATTGTTTTCAAATATGAAACAAGGTCTGAAATTCACATCTGGCTTGACCCAGTACTTCAGCAATAGACCGATATAAA
Organism: Hyperoodon ampullatus; assembly: GCF_949752795.1. NCBI lineage: Eukaryota > Metazoa > Chordata > Mammalia > Artiodactyla > Ziphiidae > Hyperoodon > Hyperoodon ampullatus. Next base: position 24,508,377 of record NC_136931.1, on the reverse strand, counting down.
CTTTTTATTCATTTAAATTAATTAATTAATTGATTTTATTTATTTATTTTTGGCTGCGTTTGTCTTCATTGCTGCGCACGGGCTTTCTCTAGTTGCAGCGAGCAGGGGCTACTTTTGGTTTTGGTGCACGGGCTTTTCGTTGCGGTGGCTTCTCTTGTTGCAGAGCATGGGCTCTAGGCGTGTGGGCTCAGTAGTTGTGGCACAAGGGCTTAGTTGCTCCACGGCATGTGGGCTCTTCCCGGACCAGGGCTCGAACCCGTGCACCCTGCATTGGCAGGCAGATTCTTAACCACTGCGCCACCAGGGAAGCCCTAAACTTTTTAAATTAGCTGCATTCCTTTGAGAAACCCAAGGCTGATTCCATGGGAGGACAGAAAGGAGTCAGAGAGAGAGGAGAGAGAGACTCTACATCCAGAATAAATTTAGTTATTTGCAAGGAGTCCATGTGCTATTAACTTGAATATAGTCTACTGATGTAGAAAGACAGACTTGGTAGACATTTTACTTTTAGAAAGTGCTCATTCAGTGATCTTGAGGAAATTACCTCCATATATCTCAATATTATAAAATGAAGATAATATAATCTATTTACTTAACAGTCTCTTATCTCAATATTTATTGTACTAAGAAAAGTTAATAGTCTTTTGTCCATGCAAGTTACTTATGGTATGAAGAGGAGCTTCAGGCCAACATTATCCTGGCACCTTAAAAACAAGATCAAACTTCTGAGCCTCAAGCATACACAACTCCAGGGATGCATTTATGTGCTTTGGAGAAGACAATCTGCAGAGAGGTGAGAGGATGAGCACTATATAAGGAACAGGGCAGCAGCCATCTTGCTTCCTTGAAGACAGTGGAAACACGACCATTCTCAATTCGATCTCTTCTGATGTGCTAACACTTTTCAAGGTGTTTACCAAGATGATTTCTGCCTGATTTAAAAGTGTGTGTGACACTCTTTATACAGTTCCTAGGTAAAATAACTACTCCAGGGGCTTCCCTGGTGGCGCAGTGGTTGAGAGTCTGCCTGCCGATGCAGGGGACGCGGGTTTGTGCCCCGGTCCGGGAAGATCCCACGTGCCGCGAAGCGGCTGGGCCCGTGAGCCATGGCCGCTGAGCCTGCGCGTCCGGAGCCTGTGCTCCGCAACGGGAGAGGCCACAACAGTGAGAGGGCCGTGTACCACAAAAAATAAAAAAATAAAATAAAACAAAATACTCCATAAAATTGATGGTAATACACAGAGTGACCAAGAGGTGGTATTATTGTTACCATCCTCACAGTCTGTATTACCAGAATCGATCTGGTACATATCTGTTCTTGCAAAATGAATATTAGTGAAGCACATGCTAATTACAGATTCATGAAAAGTCTTAGGCTTACAGAATGACTTTACACTGTCTAGCAGAATGATCTTGAGAAAACAACTCAAGCTTTCTAACTTTTAGCTACATCATCTAAAATGTAGGATAATACAACCAGCCCTGGCTTATTTTCATGTTGTTGTTTTGAGGCTTCAATGTTGTAAAGAATAAAGAATCAGTTTACAAAATATATAAAAATAGAAATGTAAGGAATTCCTATTACTAGCAGAGATGAAATCTGGAGGCCAAAGTTATCCTTATCTGGCAAGAGCCTCACTTTCATGACTAAATTTTCCAAAATATCATTCACCTTGCTACGTTCACTGAGATTTAGGGTTTTGTCCTCAGCTTTGTGGGAACAGAAACTTTATTCTGTCAGCACATTCCTGAAGAGAATGGTGCTTCAGCACAGATATGCATTAGCCAAGCCCATGGAAGACACTTGCTTAACAAGAATGTGAATACATTAATTTACAGTGAAAATAAAATGTCCGCCAAAGGCTTTGTAGTGTGGCACAATGGTTAAGGCAGAGGTTCTGGTGTCAGACAAACGTAGGTTCAAAGTTTGGCTCCACCAAGTACTAGTTATAAAGTCCTTAAAGCTTAAAGACACACAATAGCTATCTGATTTTCTCATGTGCACAATGTAGATAATATAATTTCTAACCACACAGGAAAGTTTTGTAAAATACATGGGTGACTACTCAGAATGCTGTGTCAAGCTCTGAGGAAAGTAAGTTCAAGAAATGATGGAATGATAGTTGTTGTTGTTGTCATTATTATCATCATCATCTAGGTCAGCATATTTTACTGCAGCGTTTCTAAAATTGAATAAAATAGTCACAAAAATTGGCTTGAAAAAACATGGAGTGAGAGGAATGGGAGTTAGATGTGCAATTTAAATCCTGGCAGCCCTGTGCTCTGTTAATCCGCCTATTTCTAGAGGCAGGGCTAGTCCTGAAAGAGCACATCAGGCTTGGTCCTTATACTGGGGTGTCACTCCCTGGAAGACCTCGATGGGCCCCCCTGCCTTTATCTCTGTGACATACTTAATTCCCTATTCCTGCTCATATGCCTCTCTGAAAGAGTAACAATACCCGGGATTTAGCAGAAGGCAAGTCTTGATCTGTCCTGACAAAATGCTGTCTCGAGAGAAGGCAGCCTTATTTGATGAGACCCTAGAAATGTCAATTATAATGTCAATCTATTTCCACTGAGGATAACTTCATTTTCATTCTGCTATTAACAATGACCAACATTTAGTGAGCTCTTACTCTCTATACTAAACCAAGAATCCTATGAAAGATGTTATATACATTACTTCTTTCAATATCCAACCTACATTTTGCTGGTGATAAATTATTTTATCAATATGATATCTAAGATATAGCAATACTTTTTGCTGTTACTATATCTCAAACTAATTGAGAAGATAAATGCCTTCCTAAGGCTATGGTTCTTAAACAGTTTGGTCTCAGGGCCTCCTTATACACTTAAAAGTAACTGAAGAAATCAAAAAGCTTTTATTTATAAAAACATGTTACTAGCTTATATCTCTCAATATTTACCAACTAGAAATCACAACTAATTTTTAAAACAAAATAATACACATACACACACACATTTCATTAGCCATTGAGCAATGATACCAACACATGTCATGTAGCCTTTGGAAAACTCCACTCTCACGTGTAAGAACATGAGAGAGAAAAAGGCAAATAGCATCTGTGTATTATTATAAACACACTGTGACCTCATGGAACCCCTAAAAGACTTTACGCTAGACCATATTTGAATATGCTGTTTTAAAGGATTAAAGATTTTTGCTTCCCCCACATGTTCCCCTGTATATTTCAACCATTCTATGATTTTTTTTAAGACTAGGGGCTATGGTAGGTGAAGCACACAACACTATAGAAAAATGTTATTATGTACACCTTACAAATGATGAAAATGAGGCTTAGAAAGGATAAGCGCTTTTCCTAACATCACATGAGTTACAGGTACTGTAGTTAGCTTACAACCCCATATCTTTCTGTCCCCAAACCTGTGCTCTTCATTATCATATTATGCTGCAGCCACTGAAGATCCATCAACCCGAGATGGATGAGAACTTAGTAATGGTCTCATTTTATCCACAGGCTAAAGAGAACTCTGAAGTCCAGAAGTACCATGGCGGAAGAGTAAGACGCAGAGATCACCTTCCTCCCCACAGATACACCAGAAATACATCTACACGTGGAAAAACTCCTACAGAACACCTACTGCACACTGGCAGAAGACCTCAGACCTCCCAAAAGGCAAGAAACTCCCCACGTACCTGGGTATGGCAAAAGAAAAAACAGAGACAAAAGAATAGGGACGGGACCTGCACCAGTGGGAGGGAGCCGTGAAGGAGGAAAGGTTTCCACACACCAGAAGCGCCTTCGCGGGCGGAGACTGCGGGCGGCGGAGGTGGGGAGCTTCAGAGCCGCGGAGGAGAGCACAGCAACAGGTGTGCGGAGGGCAAAGCGGAGAGATTCCCGCACAGAGGATCAGTGCCGACCAGCACTCACCAGCCCGAGAGGCTTGTCTGCTCACCCTCCGGCGTGGGCGGGGCTGGGAGCTGAGGCTCCGGCTTCGGTCAGAGCGCATGAGAGGACTGGGGTTGGCAGAGTGAACACAGCCTACAGGGGGTTAGTGCACCACGGCTGGCCGGGAGGGAGTCCAGGGAAGTCTGAACCTGACGAAGAGGCAAGAGACTTTTTCTTCCCTCTTTGTTTCCTGCTACGCCAGGAGAGGGGATTCAGAGCGCTGCTTAAAGGAGCTCCAGAGATGGGCGCGAGCCGCGGCACAAAGCGCAGACCCCAGAGACGGGCATGAGACGCTAAGGCTGCTGCCGCCACCAAGAAGCCTGTGTGCGAGCACAGGTCACTATCCACACCCCCTTTCGGGAAGCCTGTGCAGCCCGCCACTGCCAGGGTCCCGGGATCCAGAGACAACATCCCGGGGAGAACGCACAGCGCGCCTCAGGCTGGTGCAACGTCACGCCGGCCTCTGCCGCCACAGGCTCGCCCTGCACTCCGTACCCCTCCCTCTCCCAGGCCTGAGTGAGCCAGAGTCCCGGAAGCAGCTGCTCCTTTAACCCCGTCCTGTCTGAGCGAAGAACAGACGCCCTCCGGCAACCGACATGCAGAGGCGGGGCCAAATCCAAAGCTGAGCCCCGTGAGCTGTGAGAACAAAAAAGAGAAAGGGAAATCTCTCCCAGTAGCCTCAGAAACAGCGGATTAAAGCTCCACAATCAACTTGATGTACCCTGCATCTGTGGAATACCTGAATAGACAACAAGTCATCCCAAATTGAGGAAGTTGACTTTGAGAGCAAGATTTATGATTTTTTTCCCCTTTTCCTCTTTTTGTGAGTGTGTATGTGTATGCTTCTGTGTGAGATTTTTGCTGTATAGCTTTGCTTCCACCATTTGTCCTAGGGTTCTATCCGTCCATTTTCTTTTTTTTAGTTTTTTTTCTTAATAATAATTTTTTATTTTAATAACTTTATTTTATCTTACTTTATTTTATTTTACTATATCTTCTTTCTTTCTTTTTTTCCTTCCTTCCTTTCTTTCTTTTTCTCCCTTTTATTCTGAGCCGTGTGAAAGAAAGGCTCTTGGTGCTGCAGCCAGGAGTCAGTGCTGTGCCTCTGAGGTGGGAGAACCAAGGTCAGGACACTGGTCCAACAAGAGACCTCCCAGCTCCACATAATATCAAACGGTGAAAATCTCCCAAAGATCTCTATCTCAACACCAGCACCCAGCTTCACTAAACGACCAGCAAGCTACAGTGCTGGACACCCTATGCCAAACAACTAGCAAGACAGGAACACAACCCCACCCATTAGCTGAGAGGCTACCGAAAATCATAATAAGTGCAGACACCCCAAAACACACCACCAGACGTGGACCTGCCCACCAGAAAGACAAGATCCAGCCTCATCCACCAGAACACAGGCACTAGTCCCCTCCACCAGGAAGCCTACACAACCCACTGAACCAACTTTAGCCACTGGGGACAGACACCAAAAACAACGGGAACTACGAACCTGCAGCCTGCAAAAAGGAGACCCCAAACACAGTAAGATAAGAAAAATGAGAAGACAGAAAAACACACAGCAGATGAAGGAGCAAGATAAAAACCCACCAGACCTAACAAATGAAGAGGAAGTAGGCAGTCTACCTGAAAAAGAATTCAGAGTAATGATAGTAAAGATGATCCAAAATCTTGGGAATAGAATAGACAAAATGCAGGAAACATTTAACAAGGACCTAGAAGAACTAAAGATGAAACAAGCAATGATGAACAACACAATAAATGAAATTAAAAATACTCTAGAAGGGTTCAATAGCAGAATAACGGAGGCAGAAGAACGGATAAGTGACCTGGAAGATAAAATAGTGGAAATAACTACTACAGAGCAGAATAAAGAAAAAAGAATGAAAAGAACTGAGGACAGTCTCAGAGACCTCTGGGACAACATTAAACACACCAACATTCGAATTATAGGGGTTCCAGGAAAAGAAGAGAAAAAGAAAGGGACTGAGAAATTATTTGAAGAGATTATAGTTGAAAACTTCCCTAATATGGGAAAGGAAATAGTTAATCAAGTCCAGGAAGCACAGAGAGTCCCATACAGGATAAATCCAAGGAGAAATATGCCAAGAAACATATTAATCAAACTGTCAAAAATTAAATACAAAGAAAACATATTAAAAACAGCAAGGGAAAAACAAATAACACACAAGGGAATCCCCATAAGGTTAACAGCTGATCTTTCAGCAGAAACTCTGCAAGCCAGAAGGGACTGGCAGGGCGTATTTAAAGTGATGAAGGAGAAAAACCTGCAACCAAGATTACTCTACCCAGCAAGGATCTCATTCAGATTTGATGGAGAAATTAAAACCCTTACAGAAAAGCAAAAGCTAAGAGAGTTCAACACTGCCAAACCAGCTTTACAACAAATGCTAAAGGAACTTCTCTAGGCAAGAAACACAAGAGAAGGAAAAGACCTACAATAATGATCCCAAAACAATTAAGAAAAGGGGAATAGGAACATACGTATCGATAATTACCTTAAATGTAAATGGACTACATGCTCCCACCAAAAGACACAGATTAGCTGAATGGATACAAAAACAAGACCCATATATATGCTGTCTACAAGAGACCCACTTCAGACCTAGAGACACATACAGACTGAACATAAGGGGATGGAAAAAGATATTCCATGCAAATGGAAAGCTGGAGTAGCAATTCTCATATCACAGAAAATAGACTTTAAAATAAAGACTATTAGAAGAGACAAAGAAGGACACTACATAATGATCAAGAGATCGATCCAAGGGGCTTCCCTGGTGGCGCAGTGGTTGAGAGTCCGCCTGCCGATGCGGAGGGCACGGGTTCGTGCCCCGGTCTGGGAGGATTCCACGTGCCGCGGAGCGGCTGGGCCCGTGAGCCATGGCCGCTGAGCCTGCGCGTCCGGAGCCTGTGCTCCGCAACGGGAGAGGCCACAACAGTGAGAGGCCCGTGTACCGCAAAAAAAAAAAAAAAAAAGAGATCGATCCAAGAATAAGATATAACAATTGTAAATATTTATGCACCCAACATAGGAGCACCTCAATACATAAGGCAAATACTAACAACCATAAAAGGGGAAATCAACAGTAACACATTCATAGTAGGGGACTTTAACACCCCACTTTCACCAATGGACAGATCATCCAAAAGGAAAACAAATAAGGAAATACAAGCTTTAAATGATACATTAAACAAGATGGACTTAATTGATATTTGTAGGACATTCCATCCAAAAACAACAGAATACACATTTTTCTCAAGTGCTCGTGGAACATTCTCCAGGATACATCATATCTTGGGTCACAAATCAAGCCTTGGTAAATTTAAGAAAATTGAAATTGTATCAAGTATCTTTTTGGACCACAACGAAATGATATTAAATATCAATTACAGGAAAAGATCTGTAAAAAATACAAACACATGGAGGCAAAACAATACACTACTTAATAACGAAGTGATTACTGAAGAAATCAAAGAGGAAATAAAAAAATACCTAGAAACAAATGACAATGGAGACACGACGACCCAAAACCTATGGGATGCTGCAAAAGCAGTTCTAAGAGGGAAGTTTATAGCAATACAAGCCTACCTTAAGACACAGGAAACATCTCCAATAAACAACCTAACCTTGCACCTAAAGCAATTAGAGAAAGAAGAACAAAAAAACCCCTAAGTTAGCAGAAGGAAAGACATCATAAAAATCAGATCAGAAATAAATGAAAAAGAAATGAAGGAAACTATAGCAAAGATCAATAAAACTAAAAGCTGGTTCTTTGAGAAGATAAACAAAATTGGTAAACCATTAGCCAGACTCATCAAGAAAAGGGAGCAGACTCAAATCAACAGAATTAGAAATGAAAAAGGAGAAGTAACAACTGACACTGCAGAAATACAAAGGATCATGAGAGATTACTACAAGCAACTCTATGCCAATAAAATGGACAACCTGGAAGAAATGGACAAATTCTTAGAAATGCACAACCTGCCAAGACTGAATCAGGAAGAAATAGAAAATATGAACAGACCAATCACAAGCACTGAAATTGAAACTGTGATGAAAAATCTTCCAACAAACAAAAGCCCAGGACCAGATGGCTTCACAGGCAAATTCTGTCAAACATTTAGAGAAGAGCTAACACCTATCCTTCTCAAACTCTTCCAAAATATAGCAGAGGGAGGAACACTCCCAAACTCATTCTACGAGGCCACCATCACCTTGATACCAAAACCAGACAACGATGTCACAAAGAGAAAAACTACAGGCCAATATCACTGATGAACATAGATGCAAAAATCCTCAACAAAATTCTAGCAAACAGAATCCAACAACATATTGAAAGGATCATACACCATGATCAAGTGGGGTTTATTCCAGGAATGCAAGGATTCTTCAATATACGCAAATCAATCAACGTGATACACCATATTAACAAATTGAAGGAGAAAAACCATATGATCATCTCAATAGATGCAGAGAAAGCTTTCGACAAAATTCAACACCCATTTATGATAAAAACCCCGCAGAAAGTAGGCATAGAGGGAACTTTCCTCAACATAATGAAGGCCATATATGACAAACCCACAGCCAACATCATCCTCAATGGTGAAAAACTGAAAGCATTTCCACTAAGATCAGGAAAAAGACAAGGTTGCCCACTCTCACCACTCTTATTCAATATAGTTTTGGAAGTTTTAGCCACAGCAATCAGAGAAGAAAAGGAAATAAAAGGAATCCACATTGGAAAAGAAGAAGTAAATCTGTCACTGTTTGCAGATGACACGATACTGTACATAGAGAATCCTAAAGACGTTACCAGAAAACTACTAGAGCTAATCAATGAATTCGGTAAAGTAGCCAGATACAAAATTAATGCACAGAAATCTCTGGCATTCCTATACACTAATGATGAAAAAATCTGAAAGTGAAATTAAGGAAACAATCCCACTTACAATTGCAACAAAAAGAAAAAAATACCTAGGAAAAAAACCTTCCTAAGGAGACAAAAGACCTGTATGCAGAAAATTATAAGACACTGATGAAAGAAATTAAAGATGACACAAATAGATGGAGAGATATACCATCTTCTTGGATTGGAAGAATCAACATTGTGAAAATGACTCTACTACCCAAAGCAATCTACAGATTCAATGCAATCCCTATCAAACTACCACTGGCATTTTTCACAGAACTAGAACAAAAAATTTCACAATTTGTATGGAAACACAAATGACCCCGAATAGCCAAAGCAATCTTGAGAAACAAAAACGGAGCTGGAGGAGTCAGGCTCCCTGACCTCAGACTATACTACAAAACTACAGTAATCAAGACAGTATGGTACTGGCACAAAAACAGAAAGATAGATCAATGGAACAGGATAGAAAGCCCAGAGATAAACCCACACACATATGGTCACCTTATCTTTGATAAAGGAGGCAGGAATGTATAGTGGAGAAAGCACAGCCTCTTCATTAAGTGGTGCTGTGAAAACTGGACAGGTACATGTAAAAATATGAGTTCAGATCACTCCCTAACACCATACACAAAAATAAGCTCAAAATGGATTAAAGACCTAAATGTAAGGCCAGAAACTATCAAACTCTTAGAGGAAAACATAGGCAGAACACTCTATGTCATAAATCACAGCAAGATCCTTTTTGACCCAACTCCTAGAGAAATGGAAATAAAAACAAAACTAAACAAATGGGACCTAATGAAACTTCAAAGCTTTTGCACAGCAAAGGAAACCATAAACAAGACCAAAAGACAACCCTCAGAATGGGAGAAAATATTTGCAAATGAAGCAACTGACAAAGGATTAATCTCCAAAATTTATAAGCAGCTCATGCAGCTCAATAGCAAAAAAACAAACAACCCAATCCAAAAATGGGCAGAAGACCTAAATAGACATTTCTCCAAAGAAGATATACAGATGGCCAACAAACACATGAAAGAATGCTCAACATCATTAATCATTAGAGAAATGCAAATCAAAACTACAATGAGATATCATCTCACACCAGTCAGAATGGCCATCATCAAAAATCTAGAAACAATAAATGCTGGAGAGGGTGTGGAGAAAAGGGAACACTCTTGCACTGCTGGTGGGAATGTGAATTGGTACAGCCACTATGGAGAACAGTATGGAGGTTCCTTAAAAAACTACAAATAGAACTACCATATGACCCAGCAATCCCACTACTGGGCATATACCCTGAGAAAACCATAATTCAAAAAGAATCATGTACCACAATGTTCATTGCTGCTCTATTTACAATAGCTCAGAGATGGAAACAACCTAAATGTCCATCATCGGATGAACGGTTAAAGAAGATGTGGCACATATATACAATGGAATATTACTCAGCCATAAAAAGAAATGAAATTGAGCTATTTGTAATGAGGTGGATAGACCTAGAGTCTGTCACACAGAGTGAAGTAAGTCAGAAAGAGAAAGACAAATACCGTATGCTAAGATGTATATATGGAATTTAAGAAAAACAAATGTCATGAAGAGCCTAGGGGTAAGACAGGAATAAAGACACAGACCTACTAGAGAATGGACTTGAGGATATGGGGAGGGGGAAGGGTAAGCTGGGACGAAGGGAGAGAGTGGCATGGACATATATACACTACCAAACGTAAAACAGATATCTAGTGGGAAGCAGCCACATAGCACAGGGAGATCAGCTCGGTGCTTTGTGACCGCCTAGAGGGGTGGGAAGAGATATGGGAACATATGTATATGTATAACTGATTCACTTTGTTATAAAGCAGAAACTAATACACCATTGTAAAGCAATTATACTCCAATAAAGATGTAAAAAAAAACAAAGGACAAAAATATTCATGTGAAGGTGTAGATGAGCCAAGTTTCTTGGCAAAACTCTGCTGAATAAACTAAACAGACCACCTTATATGACTTTTATTTTTTATCCCAAGTAGACTATCAGCAATTTAATTCCCTGATTTTTTTCTTCCCGAATGTATAGTGCCTAGCACAAAGCCTGGCATTTAATGACACATTTGTACAGAGATTAATATCTTTCAAGGATGTTTGCCCTGTTTGCCCATTTGTCACAATTAGTAGCACCAAAGAGTAGAGAGTTCAGGCTTTGGTATTAATCCTGGTGGATTTGAACCTCATAGTATTAGATCTGTGACCTCATATACATTCCCTGACTTCCCCGGATTTCATTTCATGTATTTCTGAAACAATGCTCAGGATGTGTCCATCCCAATGCTGTTATAAGGAGTGAATGAAACAAATGTTTGCACACAGTGGTGACTGTCATTCTGCCTGGAATTAGGTAGCATCTCAAATTCTAGTTTGCCTTGATTGCCACTCACAGATATTATTAAATTTAACAGATCTAGACACTAAATCAAAGGAGATCGTAGGAGAGTTGCTCTGTATGCATCAATGCAACTTTCCCAAATCGTAATTCCTATGATGTCCAAAGACCAGTGAGCTTCTCCAGCCCTTCTACAAACAGACAATATACCTTGGGTGTTCATTTTTATTTTCCTGTTGGCTAAAAAGCACAACAGAAAGGTCCACGTGGAAGTAAGTGCACATACAGTGGAGGCTCCCATAACCATGAGTGAAACAAGCCAAGATCAACAATTCCCTCCCTTTCATCACAAAATTCCCAAAACATCCTGGGTGGATTCATGGTATTCCCTTCGCCTGCAACATTCTTGCTCTTCCTCTTCACTTGTCCCAATAGAGCATTGCACTTGACTCCTAGGGACACTGGAGAAGGCATCATACAGAGCTACTTTCTTCCTCATGTGTGTTGTTAGGATGTGTTCTGTCTCCTTCCATTACACAACCTGCTTGTAGTCCAGCAATTATCTTCCTACTGCAGAAGCCCCGCCTCCAGGCCAGAAACTGTCTTTAACAACGACCATAGTGTCTAGTACAGAGGTGCCGAAATGTATTTGACTCACTAAGGTTTTGTGTGCTCAGTCAACAGTCATTTGGTACGTTTACTGACTAATTTATTGGATCTTAACTCTCTTTAAGATGGAGACTACAAGGGACAAAATCAATCATTCAGAGACCAAAAACAAAGATATCTAATTCAGTATTTTCCATTTTCACTAAGGTCTCCTATTTATATGCCAGAGGCCATTTGTAGAACATCTAAATGCCTTTTTCAACCCATGCCTAACCAATCACTTCTGATAAATATCCAGATATTTTCAGATTTATTTTTGGTTATCAGTTTCCCTGAGAAGTCACCCAACACATCAGTTCTGTCTTCCATGCTTTTTATATCGTTTCTTAAATAAACAAATGTGGATTTGTTGTATTCTGGTATTCTGTGGAGTTCAGTCTTTGTTTCTTTGTAACTGCTACATAATTATATTGGAAATGTGAAAAACAATTCAGCAGGAAATCAAATGCTGGCTCAGTGTGGGTATTTTTATATCCAGAGATACTCGAATATTAACCGGCAATGAGATTCAGATACCGTGCCTAAAACACAACCTAAAGACAAGCCTTATTTAAGAGCTAGGGGGGGGAAAAATATATATATATATATATACTAAATAGAACTTTTTTTTTTTTTTTTTTTTTTTTTTTGGCGGTACGCGGGCCTCTCACTGTTGTGGCCTCTCCCGTTGCGGAGCACAGGCTCCGGACGCGCAGGCTCAGTGGCCATGGCTCACGGGCCCAGCAGCTCCACGGCATGTGGGATCTTCCCGGACCGGGGCACGAACCCGTGTCCCCTGCATCGGCAGGCGGACTCTCAACCACTGCGCCACCAGGGAAGCCCAATAGAACATTTTTTACAAACAGATTTTCTTCATAGCGCATTAGAATTTTTTGTTTTACTAAACAAAACAGTTAAAGTCAAGGCAGAGAATGTTCTAAAAAGTCAGTGTCTCTCTTTTTTTTTTTTTTAGGTCAGTGTCTCTTAAACATCAAGCCCACAATAGTCCACCTGAAAGAACAGGTGATGAGGCTTTTATTATTATTTCCATTGCTAAAAACAGATATAGAGAATATATTTATATTATACCATATTAAATTATAGTAAATAATGTATATTATAATGTGATGATTGTAATATATTAATGTAATCTATATTAAATACAGAAATATGATAATAATTATATATGTATATATATTCTCTATATCAACCAGGTGAGTTTTAGTTCCCTATTGAGTATTACAGTTTCCTTTTAACCAATAAATAAACACATAAGATTGATCAAGGAAACTGTTGATGTTCAAGTAGGTTGTTAATGTAAACTAGGTTGGAATTCATATTTGTTTGGCTGCATAGTCGATGCTTTTTCCTTCCACATTTGTTTTCCATGGTTTTATTCCATGTCTCCCTTCTTCAGCCTATTATTAATCATTCATTGTCAAATTATAACAGCAGGTGTGCGGAGCAGACTTTAGCATCATTCCAGGCTTATCTCAGTGGGTTGCAGGAGCATTCAAACTTCAATATAAGGAGCCCCTTTAATTTGTTTTAAATTTAGGAACTGGAGGTTCCTAAAAATCCAAATTCCCCTGGAACAGGTAGTTCACAGATGCAAATTTTAGATTCATTATCCCCAACTGGACCTCCTCCCACCCTTTCAGTGGGGAAAAAAGCGTATCAGTGACATCCCATTGTGTTCTAACCTGTTTTATAAAGAGCCAGTCAAAGGAAGGCTGTGAACTCTTAAACTTTGGAAGGATGGACCATCTTTTCTGTTTTCTGACTAGTTAACATGAATCATGATATGTCCCAGGAGCAAGTAGGCTACTATCACTAGGAGAGGATGCAGGCTCAATTGTCAGAGATTGGGCTGAAGAGTCAGACAAACCTAGGATCAAATCCAAACTTAGCCACCTAAACATGGAGAGCTTGAAGTTTGGTATCTTAGCTTTCTTTATGAGATGAGAGACTGGTGGTACCAATTTATGGAACTGTTGTGAGGATTAAATGGATAAAGGGCATGAGAAGGGCTAGAATGTTGCCTAGCATACAGTAAGCAGTAACTCTTAATTGTATCATTACTTTCTTCCTCGTCACCAAGGTTTACAGTCTCCATCAGTTTCCTTGCTGCTCATTAGTTTTAGCCAGGTGCCAATTCCTGTTCATTCAAACTCCATTTCTAACGCAGCTTCAGTTTTACTCTGAATCAGGACTGCAGGGGTTATAGCAGTGGTTCTCCAAGTGCGGGCCCTGGGCCGGCAGCATCGGCCCAGGTGGGAACTTGTTAGAAATACAGATTCTTTGGCCCAGGAATCTATGTTTTAACAAGCTCTCTGGGTGATTCTGAGCCACCATCATAGCCATATTCTTCCCCTTCTCATTCTCCAGGTTGTAGGCTCTCTGTTCCACTCATAACCTATTCTGCTCCTAAATCTGGAATGCTAATATTCTGAGCCAGACATTTCCCTTATTTTGATATTTCTATGTATTTGATGGGCCCCTCTGACACAGAGAATAAGATCATTTCCTGTACCTGGCATCCAAAGGCAATCATAATTTTCCATACTTAACTTTCCAACCATATATTCTTTTCCCTCCTGAGTTCTCTAATCTTCAGAAGATATTCTATGCTCTTCTCCTCTTGATCAAGACGTTTGTTAGTTTGGAAATACATCTCTGACAAAAGCCTACTGTTGCTTTATGACCCTGATGAAAATATACCAACCACAAAGGATCTTCCCAGAGAAGACTGTCTCTCCCATCCAATGGAGAGATCCCACCCTACTCCAAATTATATGCTTTTTAAGTAAACAATATTTAGAGTTTCAATGCATGCCTTAGAGACAATTTCTTTACATTCTACTTCCTTGCTTCTTTGTGACAAACAGTGTAACCCTTGACCTTGGGCATCACGTGGGGTGAACCCTTGTCCTATAGATACTCCAGGAACAAGAGAGTATCAGTATCATGAGTGAGGGTGTAGAGTGGCCAGTGCCCTGCCACCCCAAATTAGACGGAAGCAAGTTACCATAGTTCAAAATTCTACCGTCTGGCTAAAAGGGCCACCTGACCTGGCACTGAAATGCTAGGTGGGTGAGGGTGGATCAGAGATGGAATTGGCATCTGTTTTTAGCCCTGACTTCTAAGCTCTGGATTAGGGAGTCCTGTAATCAGAAAACATGCTGCATTTTCATTCTTTAGGCTTTGCTGCTTTGTAACCTGCTTCCACTTGTTTAATACATATCAGATTAAACGATAAACGGGCTCGTTGGGTAATGAAGTGTGGGCTGGCATAATTCAGGGCTTGCCTCAGGCTCTCAGAGGGAAGAGAAATAAAGGTTCTTAGATCAGAAGCCTGGCTCCTTGGGGAAAAAGTGAGAGGACCTGAGGCTCCTCTCTGCCAGCACCTTTCTCATGGTCTCTGTCTCTGACCTTAGATTGGTTAATATTCTATGGGAATCCTTCCTTTTGAGCACAGTCAGTGCCCCACAATTTTCATACAAGGAGAGCATAGTCATTCCTGCCCTTTATGCCTCAGCTTCAGTCACTCAGGAAAGAATGACTTTAAAAAATCCAGAAAAGCCATTGTGCCTATGTGCTTGTCTGCCCAAGACTTTTAACAAAGAGCTAAGTGGGGTATATTAAAAGCAGAGATCCTTTCCACCAATTAATCAATAGTGTCTGTTTAGAGTCAGAAATCATCAGGTTAATATCCTGTGGTATTAATTCTTATTTCCTTTATTCATTCATTAACTCACCAAATATGTACTGGGAGCCCCACTGTGCTAGGATCCCAGGATAAAACAGTGATCAATAACAAAGCAATAATAAAATGTCTCATGAGAACAAGGACTCTACCAATTTCTCCCTTTAGAAATGTATTTTCAAGGCATTCCCTGGTAGTCCAGTTGTTAGGACTCAGCCCTTTCACTGCTGTGGGCGCGGGTTTGATCATCCCTGGTCGTGGAACTAAGATCCCGGAAGTCACACGGCATGGCCAAAAAAACCAAACAAACAAACAAAAAAATGTATTTTCAAAACCTCAAGCAGGGCTTCCCTGGTGGCGCAGTGGTTGAGAGTCCGCCTGCTGATGCAGGGGACACGGGTTCGTGCCCCGGTCCAGGAAGATCCCACATGCCACGGAGCGGCTGGGCCCGTGAGCCATGGCCGCTGAGCCTGCGCGTCCGGAGACCGTGCTCCGCAACGGGAGAGGCCATAACAGTGAGAGGCCCACGTATCGCAAAAAAAAAAAAAAAAAAAACCTCAAGCAAATAAATGGGTATTATAAGCCTCAACCAGTCTCTTAAAGGCAAAGAGCATGGATCTTTGAGACCTTATAGCAAATGATTAATAATAATTGATAAAGCTTACACTAGCAGTCAGGTAGGAGAAATTTTTGTAGCATTAAAAATGTGCTAATAGATTTATTATGAATAATACAAATTGCTATTTAAGTTGAAATTCTAAAGAATCTATAGTTAACCAGTTGACAGCTGTTAGAAATACTGTGTCCAATCCTTTTTCTCAAATAAGTAAGACGTGAGAGCAGAGAATTTTAGATGTATGTGAGAAGAGGAATCTAGAAGGGAAGTACCTATGTGTGTAGGCTACAGATCCATATCATTCTTGGTCATATGTACTGAGATTTAGCATCCCAGTGTGAAATTAATTTTTCAAAAAAAGAATGCCCATAATATTTGGAAATTCCAACTCCTCCCATCAAGAGGTGACATTTGTTTCTCCACTCCTTAAACCTGCTCTTGGTAATGTGACTTGCTTTGACCAGTGGGATTTGCAAACTTGATGCAAATAGAGACTTGGCAAGTACTTGCTCCCCAGTCTTTTGCTGTTCCATGGAAGCCTGGGAGTAGCACCAAAGGAGCTGAGCTAGCCTATTAGAGGATGCGAGGCCATGTGGAGCAGAGAAGAGGTGCTAACTAACGCCTAACTAGCCTGTCATATATACAATTGGTGCCAATATAGATCATCCAGCCCCAGACAAGCCACCAGCTGACCAGATAGACTAGCAAAACCAGTTCAGACCAAAAGAACCACTCAGCTGCTCCAGAGAACCACGAGAAATACATCTTTATCATTTTAAGTTTTGACACGGTCTATTATGCAGCAGAAGTGAACCAATACAAATCAATGTCCATATGACTATTTTGGTTCCCTTTATTCCTAAGCCCAAGTGGCTGGGAGAAAAAGGGAGATCTGAGTGACAAATAGAATGTATAGATAAAGGACATAAAGTTTATGTTTATGCAAGAGAGAGTAGGCACCAGGTTTGGTCTGGAGAAGGATAGAGAGGAGGCTGAGGAAGAAGCGGGGAGGGGCACTAGAGAGGGGAAAGAAGAAACGTTATTGAGTCCTTCCTATATGCCAGGCTCTATTTTATGCATTTTACCGGTATTACATCATTTAATTGTCATGACAAACTTCAAATACAGCAACTGAGGCTAAAAGAGATTATGTGACTTATTCAAATCACACATAGAGCATATGTTTTGGCTCTGAAAATTTGACTTCATAGTTTGGTTTTACCTAGTAAGCACTACTGCTGTCTGAGAAAGCAGTGGTAACAGTAACTATGACCTTAGTTTGGGGTAAGAAGGAGGCTTTTAAGGTTGCCAAGCTGGCCAGGACTGACAAGAGGAAAGAAGCCCCTCCTTTTGGATACATATTTTTGTGGAAAATTATACCTCCCAAATCATCTCAGGATGATACGTCCTCAAAAACTAACAATTTGTATATCCTCAAAATAAAGCTGGGTGGTTTTACTTGATGACAAAAAGGTTACTTTAGGCATATCCTCTTTAATTATATAAAGTGATAAAATTAATGTTTACTTTATAACTATTGTTATGATCATTAATATTAGCATAAGCATTATTACCAGAAGTTTATTCTATGTTAGGAAAGATATTAGGATATAAACATATTCACTCCTTATCACACACCTCTAAAGGTGTTTCAATATATCCCCCATTTTATAAATTGGGAAACTAAGCCACAGAACGAAGTAATTTACCAATGGAGTGAGTGTGATTGAATGAAAAAATTATGATTCCATCCAAGCAAACTGACTTATAAACTTGGCCACTTAACTCATATGTTATTCTCTTTGACTTGTAGACTGATGTCTGCACTTTCTTCCCAAGTCCATGTGCTTCCTCTGTCCCCAGAGAAACCGTAGCTGAGGGTAAATCAACTTACTATCCTCCAATCTTTATAATCTCTTCACATATCTAGGACCTCCCCTACCTGCCCCCCCTTAATCTGGTACCCTCAAATCTGGAGATGACCATTTGCTATGACTGGTCAGTTTGCTACAACTTGCAGCTGAAAACTTTGAATTACTATTTGCTGCCTAATTCCTATCCTTTATCTACAGTTGTCCACAGAAGGAGTTACTGTTAAGGATTTGAGGAGGGTGGTTTATAAAGACAGACCAGGGCAAGACATAGGGATGGAAGCCTCTTACCTTCTGCCTTTTTCTGGGTTAGGACTAAGGGGCTATTAGCCATAGTGACATCTTAAAGGAGTTCCTAGTTAAAATCTATTGATATAGCTCCAGTCTCAATCTGCAGGCTTTTTCTAAATATCAGTAGATTAGAACAAAAGAGGGATAAAGATGAAAGAGATGGAGAGGTGGTGGGAGGATATCGGTAGAAAGGATGCAGAACAAAGAGGAACTAAGGGAGAGATTCCCAAGTCAGTATTCAAGTAACTGGAGCAGCTGTACATGAAGTGGGCACTATAGTGGCTAAAATAAATCTGGTGTGGGTTACCCACAAAATGATATTCATGCGGGGCCTGTATCAGGCTTCTCCTTGAACTTGGAATGACACTCCCATCTTCCCTGTAGGGAAATCTTATTTTGTACGCTGATCTCTTTCCCAGGAAACTGTAGCTTCCCCTTCACTTTCCCATAATGTATTTCCACTTCCCTTCATTATAATCTCTATTGTTAAGAATACTGATCTCTACCTTATAGCACCAGCATGCTTGTCTGAGGTAGGGGGATCTTGCTAGGAACTTGCCATGTGCCTATATTCCCAGACAGTCAGCCATAGTGCTACAGCTTCTCTGATATTTGGGAGCCCGTAACCACTCCTGCCCCTGAATTTTACTGTTCACCTCAGACTTTCATCATCCTTTCCCTTCTGTGAGAGTTACTGAACTGGACAACAGCTTCTCTCCATCTGCTTCCACTCAATTCTATACAAGGGAATGATATTGATCTTAAAGAAACTCTAGTCCTGATTATGCCACAGGCAATAGATAGAGACACTGCACATTTTGAACAAGATCTTGATATAAAATCTGAAGTCCTTAATTCAATCAGGCTCTCCAAGAATATGCCTGCTTCATTTCGAGGGTTTTTATTTAGGCACAGGTCAATCCACCATGCCCGAACCAGGGACAAGAGGAAGGTCAGTGAACATATTGGCTGTGCAATGAAGAAACACAACTGCACCCAGCAGTAACACACAGGTCACGACTACCAATTTTGTTGTTGTGGGGAGAAGGGGTAAAAGAAAATATAAACCAAATAAATAATTTAAAATTAAGCTGTTATTCAAAGCCTCAGGTTAGGGCTGTATTAACAAGAACATATGTGATTTATTCATCAGTTACTAAAGATTATAGATAGATTTTAAGCTAAAAGGTATAGTACCATCACTTTTAATTCAATTCTTACTATAACCTAAATTTAAAAGAACAATTATGATTCCCGTTTCACAGGTGGGAAAACTGAGAGCAAGAGAGAGGAAATAATTTGCCCAAGGTTATATGGGCAAAATGTGGCCAACTCCATCCAACTCCAGGACCCAAAATTTCTCGAAACAATGAGCTCCCTATAAAGATGTATTTTTCCTAAGTAGCCTGGGTTGGACAAAGCAATTATTCTGGCAGCTGGGCCCTATGTCAGGAAGAAACATTCCTTAAGTGCTATCAAACTAGTATGTCCCCTGGGAGATTTAACCATCATTAGTGAAAAGCTTCATTGACAATATTGTGTGCAGCCCACTGTAGTAGGCTAGAGCAATGCATTATCAATAACTCAGAGATTAATTTAACGGGCAATTATATGCTTCCTGCTTTACAATACTTTCAGGTAACCAAGAGTAGTATGCTTTCTCTAATGCCAATTGCCAGCTCTCGGGTACACAGTGTCAGCGGGATTCCCCACTTTCCATCCCACATCACCACTTTCTATGGGAAGGACACACTAAAATTGGCATTCAATGCCTCTGAAATGCCCCTGCAGAGACTCTATTATAAGCAAATTTTTCCCTTACCGTCCCCCAATATCCTTTATCTCTCTGACAGCTGAGCTTTTTACCCATGTCGCTCTCTTAAGTAGGTCTTACTACACTACCCAACCTAAAGGGATCTTGTGCATCATCTGACAAGCCTTAGCTCAAACCTCAGCTCAGTGAAATATCACCTATCACCACAGGAATAACACAAAATAGAGACCAAAACACACAAACAGAAGAACACGTCACCTTTTTCTGCCTTCCTTCAAAATATCATAATTATGTTTATAATATAAAATTATATTAATTGTAATTAAATTATAATGTGAATCTGATGGGGAGGGTGGAGGGGAGGTGGGAGAACTCGCGAAAAGTGGATTCCTGAATGGCTGCCTTGAGTTTCTGATTCCATAGGTCCTAGGCAAACACCAGAAGTCTGGTTTGAACAATAACCCAGGTGACTGGGATCAGCTGGGCGTGTCAAGTTCTCTGTGAACTTCATTGAAAAATGCGGTCCCCTAAAATGTTCCTCAGTTTCCTGATCTCGAAAATGGGAATGGAACTCCCATCTGAACAGTTCCAAAGCCTGGCTTTGTCCATTAGGCAATGTTCCTCCCCTGGGTTATAAACGTTAGAATAGGAGGGCCTGAGCAAATGCAGGCTTATTCTTTCCTCCACTGCACTCTTGTCCCTGCACCAGCCTTCTGCTTTGCACAGAAGAACTATTTCATTCGCTTGTTTCAGGAAATGATGTGGCAGTGTCAGAAGCTCGATTTAAGCAGGAGGATGGAAGGAAAGAAGATATAGGAGAGGGTTCCCCCCAAAGAAGGGATCTAAGAGCATGTAATCTGCAGTTAAGCAACAAGGGTACCAATCTTGTCTCCACCCTTTGCTCTCTTGGAGACTCTGGGCAAGTTACTTAACCTCTGTCTGAGATTCCTTGACTGGAAAATGCATACAGTAATAGTACCTGTTTTCAAAGACTGATGTGAGTTAAATGCACCATAGGATTACATAATACTTTTTCAGTGTTTAGCTAAATTTACTTTAAGCCTTCACCACCATGGTACACAGCAGCCATGCAAAATAGTTTCAAGGGATCCTACTAGCAAAGCTACTTAGCAAAGATGCTCTATACAAGCCTAATCTCTTGTTAGCACTTGGGCATCTAACTGCCAGATCATGTAATGAGATGTGCCTGTTGATTGTGATGGCAAGTTAGATCTATTACCACTGAAATTCTTGGGAAATATACACAGTGAAGCATCTCAGCCTTGGTTAAGTGAATCTGGCACAAGAGGATAAAGGATGACATCTTCATTCTCATTAAGAGATAACAGATGGACTTTCCTAAAATCCATTTTTTAGCTTAATTTCATTTGCTTAAATCTTTTGTCTGAAGAGATGGTGATCTGAGAGTAATTTTAAATTGTTCTCCCTGGAATGAATTTCTTTATCTTTATTAGAACCTCCCCCTGTGGGGTTGTATTGTCCTGGGTGGTTTTAAATATTCATCTCATCCAAATACAATAAATCTCCCTTTAATATTTTTTTCCAAGACATGGTCTGCGGCTTTGGAAGATAAACATTACATGATGGGCTAAATAATAAAACCAAGTGAAAACAAGTTTCTAAGCCATTTTCATAGTAATTCCAATATTTTTTAAGTTCTCTGTGATCTTATTTCAACTTCCTTTCATGATTTAGAAAAAAAAGATAACCTAATTTTACATTTAAATTTCTAGAATTATGCCCACCTCAGCTTATATTTTACAGACTAAAATTAAAGTTCTCTTTTGTACTCTCAATCTTGTTGGTTTTAAGAAAGTTACATGCAAGAAGTCAAAAAAAAAGTTTAGTTTTCAATCTCTGAGTAAAAAAAAAAAAAAAAAAATCAAAAAAGGATGTAATAAAAGGTGAGATAACTCCCACTGATGTCAACAGAATAATGTAACTTTGGGTTGTATATCTCTAAGGTTCAAAGTAAAGCTGAGGGTTGTCACGTGGACAGAACCGTTTCCTATTTGCTCTCTATGGAGCTAATGTAACCTTGAATCTGGGACATACTTGAGTGATTTCTCTCAAGCCATGAAGAAAACCTTATCTGATCTATATTTCAATATTTTTTAATCAATCCTATGTTCATTGAAGGAGGTTTGTGGTCATACTCTTTTTTCACACCATCAACATGGAACTGCTTGTAATTCCCAATACTCATCACCTTCTTGCTCACCTCTGTGTCATTCTTTATAGACATATCAGCAGATTCCAACTCACACTTTTATATGCAGGGGCTTCCAAGTGCCAATAGAAGGAAAACTTAAAGAGTTCCAGGGTTTTTGCTTATTTTGTTCACTGCTATATCCTTAGTCACTAAAACAGTGCTTGGCAAGTACCAAAGACTCCATAAATAATTATTGAGTGAATGAACAAATGAATGTCTTCCCTTATTTGGTTTGGTACCCTTGTCACCCTAGAATTAACAGCTCATTACCCCAGAGCATCTGCTTTTGTATCTGTCTTCCTTACTTGTCTGTGATTCCTTGCAAATGAGACTTTTGTTTCTGGATTGCCCCTGAAATATTTCCTAACCACCTATTCTGTATATTCATTTCCTTTTACTCTTTACAGTGGAGTACCTGGATTCTTATAATTAGGGCCTCCCTGATGAATATTTAAGTGAAGGCATCCATCTCATAAAAAAAGTGTCATAGATTAAGGCGAACTCTAGTAGGTTTTTATATGCAATATATGAGAAAATTCTTTTAAAAGTAATTATTGCCTACATACTTTAAAGAAAACCATGGTCCTTTAGAGCATTTTTATATAGCCTCAAACCAATCTAAATAGATACAGTTTTTCTCAGAGGCTTAAGGTGATATGCAGCTTCAACATTGTTAATTGTAAAAATTTCATATCTAGATGGGGTTAAGACTTCTAATAAACCAAAGCCACCAAATGGGATGCTTTGTTTCCTTTATCCCTTAACGCTACAAGGGAAAACTATTGCCAGAGTCACATACTGGAGAAGAAAATGGTACTTCTAATAAGGAAAAACACCGAAGTTTCCAAAGCTCTTTTTTCATTCCATATCAAGCAGGTTCTTTGCCTGCTTTGAGTTGCCAAAAGAAACATTCTTCACTCTTGAATCGTCACTTTTTCACACCGTGGTTGTGTTTTGTTTTCTTTTGTTTTTAGTAAGATTCCATGGAAGACATCACCCCACATCTCAGAACAAGGAAAAACCATGCCCTTCATGAAGGTCTAGATTACTCTTCCTCTTACAGACACATTTATCAACATATCTCAGAGACATTAGCTGTGAAACCGGAGCAGATTTAGAGACAGCATAGAGCAGATCTTAGGGCTGATGTCCTTTACATATGTATGCCCATGAATCTTTCTTATTGTGAGTTTTTATTTCCTTATTCAGATTCCTTCTACCCTAATTCCCTCAAGAATGTAATGTCTCCCTTGAACTGTGTAAACTGTGAAGTCCTCATCAGCTCCTTTATGGAAAAATAAAGTCAGGTAACATGCAGAATGTCTTTTGCTTGGAAAGAAAATGAATATCACATGTTCTGTATAATAAAAAAAACTGGTGAGGGCTTCCCTGGTGGCGCAGTGGTTGAGAGTCCGCCTGCCGATGCAGGGGACGTGCGTTCGTGCCCCGGTCTGGGAAGATCCCACATGCCGCGGAGCGGCTGGGCCCGTAAGCCATGGCCGCTGAGCCTGCGCGTCCGGAGCCTGTGCTCCGCAACAGGAGACGCCACAACAGTGAGAGGCCCACGTACAGCAAGGAAAACAAAACAAACAAAAAAAAAAACAAAAAAACTGGTGAGACAGAGTGTGAGTTCTCATAGACAGAATAGCACTAAATTTCACCATATAGCTATTGTTTAGAGACTCAATTATAGTGTCATTAAGTGTAATCAAAGAAGCTGTGCTCATTAAAACCTGGCAGAAAGACTAACATGTGTTATTTTAACAACCCTAGAACCTCCTCTGAAAAAAAGGTTACATTTTCACATGTAATTTATGAAAAATTTTACGTTGAAGATATAATTTTAAATAGTCCATGATTACTGTGTAAGACATATTAATTCTAAAAAACAAAACCAAAAAATCATCTATCATCTCATCTCCCCAAAATGATATGTATTGACAGTGTAAATTTTCTTTCTGTATTTTCTGCATGTATATATGTATGTGTATATGCATAGTTTAAATATGTGAGTAATAGTTTCCATATCGAATATAATATATATGTTAGGGTCCACTTATTTAAATTATGGAATTATAGAATTATTTAAAAATTCTATTTTTTTAACCTACCCTTTTATACTAAATCTTTCCCCATATTTTAATATGCAAAACACTGTTTTTGATGACCGAACAATGGATATACATATAAGAATACTTGGATAGAAGAATGTTTCCTTCCCACATATATTGCAACTTTTTGGTCACTTACCACAGTGTAAGTTACTTCATGTTGAGACGATGCATTCAAAGGCTCCTCGGGAACAATAAAATAAGTTCCAATGCCAAAATATCTAATAGAAACTGGGACCACTTGTCATATGATCCCTAGGCATAAACTGAACTCAGCCACATAAGGAAGAAAGTAACAAACCCAGGCACTTACTGATTTCGGTAGCAATGATTGTTATGTTGTGCCACACGCTTAATTCCCTGTCAAGTGGTGTTGCAAGCGTTATCTTCCCATCATCTGCATTAACGTTGAATTGTCTCTCCAGGTCGGTGTGCCGGTCGATGGAAAACCTACAAAACAGATACATTTGTAATCTACTTCAATGTTTCTATGATCCATACATTCCACAGCAGACCTTTAGTAATCCTTAGAGAGCCATAGTTGCAAAGTCAAATGAATTGGGAAACACAATGGCATCATAATTTGTAAAACAAAATGACTGAATGCAGCATAAGAAACTTAATAATTATTGTCTAAGGAGTAATTAGCTACATATGCAACATGGAGGTCATAAACTGCCATCAGTTTCAATAGGTAACATCTTCAAAAATGGATGCTGATGAAGAGTTAATTGGACAATCCATCACATTTATTGGACAGCTTATGATAATTAGCAGTTGCCACAAAATAACATATAAAACAGTGAACCCAAGCCCAAAGCAGGATGGCGCTAGCCAGCAAGTTATTTATGGCAGTTCAAAGGAAATGTGTGTTTGTGTAAAACTTGCATTTGATTACACGGTATGTATGTGTTACTGTCGTTGCTGCTGTTGGTTTGTTTTGTTTTCATTTTAAGTAAAATATAAATTTAGTCTCCTATTTGTCTCTGTCCGTAGAAATCAGATGTTTACTGATTCTCTAGTAAAATTTTTTTAATTGGAATACATATTTTGGCAGATTTACAACACACAATTTCATGAAATTTAAAACTTTAAATGGGCAGGTTAGTAGTTTCTCTGTTGACAAAACTCTTCCAAATAAGACAACATTAAGATGCTTTGTGTCTATAGCCAAGTGATTCTCGGGAACACTAAGTATCAAGATCATACAGGAATTATTTTTTTCACAACATTAATATCCTTTTTATACACCAGTATCTGAGCTTTGGCAATGGAATGCCAAATACAAAAACCTGTATGTCTTAAGGAACACAAGGCATAATTAGAAATATCGGTCTATAAATAAGCAGTGAAATAAACTAAAACAGGATGGAACAGAGGCTCAAAGAAGGATACTGTAGACTAAATGTTTGTGTCTCCCCAAAATTTATATGTTAAAATCCTAACTCCTAATGTGATGGTGTTTGGAAGTAAGGCCTTTAGGAGGTAGTTAGGGTTAGAATAGGTCATTAGAGTAGGGCCCTCCTGATGGGATTAATGACCTCATTTTAAAAAAAAGAAGAAGAAGAAGAAGAAACAGAAGGGGACATAGGCTCTCTCCCTGCTCTCTGCCAATGAGGATACAAGAAGAGAACCATTTGTAAACCAGAAAATGTGCCCTCACCATACACTGGATCTGCTGGTGCCTTAATCTTGGACTTCCCAGCCTCTAGAACTGTGAGAAATACATTTTTGTTGTTTAATCCACCCAGTCTATGGTATTCCATATCTGTAGAAGGGCAAACTAAGACCAAGGACATGTACAATCCCATCTAGGAGGAAGGACTGAAGAAAACCTTCATGGTTGAGGTGACCTCCTAAGAAGTGCACATGAAATCGATTTATTGGTACCCATTAATGCTAAATATGAAACATCGTCCATGGCTATTTGGAGCTTAGCATATTTTATTTTTTTACATGGTGTTTATGGACATTTATTCTATCATTAAGAATAAGACTATGTTATTATAACAAAGTGAGAAAAAAATAAATTTCCCATAGTGTTCTGTCTGTAGGTTTGTACTGTTAATATTTTAGTGGATTTCACTGCAAACATATATATGTATTTTATGTATGTCTACTTATTTATGTGTATCTACTTATTTGTCTGGTTGTGAAGATTAAAAATAAAGCATAGATCAGTCTCTTATTTGTACCTACATCTACCTATAAGGAAGGATGGATAAATGGATGGGTAGATAGATGATAGGTAGATAGATAGACAGACATATAGGGATATGGATAACTCCTTCCTCCTTTTAGCTATTTCTTTTTCATTAGAAAGGATATTTATATTGCTTATACCAGATGCAAATACCAAGAAAAAAGGCATTTCTGTGAATCTTCCCCACCAAACACAAGCATCACTAAACACTTTGGAATAATATTAAAAAACACTTAATTTTATTGACAATAGCTTATTGCTGAATTCCTTGGCAAAAACATGTACCATGAAGTTATAGTTCCTGGTACAGTAAAGACTTAGATATAAAGGAAACGAAGACACTGACATGCATCTATACACCAGGAATTTACAAACCAACCCCATGCCTAACCCCCAGGATGATTAGAGAAATTCAGAAAGGATTTAAGAACCCAGAGGCATATCTGAATTAACAGTGCTTGCAAAATAATCCTGAGCATGAGGAAGTAAGTGTTCATTGCAAAACATTTCAATCTGTTGTATTATGGGAAAAAAAAGACTAAAAACCCTTTTCTTGGGGAACAATGATTGTTGATTAGACCAACGAAGTTCCAAGTTTAACTGTAAAATAACTGAAAAGACATGGGTTTTGCTCCAGATATCATGAACACTCTGTCTCTTAAAAGAGCTAAGGAATGTCCAGAGGATTAATTATCACTATCTGCATCATATTCATAAATAAACTTTGCAGGCATTGCTGGGTTCTAGTAATTTTATTATCTCACTGCTGGTATTTCACATACTCATGCATCTACCAGTTTCCCAGAGGCCACAGTAAATGAAAATCAGTCTAATCACTGATACTCATGAATCCCAAATCTGAAACACACTCCAAGGCTATTTGATTGCTGTCCAGTAAATGCCTAAAACTTCTGGCCTAGAAGCAGCACTGGGAACAATGACAGGGTTTTGGAAGTTGGTATTTTAAAAAAAAATGCTGTTTGTTTAATCCCTTATTTAAAACTATATTATGCAGGGACTTCCCTGGTGGTCCAGTGGTTAAGACTTCGCCTTCCAATGCAGGGGGTGTGGGTTTGATCCCTGGTCAGGGAGCTAAGATCCCACGTGCCTCACAGCCAAGAAAATAAAACAAAAGCAATATTGTAACAAACTGAATACAGACTTTAAAAATGATCCACATCAAAAAAATTTTTTAAAAAACATGTATCGGGCTTCCCTGGTGGCGCAGTGGTTGAGAATCTGCCTGCCAATGCAGGGGACACGGGTTCGTGCCCCGGTCTGGGAAGATCCCACATGCCGCGGAGTGGCTAGGCCCGTGAGCCATGGCCGCTGAGCCTGCGCATCCGGAGCCTGTGCTCCACAACAGGAGAGGCCACAGCAGTGAGAGGCCCGCGTACCGCATAAAAAAAAAAAAAAAAAGAAAAAACATGTATCATGCAGACCTCAAATTTGGAATAGATTATATCTCTATTATTTATACATTGCTGTTTCTGGGATAATTAACAAATTCATTGAGCCTCAGTTTCTTCACCGGTCAAACATGAAGTACTCAGATCTCAGGTCTGGTTGTGAAGATTAAAAATAAAGCATAAATCAGTCTCTGGTGCTTAGTAGGTGCTGAAGATATGTTCATCATCATCATCAAATCACCATAATCATCATGTCCCATTAAATGAAACTTTATAAACTTCCCTACTTGGAAGGTGGTGGAGAAGGCCCCTTTCTTAATAGTTTATAAATAGCATAAACCTGGAAAAACATTTGGGTGTTATTTAACTCCCATCACTCTAACAGAGGCATGGATATTTTTCTCATTTTTTAAAGATCCAGTTCATGACAGACTTTATGGGGTGAGTCATAAGAATTTATAGAATAGGCTATAAATACAACCCTTTAGTAAGATCAGAGGTAAGAATGTCATAATGTTACGAGATTACACAATGGGAGGAACTTGGGGAAAACAATGACTTAGTTTAAAATTCAGTTTAAAGTCTACCTCAACTATTTCAAGAAGCCTCTTGCTCCCTTTGTAGACATTTCACACATTTTATTGCCTAACAGACTTTATAGTAAAGGCTGCCAAGAGCCTCTGCTAAACTGTTCAAAAATCCAGACTTAACATAGTCAACAAGCATGCATTAGACACCAAACATATACCAAGCACAGTGCTAGATGTCTTTTTCTTTCTTGCATCCTTCTCTCCTTGGTTTCTTGTAGAATGAATAAAAGAAAAATCACTCTTACACAGGTGTGACTTAGTTGTGTTATTAATCTCTCTGTACCTTTGTTACCTAATCTGTAAAATGGGAATTATAATAGGTTTTGTGAGATTTAAACAAGGTAATACCTATAAAGCACTTATTGCAGTGCCTGGCATGTAATAAGTGCTCAGGAAATATCTATTGAAAATTTTTAATGTTGTCATTACTTATCTGGGAACATTAGGTTTCTACTGACAATTCCCAGGCCCCTCTTCAGTGGTAAGCCAGCATTCCTTTTACTCCTTGCTTCTTTGTCCCTAAACCAGTTCATCTGGGTTCTCATATCAGTGGACGCAAACACAAGGAGGATATCACTTTAAGTGATAAAATAAGGCTGAGGAGACGGAGCATGTGCGGAGGCTCATACCTGCACCTCTAGCACCATTCTAGTGTTCATTTTTCTACCAACTTTTCTGACCAAAATCTCCATCCCATAAACTGACCATTCAAGTTCAAAGCATTATTGGACACATTCACTTTTGTATTCATATTGAATACTATATGAGCATTTGTTATCATAGTTAAAATTAATTACATTTTTATATAAGTTTGAAATGAATTACATAAAGATTACCCATATTTTAAAAAACTGCACCCCACATGCCACTTTTAGGAATGCTCTCAGAAGATGCGTGCTCCCCACCGACAGCTACACCACTCCATCACTAGCTGCAAAGATTCAAGTTGCTTTCCTCTGGCCCTCTAAGCTGCCACCATCCACTCCACTATCTCAATTTCTCCCCACTCCTCCTCCTCATTCCACTATGTGATACAGCCACATCACTAGCAATAAAAGTCAATACTCAATTACAAGACTCGATACAGGCTCTTTCCTTAAAAGCCAATTGACAGAGAATAATTTCAAAGAAAGGCAGAGTGGGTTAAAAATAGCAAACCTGAAGTACCAACTTAAATTTTAGAATCCAGTGTACCAAGCAAGTTCTCCAGATGTCATGATTTTACATAGATGTCCCAGAAGTAGACACTAAGCCATTCACTCTGTTTTCTGGGATTCCTAGCGTCTATCTGAATAGCAACAGATAGAGTGCAAGAAACAGAAAAACCAGAAAACCTTCAGTCTAATCTCACCTGTGGGATCTCATTAAAACAATGTAACTAGTCATAATCTCATAGGCCCATCTATAAATTGGAGACAGTATCTATTTCACAGCATGGTTCTTTGCAGTAAATGAGTTGATACATGACTCAGATACAATAAATTAATTGGTTAATTAATAGTCAAGTCTTCAAACCCAGAATGACTGTGAAAATGAATAACTAGAAATAGAAAGATATAAATAAAAACAACCATTCACATCCTTCAGTAGTTTCCCAAGTGACACTAGAAAAATGTTGCAAACTTATTTGTAGTGTTTGTCTATACCAGTCATCACCCTTTTCAAAATATCTGCTACCATGAATATCTTCATAAAGCTTAGACTCTGAGCTGAAGAGATGAGAGTCTGTACTGGGTTTCCTCTCTCAACACTCATCCACAAGGGGCCTTCTGGACCTGGCCCGAGTCTTCACAGATCTTCTCTTCCTTAAGGTTGTCCCTCCTATTATTCTACAGGTAAACATTTGTGGGACTTTTGCTCTTTAAAGACAGGAAGAGATTGTTTGATTTAT
Organism: Hyperoodon ampullatus; assembly: GCF_949752795.1. NCBI lineage: Eukaryota > Metazoa > Chordata > Mammalia > Artiodactyla > Ziphiidae > Hyperoodon > Hyperoodon ampullatus. The sequence goes on along the minus strand of NC_136931.1, from coordinate 24,477,770 downwards.
ATATCATAACATCACAGTTGGAATTTTGTACTGCAGTTACTCAACAACTCACAATAGGAAAGATGCACAAATATTTACTGAGCATGGCTTGTTATTATGTGTGAAACATGGTGGTAAAGAAATATGAGAAAAAAGAGTAGACAGGATAAGAAAGTAAAACAAAAAAAAAGAATAGAGAATGCATTTGGTTCCTACTATATCTACTGAAAATTTCAATGTCTTCTAATTTATATCTTTAAAGTCATAGGGGGCTTCCCTGCTGGTGCAGTGGTTAAGAATCTGCCTGCCAATGTAGGGGATGTGGGTTCAAACCCTGGTCCGGGAAGATCCCACATGCCACAGAGCAACTAAGCCCGTGCACCACATCTACTGAGCCTATGAGCCACAACTACTGAAGCCCACGTGCCACAACTACTGAAGCCCGCATGCCTAGAGCCCGTGCTCCGTAATAAGAGAAGCCACCGCAATGAGAAGCCCGTACACTGCAACGAAGAGTAGCCCCCACTCGCCGCAACTAGAGAGAGCCCGCGCACAGCAACAAAGACCCAACGCAGCAGCCATAAATAAACAAACAAACAAATAAATAAAATCTATTAAAAAAAGTTAATTCTACATTTAAAAAAAGTCATAGGATTTGTATCTCCAGTACTGAAGTCTCCATTCTAATTTCTTAAATATGCATCTGTTGGATTTGCTATTCCTTTGCAGATTTACTTAAGATGCATTAGACAAAAGACCTCATTGGAAAAGAGCAGAATATACTTTGGAGAGTCATCTTCCTGCCACAATAAGAAGAAACTTCTTATTAACACAGTGTGGAGTGGTATTTGAAAAAACACGGCCCTTGGGTCATGTTAACGTCAACTCTAATGATGGACGTTTTGGAAATAGACATTCTTATTCTAAAACAACGGATATGTTTTAGAAACTGCATCACCCTTGATAACCAATATTCACAGATGCCCTATTTAAACTTTCCCATTTTATTCCAACAAATATCCTGGTTTTCTTCAATGCTAGTGTTCCTCTAACCTACGGTAGTATGTCTTAGAAATAAATCCTAAAGACTTCATCATTTTACTTTGTGGAGGTAAGGCTATGGATGCAAGGAAATTCCTACCTAGATGCTAAGCACTTTGGAGATCTAATTTAACTTACTGCACTCTGACCATGAACACAAACTTTGCTACCAGTTCACTCAATCGAGAGTAGTTTGCAGAGGTCAGAAGTTAACATAAGATGTCACTGGTGCAGTGGTTGAGAATAGGTCAGAATGGACAACTGGATATTACTGTGTTGGAAAATAGCACCCTTTCTGTATTGCTGCTACTGTTTATATTAAATTACAACTTCTACCTGAGTCATATGTTTACTCAATTATCACAGCCCAATTATTTACATTTCATACCAACATTTGGCACAAAATCCCATCTCTTGTGTGTATGTGTGTGTACATAAGACAGATTTTATTGTCAGCATACAAATATTATATGTACTTACACATTCATTCATTCATTTATTCATTTAAAGCATCTCCTAGTCCCTCTTTCCAATCTCACCCCCATACTACGTACCTACATAGACCCTCTGTCCCTGCTGAATTTCTCTTTCTTGTTTGCAATAAAGAACATCAGACAGTGATGTTCTAATATCAAGAATACTTTAAGGATTTTCAGAACCAAGCTCCCATTATCAAGGAGTCTCTTTCACTTCCAATGACTTCGGTGCCACATTGGAGGGGTGCAGATTAAAGTCTGGAGTGTACACAGAAGATACACTGATTATCTTAATAATCAGATAAAGATAAATAACAAGTTTCTTTTAAAAACGTTATTCTGGACTATATTATTTCTAACACAATATTTGTGAAACCCCTGATGATTTTTCAAGAGAAAGACCCTTTTATTCCTAACTTCTCTGCTAGGCCAATTTATACATCCATCCTTAGTTTCTTCAACTGAAAAATGAGAACAATAAGATTGCCGCCTTTTAAAGTTTAAGGTAAATCCCAGATTAGGTAATGCACTGTAAATTTCCTTTTGCTTTTTAAAAGTGGCTTTATATGGAGTATTTATCATTATTTGTAGAAGATACTCTGCCAAATATCTAGGTATTTTTACAACAGTAACAAAATATTTGAAAGATTCTACTATTTGGTGTCCATGTGGAGAGACGTAATGCTGTAATATGACCTGCTGTTTTCACCCAAAGGATGAAACAGATTCATCCACCACAGTCATCCTCAGATACTTTAATTTATTTAGGGTCATATATAGAAATCTCAGATTCCAAATCTGTTGGTTCAAATAACATCCCATTTTCTGAGTATGTGTTTTGTTTTATAGTTTGTTCCACTCATGCCTTGAAAAGATAGCATCATAAAGCCAGAATCTCATGTGTAAATTTCTGCAGCCACAGAACCAAAAACAGATTTTTCTACAGTGAGTCCCAGATAAAATTTGATTCATGATTAATTCTTTAATATTTACATAATATCTTTGGAGAAATTCTGATTTTCTCCCTGAGTCATCAAAATAATCACTCATAATTGAGAACTCTAAATATGATATGATGGTGAAAAAATTGAATGCAGTTTTACATTTAAGAGATTAAATGTAAAATTTTAATTTTTATTTAATTTCAATAAAGGCTTGGTGACTGCTTCTTTGGGTCAAGTATGATGCTTAATGCTTGAACAAAGCCTCCTCTCTCAGACACACTGGCTATGACTTTCTCATTATTTACAATGAAAAGTAGCAAGCTCTGTAATAAAGTAATGCTTATATTGCAGTGAGTAAGGGTCCCCAGATGTGCCTGTGAAAGGGAAGGTGTGGTCAGAGATGACACCAAGAGGCATCTGTTTGGGGACAGGAAAAATGAGTAGCATTTTTCCAGGCAGAATATGTAGGGAGAGCATCCTCAGCAGGAAGAAATGCATGGAGAAAATCTTGAGTTTGGGTTTGTTTAGGAAAGTAGACAATTAAAGGACCAGACTAGGTGTGGTGAGAGCAAAGTTCTGACAGATGAGCAACCTATCATTTCCTCCCCATCCTTTCTTTCATTTTGCCTCTTCCATCCTTCTTTCCTTCACTCTTTATGGAATATCTCTCATGTACAAGGCATTGTGTTAGTTGCCAAGACAGACATGGCCTTGCTTGCTCTCATGTAACTGAGTCTATATCTGGAGAAAGACAATGAAAGGAAATAAGATTTTTTAAAGCTTACGGTGATGTATTCATGAAGAAGAAAAGAAAAGGGATGAGATGTGTAGAATATTATTAAAATATGCCTATCAAAAGAAACAGCAAATATGAAAAGTCTGAGTTAGGAAGATATTCAGTATGTTTGAAGACTTTAACAAAGGATAGTATTGTTGAAGTTCAAGATTCAGTGGAGGGAGGGCATCAGGAGTACATCAGGAAGGACCTTGGAAACTGTGCAGAGGAATTAATTTTTTCACTTGTAGGAGATGGGGAGCCACTTGAAAAAAAATACAGCAGGAGAGTGATATGACCTAAACCACAGCCAGATTTCACAGAACTTTCTGTGATGTAGAAATGTGCTCTGTGCTGTCCAAGATGGTAACCACTAGCTGTATGTGGCTATTTAGCCCTTGAAATCTAGCTAGTGTGATTGAGGGATTGAAATTTTTATTGTATTTAATTTAAATTCATTTTATTTGCATTCAAAGAGCCACATGTGGTTAGTGGCTGCTGTATCAGCAGAGATCTAAACTGAGTTAGAGATCACTTTGGCACCTGTGTGGATATCAAATGGCGGGAGATGGGCAAATGGGGCTCTTCGTAACTGCTCACATGAGAGATGATGGTGTTCGAGCTTAGGAACTAAAATAAACAGGACATGGTAATTATTTGGATGTGGGAAGTAAAGGACATTAAGGAATCTTGAAGAAACACCCTTATGGAAGGCTCATAACCTCTTCTATTAATCTACATTGCTTTCAAATTAGACATCGATCCTCTTTTGGCTTCTTTTAACCATATTTATCTAATTAATCACCAAATACACCAAACTGGTCAAAAAATTTACATAAAGATTAGCAAACTATAATTAACTCTTTCCAGAAATGCAATCTGGAATTTATAGGAGCTATGTGATATTTCTCTCGGGTGTGTGCTTTTTATGATGGGAGATTAGGAGTTATGAGGATAAACTCTTTCACACCCATGATGACCTTGACCCTCACTGTTCACCCTCAAGTGACAGGAATCCCAACCAACTCCCATGAATCTCTGTAGGCTCACAGTGACTTAAGGATGTCAGGGGAAATCTAGCAGTGAAGAGTATCCTTTAACTGCCTTAGATATCTTTTGGGGGCTGTCAATCATGCCAATAATGACTTTTCTCTATAAGAAAGGATATTCAAAGTTGAATGCTACATGGACAATAAAACAGAGATGGTGTGAGACAGAAAAACACATCATTGTGTAGCAGTATGGGCCGTAGGACCATATACAGAATTAAGATTTAATAATATATTCAGTGCATTTATTGTGGCCTTCCTGATTTTCAGCCTCTCTGCTAAGCCCTGTATATTAATTTCTTAGTTAATCCTCTCTTTAAATTACTTGTGTAGCCTACAAAAAATGTCATGACTCTCAGTGTTTGTAGTTGTAAAATGAAGATAATATACATTTTTTCCCAGTCATGAAGTTAGTGAGATAATAAGTATAATATCCTGGCCACAGTATCTGACACTTAATAAATTCTTAGTCAATGTTGAATAGCTATCAGAAAGGTGGTATTTGATTATACGTTTGTCCCATTTTTGTCAAAACCATTTATCATATGGAAAAATAAGTGTTTACGGAAAACATGCACATGAAGAAATAATAAAAGAGTAGTGCACAGCTATATTGAAGCAAGTTTTTTGAAAATGTCATAAAGTTATATACACTTAGAAATTTTAATTGGACATTCAGGCTCAGTAAATGCAAAAGACATATGGTAAGTGCTGAGAATTAAGAGGTAAACAAGGTGTGGCCTGTTAACTCTTAAGAACTAGAAATGCATTTATATTGAAATAGTTTGTTTGCTTGTCTATCACAACAGAAATAACACAAGCACACCATTTCAGTATTCAACCAGATATAATCTTTCTAGGGGGACAAAAGTATTTAAGTTGACCATCCCAAACTTGACTTGGATCCTGAGGCCCATTTGTAGGCACTTCAACTAAGCCTATTCCATTCCCCAGCAAACTGACTTCAAACACACAGGAGAGAGCTAATAAACGTTTGATAGATGGATGGAAATGGCATTTCTCCATTTTTAACACATTCTCTTCTTAAATATGCAATATTATGTTTTCCTCTGCAACACTAAGTCAAATCTAATTGTCCTTTATCAAAAGTAAGGTTGTATAACATATTGTGTCAAATCGGAATATAGGAATATAAGGAAAAATAAAGGTTTGGTTGAAATGACTCCCATAAATATTTGAACATAAGAGTATCAACCTCCCTTTGTTGGGATGCAAAATAGGGGATTTATTTTGCCTTATGAGTGTAATAATGTTAGATAACAGTGCTCAGCCTATACAATCAGCTTTGCTTCTCTCAGAATATAAACATTATTATTAAGTTTTGTACCCTAGAGGGAACAGAGACTTCACCAATCAGAAATAAATAAATAAATAAATACATTTAAAATCCCACATCAGCCCTTTAATTTCTTTCCTCTTTCAAGCTTCTTATGCTATTTTTCCATCTTAGATTACTTGTTTTAAAATAGTTGATCAATACATGCAGTTTGATAATTTTTTAAACACCTTTATTGGAGTATAATTGCTTTACAATGTTTTGTTAGTTTCTGCTGTGTAACAGAGAAAATCAGCTTTATGTATACATATATCCCCATATCGCCTCCCTCTTGTGTCTCCCTCCCACCCTCCCTATCCCACCCCTCTAGGTGGTCACAAAGCACTGAGCTGATCTCCCTGTGCTATGTGGCTGCTTCCCACTAGCTATCTATTTTACATCTATCTATTTTATCTATTTTACATTTATATCCATGCCACTCTCTCACTTCATCCCAGCTTACCCTTCCCCCTCCCTGTTTCCTCAAGTCCATTCTCTACGTCTGCATCTTTATTCCTGTCCTGCCCCTAGGTTCATCAGAACCTTTTTTTTTTTTTTTTTAGGCTCCATATATATGTGTTACCATATGGTATTTCTTTTTTTCTTTCTGACGTACTCCACACTGTATGACAAACTCTAGGTCCATCCACATCACTACAAATAACTCAATTTCGTTTCTTTTTATGGCTGAGTAATATTCCATTGTATATATGTGCCACATCTTCTTTATCCATTCATCTGTCAATGTCCTGGTATTGTAAATAGAGCTGCAACGAACACTGTGGTACATGACTCTTTTTGAATTATGATTTTTTCAGGGTATATGCCCAGTAGTGGGATTGCTGGGTCATACAGTAGTTCTATCATTAGTTTTTAAGAAACCTCCATAGTGTTCTCCATAGTGGCTGTATGAATTTAATTCCCACCAACAGTGCAAGAGGATTCCCTTTACTCCACACCCTCTCCACCATTTATGGTTTGTAGATTTTCTGATGATGGCCATTCTGACCGGAGTGAGATGATACCTCATTGTAGTTTTGATTTGCATTTCTCTAATGATTAGTGATGTTGAGTATCCTTTCATGTGTTTGTTGGCAATCTGTGTATCTTCTTTGGAGAAATGTCTATTTAGGTCTTCTGCCCATTTTTGGATTGGGTTGTTTGTTTTTTTGATATTGAGCTACATGAGCTGCTTATATATTTTGGAGATTAATCCTTTGTCAGTTGCTTCATTTGCAAATATTTTCTCCCATTCTGAGGGTTGTCTTTTCATCTGTTTATGGTTTCCTTGCTGTGCAAAAGCTTTGAAGTTTCATTAGGTTCCATTTGTTTATTTTTGTTTTTATTTCCATTACTCTAGGAGGTGGGTCAAAAAGGATCTTGCTGTGATTTATGTCAAAGAGTGTTCTTCCTATGTTTTCCTGTAAGAGTTTTATAGTGTCTGGCCTTCCATTTCGGTCTTTAATCCATTTTGACTTTATTTTTGTGTATGGTGTTAGGAAGTATTCTAATTTCATTCTTTTACATGTAGCTGTCCAGTTTTCCCGGCACCACTTATTGAAGAGGCTTTCTTGTCTCCATTGTATATTCTTGCCTCCTTTATCAAAGATAAGGTGACCATATGTGTGTGGGTTTATCTCTGGGTTTTCTATCCTTTCCATTGATCTATAGTTCTGTTTCTGTGCCAGTACCATACTGTCTTGATTACTGTAGCTTTGTAGTATAGTCTGAAGTCTCAGAGCCTGATTCCTCCAGCTCCATTTTTCTTTCTCAACATTGTTTTGGCTATTCGGGGTCTTTTCTATTTCCATACAATTTGTGAAATTTTTTGTTCTAGCTCTGTGAAAAATGTCAGTGGTAGTTTGATAGGGATTGCATTGAATCTCTAGATTGCTTTGGGTAGTACGGTAATTTTCACAATGTTGACTCATCCAATCCAAGAACGTGGTATATCTCTCCATCTGTCTATATTGTCTTTAATTTCTTTCATCAGTGGCTTACAGTTTTCTGAGTACAGGTCTTTTACCTCCTTAGGTAGGTTTATTCCTAGGTATTTTATTCTTTGTTGCAATGGTAAATGGGAATGTTTCCTTAATTTCTCCTTCAAATTTTTCATCATTAGTGTATAGGAATGAAACATATTTCTATGCATTAATTTTGTATCCTGCTACTTTACCAAATTCATTGATTAGCTCTAGTAGTTTTCTGGTAGCATCTTTAGGATTAGCTGTGTATAGTGTCATCTGCAAACAGTGACAGCTTTACTTCTTCTTTTCCAATTTGGAGTCCTTTTATTTCTTTTTCTTCTCTGATTGCTGTGGCTAAAACTTCCAAAACTATGTTGAATAATAGTGGTAACAGTGGGCATCCTTGTCTTGATCCTGCCTCAGCTCTTCTCCATTGAGAATGATGTTGGCTCTGGGTTTGTCATATGTGGCCTGTATTATGTTGAGGTAAGTTCCCTCTATGCCTACTTTCTGGAGAGTTTTTATCATAAATGGGTGCTGAATTGTGTCAAAAGATTTTGCTGCATCTATTGAGATTATCATATGGTTTTAATCCTTCAATTTGTTAATACAGTGTATCACATTGATTGATTTGCATGTATTGAAGAATCCTTGCATTCCTGGGATAAACCCCACTTGATCATGGTGTATGATCCTTTTACTGTGCTGTTGGATTCCGTTTGCTAGTATTTTGTTTAGGATTTTTGCATCTATGTTCATCAGTGATATTGGTCTGTAGTTTTCTTTTTTTGTGACATCTTTGACTGGTTTTGGTATCAAGGTGATGGTGGCCTCGTAGAATGAGTTTGGGAGTGTTCCTCCCTCTGCTATATTTTGGAACAGTTTGAGAAGGGTAGGTGTTAGCTGTAATCTAAATGTTTGATAGAATTCACCTGTGAAGCCGTCTGGTCCTGGGCTTTTGTTTGTTGGAAGATTTTTAATCACTGTTTCAATTTCAGTGCTTGTGATTGGTCTATGTATATTTTCTATTTCTTCCTGGTTCAGTCTCGGAAGGTTGTGCTTTTCCAAGAATTTGTCCATTTCTTCCAGGTTGTCCATTTTATTGGCATATAGTTGCTTGTAGTAAGCCCTTTTGATTCTTCGTATTTCTGCAGGGTGAGTTGTTACTTCTCCTTTTTCATTTCTAATTCTGTTGAGTCTTCTCCTTTTTCTTCTTGATGAGTCTGGCTAATGGTTTATCAATTTTGTTTACCTTCTCAAAAAACCAGCTTTCCGTTTTCTTGATCTTTGCTATTGTTTTCTTCATTTCCTTTTCATTTATTTCTGATCTGATCTTTATGATTTCTTTCCTTCTGCTAACTTTGGGTTTTTTTCGGTTCTTCTTTCTCTAATTGTTTTAGGTGTAAGATTAGTTTGTTCATTTGAGATTTTTCTTGTTTCTTGAAGTAGGATTGTATTGCTATAAACTTCGCTCTTAGAACTGCTTTTGCTGCACCCCATAGGTTTTGGGTCATCGTGTTTTCATTGTCATTTGTTTCTAGGTATTTTTTGATTTCCTGTTTGATTTATTCAGTGATATCTTGGTTATTTAGTAGCTTATTATTTAGCCTCCGTTTGTTTTTAAGTTTTTTTCCCCGTAATTGCTATCTAGTCTCATAGCATTGTGTTCAGAAAAGATACTTGATACAATTTCAGTTTTCTTAAATTTACCAATGCTTAATTTGTGAACCAAGATATGATCCTGGAGAATGTTCCATGAGCAGTTGAAAAGAAAGTATATTCTGTTGTTTTTGGATGGAGTGTCCTATAAATATGAATTAAGTCCATCTTGTTTAATGTGTCATTTAAAGCTTGTGTTTCCTCATTTATTTTCATTTTGGGTGATCTGTCCATTGGTGAAAGTGGGGTGTTAAAGTCCCCTACTATTTTGTGTTACTGTTGATTTCCCCTTTTACGGCTGTTAGCATTTGCCTTATGTAGTGAGGTTCTCCTATGTTGTGTGCATAAATATTTACAATTGTTATATCTTCTTCTTGGATTGATCCTTGATCATTATGTAGTGTCCTTCTTTGTCTCTTGTAATAGTCTTTATTTTAAAGTCTATTTTGTCTGATACGAGAATTGCTACTCCAGCTTTCTTTTGATTTCCATTTGCATGGAATATCATTTTCCATCTTTCAGTCTGTATGTGTCGCTAGGTCTGAAATGGGTCTCTTGTAGACAGCATATATATGGTCTTGTTTTTGTATCTATTCAGCCAGTCTATGTCTTTTGGTTGGAGCATTTAATCCATTTACATTTAAGGTAATTATCAATATGTACATTCCTATTACCATTTTCTTAATTGTTTTGGGTTTGTTTTTGTAGTAGGTCTTTTCCTTCTCTTGTGTTTCCTGCCCAAAGATGTTCCTTTAGCATTTGTTGTAAAGGTGGTTTGGTGATGCTGAATTCTGTTAACTTTTGCTTGTCTGTACAGGTTTTAATTGCTCCATAGAATCTGAATGAGATCCTTGCTGGATAGAGTAATCTTGCTTGTAGGTTTTTCCCCTTTCACCACTGAAATATGTCCTGCCACTCCCTTCTGGCTTGCAGAGTTTCTGCTGAAAGATCAGCTGTTAACCTTACGGGGGTTCCCTTGTATGTCATTTGTTGCTTTTCCCTTGCTGGTTTTAATATTTTTTTCTTTTTATTTAATTTTTGATAGCTTGATTAATATGTGCCTTGGCGTGTTTCTCCTCGTATATGTCCTGTATGGGACTCTCTGCAGTTCCTTGACTTGATTGACTATTTCCTTTACAATGTTAGGGACGTTTTCAACTATAATCTCTTCGAATGTTTTCTCAGACCCTTTCTTTTTCTTTTTTCTTCTGGGACCCCTATAATTTGAGCGTTGGTTCATTTAATGTTGTCCCAGAGGTCTCTGAGACTGTCCTCAATTCTTCTCATTCTTTTTTCTTTATTCTGCTCTGCGGTAGCTATTTCCACTATTTTGTCTTCCAGGTCACTTATCCATTCTCCTTCCTCATTTATTCTGGTATTGATTCCTTCTAGACAATTTTTCATTTCATTTATTGTGTTGTTCATCCTTGTTTGTTTGCTCTTTAGTTCTTCTAGGTCCTTGTTAAACGTTTCTTGTATTTTCTCTATTCTATTTCCAAGATTTTGGATCATCTTTACTATCATTACTATGAATTCTTTTTCAGGTAGACTGCCTATTTCCTCTTCATTTATTTGGTCTGGTGGGTTTTTACCTTGCTCCTTCATTTGTTGCTTATTTTTCTGTCTTCCCATTTTGCTTAACTTACTGTCTTTGGGGTCTCATTTTCTCAGGCTGCACGTTCATAGTTCCCATTGTTTTTGGTGTCTGCCCCCAGTGGGTAAGGTTGGTTCAGTGGCTTGTGTAGATTTCCTAGTGGAGGGCACTGGTGCCTGTGTTCTGGTGGGTGGGGCTGGATCTTGTCTTTCTGGTGGGCAGGGCTGCATCCAGTGTTGTGTTTCAGGATGTCTGTAAACTTAGTATATTTTAGGCTGTATCTCTGCTGATGTGTGGGGTTGTGTTCCTGCCTTGCTAGTTGTTTGGCATGGGGCATCCGACACTGGAGCTTGGTGGCTGTTGGGTGGAGCTGGGTCTTAGCATTGAGATGGAGAATGCTGGGAGAGCTCTCGCTGATTGATATTACACGGGTCTCGGTGGTCTCTGGTGGTCCAGTGTCCTGAACTTGGCTCTCCCACCTCAGAGGTTCAGGCCTGACACCAGGCCCAAGCACCAAGACCCTGTCAGCCACATATTTTGGGCAGCCGTCCTGTCATGGAGTTGCCTGAGGGCCGGGCATCCTGTCGGGGGCTCCTCTCCTTGGGTCCCGGAGATGCCTGAGGGGTGGCCTCCTGTCAGGGGCTTCCCAGTCAGGTGCAGTCACCTGAGGGCCAGGCGTTGGGTCTGAGTCATGCGGCGCGCTGGGCGCTAGCCTTCTCTGCTCCAGGGCACAGCACTGGGGGGTTCGGCCAGCATCTGAGACCCAAGTTACAGCTTCCATCAGGTTTATATCTGAGCCCCAGGTTTACGACTTCAAGATTCTCCAAACTTTTTTTCTTTTTATCTGTGCTCAGTCTACTTCCACTTGCTCATAGGGGGACTGCATTCAGAGGCCTCTCCTCCTGCACTTCAGACCAGAGTTTCTCATCAGTTTGATAATTTTTCATTATTGTTAGTCAGGTTTACCATACCACACTGGTTAATGTTTCAGCTAAATCAATTTGCCGCTTTAGCATTTGCATCTAAAAACGTAGAACAAATATATATTTGCCTAAGAGAAGACACTGTAGTTTGGAGGTAACATGTGCATTTGGAGCTAGATGACTAGCAGCGTGAAGTTGGGCAAATTACTCCACCAGTAAAGAGGTTCCGTGCACTTATCCGTGATGGACATACTCGGGGCAGATGTCCCTTTAAGGAAGGATGCCAGAGCTGTAGGATGAGCGGGCAGGGGAGACCCTCTAGACAGCAGGTCCTTAGAATCTGCCTCTTTTGCAGAAATTGTCCTCTCCAGGAGTTACCTGGAGATTAAGTCAGCAGAGGGATAAAGGCCCTACCATTCTGGCAGGACATAGGACTCCTCTGATGATCAATACTCATCCCACTGGGTTGGGCCAAGGCTTTGCTGGGATCGCACTGCAGTTTTACTGTTCCCTAAGTCTGCCTGCTTCTGTCCCCTTCCAGTCACAGGTGCTGCCCTCTAACAAACAGCTTGCACTTCAAACTCTATCTGCTTCCCAGGAAAACAACCTGCAACCAATGTGTTTAATGGGGATAAGAATACAGGTAATTCATAGAGTTCATGTAATACAGTGTAAATGAGACATATGTGAAGGGCACTGTGCTAAAACACTAAATAGGCATGACTGAAGATCCACAAAAAATTTCTGGTATTACTCATTAAATATCTACTCTTGTACTGGAGAATGCATGTTAGAGTTTGTTGAACATACTCCAGCAAGTCTGTTCCAAGTGAAATTCTATTTCATGCCACTTCATGCTTTCAGAGAGAGAAATGCTACTGTGCAAGTCAGAGGTTTTGTCAAGGCATTGAAGTGCAGAGGCTAGAGTCTGGCTAAGGCAATCATCAGCCTCAGTTCTAAAAACCCTGTATCGTAGTCATCACTGAGGCCCGGAGAACGGAAGGAGCAGGTAGAAAAATAGGGTATTATGAGAAATTCATGCAAGAAACAAATATATTCCCCAGTCCAAGAGAGTGAGCATCTCAGTCTTTTTCAGGATGTCCTTTCACAGTGTGTATGGCAGTTATGGTGATTTTCCCCAAAGCTACACTAAATGAAGCCAGATTTTTCTGGCTGACTCAACCTAAGTGCACACTGTCAGGTGCCCCATGAGAACTAACGTCCCAAGGGTTCTAAGGCAAGTGTGGGGGACATCAACCCCATCATATACAGCTGGACTCTAATAAAAGAATTTGTTTAAAAAATATTTTTAAAATCTTACCTTTAGGGAGTTTGCTAGACAGAATAAGATCCTGGAATTATGTGAGAACCAACTATTCAAATTACTGATGAAAATCCATGCTCTTACCAGTCTATGGTAGAAGATGACAAACTCTTTGGTAAAGTAAATATCTTAGGCTTTGCAGGTCATACTGTCTCTGTCACAACTATTCCAATGCAGAGTGGCTGTGTTCCAATAAAACTTTATTTTTAAAAAATGTGGGAGGCCAGATTCGGCACGCAGGCTATGGTTTGCTGACTTCTGGCCTCATGCAATAGACTTAAAGTATTCACTAGTCATGGGTCCTCCCTTAAGTAGGTTCTATGGAAAGGAAAAGGGGGCAACGTATATTCGACTACACAAATAGGAATAAGTGTCATGATGTTTGCAATGCTCTGCAATGCTTGATGTATTGGAATCTAGAGTACAGACCAGCACAGAAGCCTGAATGTCCTTTACGTCAAATGTTTCAGATTCTCTGAAAAATTACAGAAAGTTCAAAGACTAAATCTCTCCTTCTTAAAGAGTGCAAAGGGGCTTCCCTGGTGGCGCAGTGGTTGAGAGTCCACCTGCCGATGCAGGGGACATGGGTTCGTGCCCCGGTCCAGGAAGATCCTACATGCTGCGGAGCGGCTGGGCCCGTGAGCCATGGCCGCTGAGCCTGCGCGTCCGGAGCCTGTGCTCCGCAACGGGAGAGGCCACAACAGTGAGAGGCCCACGAACGGCAAAAAAAAAAAAAAAAAAAAAAAAGAGTGCAAAGCCTCTCAGCCAAGTAACTCATCTATGAAATCCTGGTGTAAAGAAACTTGAGTTCAAATTGATCTGGCTGCCCTGTCTTTAGTCCTAGTGATGTTCCTTAGAGCCCAGTTAGGGAGATGCTGCTCTTGGAGAAGGGCAGTGTATATTCTAGTTTCCAAATTTAACAGGAATAAATGCACTTTTATATTATAAAAACTATTTTGCTGTGGCAAATTTATAGGAACATACAATGTTGAGCCAACTGCAAGGAAAGATGTTGTTTAGAGCCACTAATAATGAAATAAAGCCCTTAGTTATGAATCAGTTATATATTTCACTGAACTCCAACTGTTTCTTTCTCACTGTTTAATTTCATTCTAGCTTTTGTTATTATGCCTAAAGAAACCATTTTAACATTTTCTCCCATGCACTTCGAGTATCAAAAATTCCATCTACAAGTTTTCAACTTTTGCCTCTAATTGCTCTACTGGTTGCTCTAACTGCTTTAATAAATAATATTATCTGAGTTCTGCTAGTCCCAGAATTCTAAAGTCCCTGCATCACATATTATTTATTATTCCTTTAAGGGAAAAAAGGAGTCTTTTTTCTACCCAAAGCTTCTCTTTATAGTGAGAGAGAAAGAGGAGGGAGGAAGGGAGAGAGGGAATAAAAAATGAGAGAAAATTATATACATACAGTCCACCCTCCAGATTAATACTAGGTTCTCTAGAGTGTGAGATATTTCCACTTTAACATCACTGGATATCTGTGGTTGCTTCTATTGCAATTCCTTAGAGAACTAGGAAACCTCTTCCTCTATGTGACCCTAAAGTTCCATAATCTAGTTTTGTTTATCATTTTCAGATATCCTTAAAGGTTAGTTAGATAAATGTGAAAGACTTGAATTTAACATGGCTATTTAACCAGCCTCCTTAGTATAGAACAAGGTCCATGAGGGCAGAGGATCTGTCTTTATAGAAATTCCTTAGGAAACCATAGATTAGATATAGATATAAATATATAGATATGGATATAGACAAGTCATATGTGCCATAGAATGTAATATATAGTATATATAACACGTTATATATATATATATATATATATATATATATATATATATATAGTGTAATGTGAATGAATGGCCATGTGACTAAATGAATATATGACTTAATTAATATTAATCACTATTAGCTGAATTAGCAGTACAGTGAGTGTTTTGGGAAAATGACTTGGAAAAGCTGGTACTGTTGAATTGGGAGACAATCAAATTTTAACTGGCTAAGAGTGTGCAGGAACTAAGTGACCAAGTTTTACTTGTTTTAAAAAGACTTAGTCCATGTACTAGACCCTTGTACGCTGTTGGTAGGAATGCAAAGTGGTGCAGCAGCTATGGAAAACAGTATGAAATTTCCTAAAAAAATTAAAATAGAACTACCATATAATTCAGCAATCTCACTTCAAGGCATTTATTCAAACTAATTGAAATCATATTAGCACTCCTACATTCATTGCAGCATTATTCACAATAGCCAAGATGTGGAAACAACCAAAATGTCCATCGACAGATGAATGGATAAAGAAAATGTGGTGTATAGACAGAATGGAGTATTATTCAGCCTTAAAAAGAAGAAAATTCTGTGATGTGCGGCAACATCGATGAGCCTGGAGGACATTTTGCTAAGTACAAGAAACCAGTCGCAGAAGGATGTTATAGCATGATTCCACTTATATGAGGTATCTAAAATAGTCAGCCATGGAAGCATAGAATGGTGGTTGCCAGGGGCTGGGAGAAGGGAGGAATGAGAAGTTGCTAGTCAATGGCTATAAAGTTTCAGTTACGCAAGACAAATAAGTTTTAGGGATGTGCTGTATAACATTGTGCTTGCAGTTAACAGTACTGTGCTGTACACTTAAAAATCTGTTAAAAGGGTAGATCTCATGTAAAGTGTTCTTATCACAATTAAAAACAACAACAACAAAAAGACAAGGTCTCTTGGGAGTTATTGCAAGATTGAGGAGAGAGTCAATCAATACACAGGTTATTCGCCAAACAATTGCCAGCTTTTCTACAGTATGAAACATTTCCACTGTAGCATCATTGGACATCAGGACTGTAAGAAGTGTTTTCAGGAAAAGAGCTCATTAACAGCAAGCCTGGTAACTGAGGCGAATTATAAAAATGCCAGAATACAAGTAGGAAAAAAAAGAAAAAGCAGTGTCTTGTGTTAAGTGGGCACTTACATTCAAGAGAGGAATTAGGGCACGGAGCACTGTGGCCGCCATGGTCATGTGTCAGCCTGCTTCGCCTGCTGAATGGCCATCATTCCCACTTTTAATTTAAGCAGCTCATGTAGTCTCACTCACGGAGAATGCTTTGCAAAAAATAAATAGGAAGCAACTATCTAAAAAAACAGTCACATGCCACTCAAAGCCATGGTGAAATCAAATATACACTTGACATGACTTTACTGAGCGGAAAAAAATGAGCCGTAGCAGGTTTACATGAAAGCACTGACCTGTATTTAACACCTACTCTGTGCTAGGAACTTTTACCTTAAGGATAAACAATTTGCTCCCTCAAATGCCATTTCAGAGTGTCTATCACAAAGTACCGACTCAGTAAACATTAGCTGTCATCATCCTACACACCTCATGCAAAGTACCAGAACGTAGCAAAGCATGCACAGACATAGTCGTCAGTGGTAAAAAGAAACCCGGGTTTAAACCCTGGCCCCACACCCCCTGCCATGTCAACATGCACAGGAAGCATCTTTTCAGAGTCTCAGTCTCCTTCTCCATAACGCTGGAATCATACTGACTACTTCATAGGTGTCTTTTGTGAGAACTAAGTGAAATGATACATAATAGAAACTTAGCACAATGTCTGACTCATCAAATAACAATAACGTTGTTTTTCCCTTTACCTCCCTAATCACAATTTGGTTCACAACCGATAGTAACAAACCCATACAAAGGGGCTAGACTGATGAGAAAGGAACACTCCACCCATACTCTGGTTAACTCCACAGACCTGATATATGTATGCTCCTTTTTCCTGGTATGCTTCCTGGACTGAATGAGACTATTTAAAGAATGAATAGTTTATTATTTCAATTAAATTGGTCTGCTAATTCAATGCAGTCTTTTTTATAATAGCCAAGATATGGAAACAACCTAAGTGTCCATCTACGGATGAATGGATAAAGAAGATGTCACACAAACATGTACACGCACACAACGGAATATTAGTCATAAAAAAAGAATGAAATCCTGCCATTTGTGAAAACACAGACAGACCTTGAAGGTATTATGATTAGTGAAATAAGTCAGAGAAAGACAAATACTGTATGATTTTACTCATATGTGTCATCTGAGACAAACTAATGAACAAACAAAATAAAATAAAAACAAATTCATAAATACAGAGAATAGATTAGTAGCTACCAAGAAGGGAACAGGGTTGAGGTGGTGAAATGGATGCAAGGGATCTGCTGTATGGTGATGGACGGTGACTAGACTTGTGGTGGTGCTCTCTCTGTAGTGTATGCAGATGTTGAACTATAATGCTGTACACCTGAAAATTATATAATTAAAAATAAACAAACACATAAAAGAAGATTTTGAGGAAAAAAAATTGGTCCTGCTAAGCCATCACAATACGTAGAGACACAGTTTGAGTCAGAGATCACAGGGAAAGAAAGGGAGTGTGACAAAGGAACAGAAAGCAGGCATTGCACTGCCAGAAAAAAAAAACAAAACTGCACCACAGTTCCATTCTTGACTATTTGTATGACAGGGGGCAAGTTAGTCTTTTCATCCTCCGTTTTCTCATCTGTTATAAATGAGTATACATATTATCTCATAAAGGTGTTAGGAAATGAACTGAATACATTTAGCACATCCCTGCCACATAGTAAGCACTCACTAGTAACAATATTCATCACAGTAGCAAGGGCAAATTAGACTAAATGATGTTAATTAGACTATTTAGCATGTAACTGTTAAATAAAAAATAACAGGTAGTTCTGCATTCTTCTTGAGTAGAAGAATCTCTGCTAAAATGAGTACTAGGATTTTATTTTATTTTATTATTTTTATTTATTTATTTATTTATTTGGAGCAGAGAAAGGTTTATTGCAAGGTGAAATGAGTACTAGGTTTTTAATTTGCATTTAAGATATGAAATTTATGGTAGCTTTATTAGTTGGTAGCGTTAATAGCTCCAAAGATGATATTATCCCAGAATACACATGAGGAAGCTGAGTCTCAAAGAATTCCAAGAGACCAGCTGTCTGACTGGAAGGTAGGAGTGACAGGATTTGAAATGTCTCTGCTGTAGTTTCAAGATACGACATCTTTTAAATAATTTAAACAATCGTATTCTGTATTACTGAGAGGCATACGGTATTGAAGAAAGTAGCACATGCTTAATTAATGTTCCCAGAAGGGAGACGGTAAGACCATGAATTTTGCCTCTGTGTCACTGTCTGTTTGCCCTGATGGGATTATACAGACCTAGATATAGATACAGATACGTTTATAGACATAGAAATAGGTTTAGTTATAATAATTTTAAAATACATGATATTTTCAGCTTGACAATGTGCTCTCAAAAGAAGTTGAGTCTTAGAGGAAGTTGACCAACCAATTAATGACTGCATGTTTTAACATGGCAGATGCCACAATAAATGCCTATTATTTGCTGGATGGCAAGGTAAACATTCCCCTAAAAGATGTGTACATTTTTGTTAGCATATAAAATACAACAGCCCTAAAGAGAAAAATCATGCTTTGTTATTTGTTACTTGATAGTTCCCTGAATATCTGTGTCCTCTAGTTCTGTTTAAAAAGGTTAAATGGCTCTAAATCTGTCTGCTAGACTTATAAGGAACTATGCACTGCTCTGGCTAGTCAGGAAATTTAATTTTCTACACAAATTAACCAATTGTGCATCGATAGAGGAAAGCTGCTCTCCATAACCCAGTTGGGGGACAGGGGTTGGGGGAGGGACAACTGCAAAAGTGCAGAACAGATACTGAAAAATGCAGTTGGTGATTCTTACATTCTAGATTCATTCCTATGGAGCCAGTCCACCTCCAGTCAGAACGGTGTGGGGCTCACTTTCTGAATAGTGCATCAAAACCCTGTTGTAAATGATTTGAAACAGTAATTGCCCCTCCTTTGGGTGGAACCATATATGCCAAGGAACTAGCACTTGCCTGACATCTATCAGAGCTAGAGTATGCCTGTGTCATCAAATGGTACATTATCTGTCCATCTCTTCCTGGTAACACAGCCCCAGATCCCCTTTAGTTCGCCTGGAAACAAAATGCTTCCAAGTTGGGCAGTTGTTGCTAAGCAGCCTCAAGCTTCTTCTTCACCTGCCTTTTATGCCACTGACAATTATAAAAAATAACAATAGCAATAACAATAACAATCAACTACAGTGATAATCATCACTTGATTCCCTGTGAGCTGGAATGATTATCAGTATATCTCCATTTTTACATCAGTCAATGGATAGATTATAAAATGGGCAAAAACATGTGGGGAGCTATGAACCTGGATGTTTACCCACTTCTAACCAATTTGAGGTTAGTATTGGTATCAAAAGTTACTCAAACTTCATCTCTGATGAAAAACATGTTTCTGCACAGGAAGTCTGTTCCCGCTGGTACTATAGATTCCATGTTTGGGGTGTACATGGGATTGCCCTGATATCTGAATCCCCATTTGCCCTGAGGGTCCTCAGCTTGGCATGCTCCTGGCCCCCTATGGGTTCTTTGCTGACAAGAGTAGAAATCTTGACAAGTCAAATGCTAAACTGACCACATGGCTGGTCTCTCAGACCAATCTTGTTTACTTCCTTCATATTCTCTCTTATGCTTGAAGATGTGAAGAAAGTGGCAATTGCTCTGTTCTGTGTTCTTTCAGAAGAAATGGAGTAACAATGGAAAACGGGGCAGATTTATTCATTCAACAAGTACCACTGTCTCTATTTATATTAGAATTTCAGTATAAAGCCATTTCACAACTTCACTATTTAGTCAAAAAATGGATGCCTATGTAAATTTATTTTTCTGGATACTTCCTGCCCTTGTATTCAATACTTGTCCCTCTGATAGATATGATTTTCTTAGCCAAATAGAGGCCATTCTGTGTGTCCACAACTTGTTGAGTTCCTTTAGAACAGAGAATGGGCCACTGACCATTCCTCAAATCCCCTTCTTAGAGGTTGAGCTCTTTTGAAGAAAGGATTTTTTTTTATATCCTTATGAGATACACTCTATTATCCTGAATTTAGAAATGACTTGTGTTAAAAACAACTTTTCTGGACCTGAAAATAATTCTTTTTTTGCCCAAACTCAAATTATTTGGGGTACTGATTATTCTGCTGGGTTTCACCTCCAGCCTTTTTCAGCACCCTTGGGAGTATTGGGAGTTTAATACATAAAAAAGAAGTGAAAAAGTAAAGCTTTCATAAAGCTCACTTGTCTAGAGTTTCCCTGAATAAAGTAATTAGAAAGGTATCTGCCGTAGGTCCCTGTAACTTAGAAATTGAATGACTTGGATATAAGCTGACATCTAACTCATAAATTAACTGGACAATTCTTTAAAACTGTATTCTTCCGTCTAGTTTTCTTTCTCTTTTTCAACAAACATTTCTAAAGCAATATTTGAAATCCACACTCAAACACATCATTAACTAACACTTCACCCTTGAAGACCAGTGGACAAGTTATAGATTTTCAGTGTTCTTTCAGAAGAAAGCTATTTAGCTTGAGCATCTACTGTCATTTGGGTGACTGGCAAAAGAGAAAAGATGTACACAGTTCAACAACAAGAAAAACCCAGAACTGAGCCTTATTTCTAAAAAAAGAAAGAAAAACTTTAACAAAGGATTATATTTCTCATCCTGGGAAAAATTTTGAGCAGGGAAAGTGTAAACAAAAGATATTTTTGAAATGGCAGAGAAAGGTTTTGTCTAAAAGGCACCAATCCAAACATGCTGACCTATAAGAAATGCCCATAAAGTGATAAAAAGATAATTTCAAAGCCAAACACCAAACACAGAAATAAAAGAGGGGGCCTCTTAATGTGTTGAGACAGTGATCTCATGCCTCTAAATTCTTATACATAATTCACTGTAACTGTCAAAGGAGAAAGAAAGAAAAAAAAACAGCAATACTTTTCTAATGCTAGAAAAAAAAAGCACAAACAAGCAAAAATAATATCATATAAAAGATCCACCCAAATGCACTGCAAAATATATTCGATTTTGGCTTTTTCATTGAGCTCTCTGAAAGGTTAATAGCTTTCTTCATCTTGATATTCCTGGCTCTGGGCATTGTATGCAGCTCTTCGCAGGTGTGTGCAACACACACACACAAGCGCAGTACATGTTGACCAAAATTCCTTGGTCATGTGAACACAGTCTCAAAGGCAGCCACACAGACTGCATATGTAATTACATTTTGTACTGATTTGCTTGTCATGCACTATAACCAGTTTTACTTTCAAAAGAGAAATACCTTATAGGACTGGACGTGATGTCGGGGTCACGAGCAGTCACTTGCCCAATCACTGAGTTGAGAGCAGCATTTTCATGAACTTCGAGGAGGTAAGTTGGTGAAGAGAAAACTGGAGGCTCATCTGCATCTTCGACAACAATTTTGACTGTCGCTGTGTCTTTAAAGGGCCCCCTGCTGCTGAAACGCGGGTCAGTGTGGACATTGGCTGCCTCTACCTTCAGTGTATAGGATTTTTTGGTCTCAAAATCCAGAGGCTGTTAAGAAATGACAAAGATGAATATTTCTCACTAATGATCATAGCAGCGAGAACAAATGAGTATAATGCTGATGGATGATCGTTATGTGCATTTAAGCCCATTTGTGAGCCTTAATGGGATCACTCTCCATTCCCCCAGATTCAACCTGTAAATTTTACAGGCATTTATTGATATCTGTTTATTATACAAGCTCAGTGAATCTAATCTCCTACTGTTTTGTTTTGTTTTGCTCATTTCACTTGGAATTCACAAAATATTCACAGTCATGAATTGTGCCATCAAAATTTCACTTCAGAGTCATAATAAAATTTTACTAGTGAAGGCATGATCTGCATACCAATCAGCCAGTTAATCGGGCCTCTGCTCGTCAGAGATAAGGCAGCATCGAACATAATCTCTATCTGGGAAGAATATTTTATCATTTCTGCAACAGTGTGTAAAATGTAAAGAACTAGAAATAATCAGTTTAGTCCATGGAGACATTATAAAGCACAATTTAGCACTAATCCCAACAAAGAGTGTTTTCTTATTTCACTTCCAGAGCATCACTGCTTTACTGATCATGTGGCTAAAATGAGGCTTATTATTTTTTAGGGCATTCTTAGAAGGTCTCTATTATATGAGTTCTGTGCTGTGAAGCAGGTGGGCATATAAAGAAATATGTATAGAGACACATATCTACCTGTGTTTATATTTAGGATAGATAGATAGATATATAGATAGACAAACAGACAGGTAGGTAACTAGGTCTGGTGGTGACTTCCACCAACCAGTTAAAAGCAATTTGAAATTACCTCATTGCACCATTACTGAAGATATTTCTGACCTATTAATGCCTCTTTCCTTAAAAGCCCCAGAGACTTAACTTAATGACCTATGTAAATAGAGGCAGGTAAAAGAACACAGTCCCCTTAAACAACCAGAAGGCCATCTGCATCAGAACCCTCACAGTCCAATTTTCTCAGCAACACATAATACTTCAGATGTCAAGGATGTAATTCTGTCAAGGTTCAAAGAGACAATTTATTTTCGCATGGCAATTCTTATAGGAAAATGAACTTTACATCTGCGGTGCAAGTTAAAAAAAAATAAGCTGGAACACAAGCTAGCATTAGTAAACTCTTTCAGAACTCCTGTACAAGCTTAAATATATATCCTTATTTCAAAATTTTATGTTGAATTTCATTCTAATTGGACTTAGATTTTTTTGATATATTTTCTAATAAACAAGGCAGATACTCAATCCCCTGTCTATTCCGAAATTACTAAACACAAGTACCCGTGTGTACATGAATAGGCAATTCAACATCAACATTTTCACAATTTGCTAATCACCCCTACTGTAACAATTTTGTTATCTCAAATTCTTTACAAACGCTGTTAAACTTAAGAGATTATATTCTGTTTAATTCTTTGTCCAACATAATGACAATCTACCCGAACACATCCTGGTGTCCATGGGATTTTGTCAGACAAAAAAGCGGACCCATGAATTGCAGGAAAATGACTCCTTACAGATTGTTCTCTAGAGTAAAATACATAGGTTTTTTGGTGTCAAGATGTGTAGTATATGCTTCCAAGTTTATGAATAATGGTGAATAAAAATACAGCAAACAGCTAATTGCTTCAGTTTATAAAAGCACCTTATGGTAACAAAGAATAGCAGTTAATAATAACAACAAAAATGACATTAGGAATCATTAGCCAAGGAAAATGTGTCTCTGGGTTAGTCAATAATTGACTCAAGTATAATTATACTGTACTCTATTTCACACATGAGTTTTTAAATACTTTGCAACTCTTAATACTGAGCTCCATCCAGGTTTAAAGTGAGTGTTACTCAGCAGAGTTAAAACAGATGCAGCCATTTTCTTTTCAAAATTGATTTTTAAAATTGATTTTGTATATAAAACTATATCCAGAAAATTCCAGGTTCTCACTTTCAATACCTCCCCAAAAGGGGATTTTAAGAGCATGACCATTGGAAGCACATCCCTGTGTAACATGACAGAGAGAGTCAGATAGTAAGCTTGGAGTCATGTCATTGTAATGCTGATCAAGACAGAGGGCAAAATTATTGGCTCCTGACAGTGTGACCTATTATCTATCTTCTAATTCATGAATCAGCAAATCCATTTTAAAATTAATTTGTACTACTTCATGGCAAGCATATAAAGAACAATGCTGAACAAAATACTCATGATGAAGATAAAAGGGTATTTTTCTTTGCAAATGCCCATGTCTGTAAAATACTGAACTGTGTTCTACACGTTTTTTAATGAATGTAGTTGTCACAATGAGAAATAAATATGGAAAATGTACAGAATTTTTCACATTTACCACACACACACAAATGATCATGAGCAAAAGCAGTCACAGATTGCAATATGGAGAGACATACCATGCTCCTGGACTGGAAGAAGCAATATTGTGAAAATGACTATACTACCCAAAGCAATCTGCAGGTTCAATGCAATCCCTAACAAATTACCAGACACTTTTCATAGAATTAGAGCAAAAAATTATACAATTTGTATGGAAACACAAAAGACCCTGAATAGCCAAAGCAATCTTGAGGTAAAAAAAAAAAGAGCCAGAAGAATCAGATTTCCAACTTCAGGCTATACTACAAAGCTGCAGTAATCAAGACAGTATGGTACTGGCACAAAAACAGAAATATAGATCAATGGAACAGGATAGAAAGCCCAGAGGTAAACCCACGTACATATGGTTACCTTATCTTTGATAAAGGAGGCAAGAATATACAATGGAGAAAAGACAGCCTCTTCAATACGTGGTGCTGGGAAAACTGGACAGCTACATGTAAAAGAATGAAATTAGAACACTCCCTAACACCATACACAAAAATAAGCTCAAAATAGATTAAAGACCTAAATGTAAGGCCAGACACTATAAAACGTTTAGAGGAAAACATAGGAAGAACACTCTTTGACATAAATCACTGCAAGATCCTTTTGGACCCACCTCCTAGAGTATTGGAAATAAAAACAAAAATAAACAAATGGAACCTAATGAAACTTAAAAGCTTTTGCACAGCAAAGGAAACCATAAACAAGATGAAAAGACAACCCTCAGAATGGAAGAAAATATTTGCAAATGAAGCAACTGACAAAGGATTAATCTCCCAAATATATAAACAGCTCATGCAGCTCAATATTAAAAAAACAAATAACCCAATCTAAAAATGGGCAGAAGCCCTAAACAGACATCTATCCAAAGAAGAAATACAGATGGCCAAGAGGCACATGAAAAGATGCTCAACATCACTAATTATCAGAGAAATGCAAATCAAAACTACAATGAGGTATCACCTCACACAAGTCAGAATGGCCATCATCAAAAAATCTACAAACAACAAATGATGAAGAGGGTGCAGAGAAAAGGGAAGCCTCTTGCACTATTGGTGGGAATGTAAATTGATACAGCCACTATGGAGAACAGTATGGAGGTTCCTTAAAAAACTGAAAATAGAACTACTATATGACCCAGGAGTCCCACTACTGGGCATATACCATATTTTGGACATGTGTCCAAAAGACACATGTACCCCAATGTTCATTGCAGCACTATTTACAATAGCCAGGTCATGGAAACAACCTAAATGTCCATCAATATCTGAATGGAAAAAGAAGATGTGGTACATATATGTAATGGAATATTATTCAGCCACAAAAAGAAATGAAATTGGGTCATTCATAGAGATGTGGATGGACCTTGAGTCTGTCATACAGAGTGAAGTAAGTCAGAAAGAGAAAAACAAATATCGTATATTAACTCATATATGTGGACTCCAGAAAAATGGTAGAGATGAACCTATCTGCAGGGCAGGAATAGAAAGGCAGATGTAGAGAACGGACGTGTGGACATGGAGGGGAAGGGAAGGGGAGGATGAATTGGGATATTAGGTTTGACCTAAATACACTACTATGTGTAAAACAGATAGCTAGTGGGAACCTGCTGTATAGCACAGGGAGCTGAGCTTGGTGCTATGTGATGGCCTAGTTGGGTGGGATGGAGGCGGGGAGGGAGGTCCAAGAGGGAGGGGATATGTGTATGCATATGGCTGATTCACTTCACTTTGTGGCACAAACTAAAACAACATTGTAAAGCAATTATACTCCAATTTTAAAAAAGCCATACATTCTTTGTATTATTTATGGAGATGTTTCTTTCTCCAATGGTAGGCCCACACCCAGGAAAAAAGCAAAGATGAGCTTCATTGACCACAATGCTTGGTCATTTGATCACAGTTAGGAGTATCTAATGATAGCAGGGTGGGCCCTGTCCTTCCAGTGCCAGAACTAGCCTGAATAACTGAAGCTGACGACTTTGTCTGTCTTTGAGTTTCCCTAAAAGCAGAGCCTGCAGTGAAGACACAGGGAATTTGAATGCATTTTGCAGAGATATTCTAGGAAGCAGGAGATTAGAAATGGGGAGAGTTCTATAGAAAAGGATGAAAAGCCATTGAACTTGCCACCTCTATGGGCTTATGAGGATTATTCCCACTGAAAATCCTCTAAGGAATCATAAACAATATGCCTCACAATAATTTCTTCAGTGAATAGGAACTGTCCACCAATCTTTGTCCCTCATTGCTTAAAGGTTGCCTTCAGAGTGCTGGCTTTCCTACATAGGTGGATGCTCTGGACAAGAACTGAGCAAGTTCCTGCAGCTCATGGAAAAACACTGAAACACAGAGAGGAAAGAAATGATGGGTGAGGTGGGAGGCTAGCACCACCATGGCCACTGTTTACCGAGGTTTAGCTGAAATATAAAGTAGGACTAGAAGATAGGATGTGCAAAAAGCACTCACTTTTGCACAGCTCAAGAAGGCAAACCTCCTTCAGTTGTAAGATTATGTCAGGAAGCCCACCCAACCCCTACCACCTTCAACATTCAAGTTTCAAAGAGGTATTCTGAAGATGAACAAAACCTTCCTGAGCTTACCTTTCTCAGTCTTATAATGCCATCCTGGGCCTGGGCATCAGAAGTGATTTCAAAGAGTGCTGTTCCATCTCCATCAATGATGTCATATGACGACTGTGCATTTTCACCAATATCCTGATCATTGGCCTTCACCCTCCCTATGGCAGTGCCAAGAACCACATCTTCTGGTACTGAGAAGTGATACAGACCTTAGGAAAGAGGAGAGACATTGAGCACTGCACATATTCCATTCTTCATTCATTCATCTAACAAATATGTATTGGGCACCTCTTTTGCTCTGGCTACTTCTGTACAGATACTACCAATAAAGTGACGGGAAAGACAAAAACAACCTTTCCACTGTGGAACGTACAGTCTTTTAAATGAGTCAGAGACAAATGTTCCCGGAAGAAGCAGTGATCTCTCTTTGAAACTCTTCTGAGTTATGGGACTTATTCAACCATATGTTTACCAAGTACATATTTGGAGCAGAGTTATATCAGGATATTAGTGAGTCTATGTGAATGTTCTTTCCAATTTGCTGTATAATCACATTGGCTGCCCCTGGGGATATTCATTGTTGCCCAACATAAACTATTAAGCTAATTTCAGCACAGATAGATGCAATGTGTAACATACTGAAAGTCACTTTTGAAGTTACCTTTATATTTACAGACTTGTAGACCATTTTTGATAAAATCCAATTACCAAGCTTCTGCTGTGCCCTGCAGCAAGCTGTTCAGACACATGAAACACTCCTCTTGTTACTAAAATTCTCCTTGCTCTGAAGACCAAAAATCCTACCTTCAAAACTCTCCAGGCAAAATACAGTTACAGTGTATGTGGCTTCTCCTATGGGGGCAGGAAAACGTGTCTAATTAGTGATATTAGTCCCATTTTTATTCAGATCACTTTGGCTGTTGTACTGGTGTCACTCACTTTCATTGGTGCAGGAAAAGTTGCCGGTACCCCAACTCCATAACCCCTGGCCATTACCACACCTGCCTTACAGCCAACTGCCAACTCTTGCATTTCTTTGCTGAGGGTTTCCTCTGGACTTCAGAACCCATTTTGTACATTGCCTGTCAGTCCAGAACTATCAGAAAATTAACACCCCCAGAGAAGCAGCCCTCAAAGGCTCATGCAACTTAATATATAAAATTCCAGGCTCCTTGCCCTCTCTGGCAGGATAATCTTAAGCTGGTCCTTTTCTTTTGTTTATTTACAGTGCTCCAGAGTTTCCCCAGTGGAATGAAGCTCCAGTCACCCCAGTCATCGCTGGCTTGATAACGCACACTGTCAGCTTTCTACTTCCTCTCGCTCACAATTCTCACTTCCCTGCTGGCGTTTCTTGGGATCATCTCCAAGATAAACTACTTATAATCAAATCCTTGTCTCAGTGCCTGTTTCCGGGGAACCCAAACCCAGACAACCAGGAAGTTGTAGTCCCATTGCAACAAGAACAAGGGAAAAATAAACATTCAATGAACCATAAACCCAAAAGGAAAAATTATACCTGGAGAACATTACCTCATTCTAGTTTGAACTCAATCACTGAGTCCCTTGGATAAACTAAGTCTCATTTTACCCAGGATAACAAGATTACTTTAGATGATGGGCAAGGCTTTCTTCTAGAACTAACACACTTTTATTTAATGATGAAGTTAGTGTCTCTTGAAATCATAATATTATGTGACCAGGGAACAAAAATGTTTTCCAAACAGTTTTGCCATAAGGAAGGCACCAAAACTCATTGGTCTAGCACAAGTCTCCCAATACCCTCATAATTGGTGTAATGATTCCATTTCCCTTCAACTTTGTATTCCAGGTAAAGTTTTCAGATGATTCCTTGAGGTGTGCTTATTAAATAAGACAGCAAGGGGCTCACCTTGCTACCAACCCTGCATCAGGAAGCCTTGGGAAACCAAGCCAATGAAACGTTTCTTTATCCACTTTTATTCTTCCTACTCTCATCATCCCTTTCAGTGGGATCGTAGTTAATCGATATTACCTCTAAGAAAGGGAACACTTGAAACTTATCCGCCACCACTTAACTGAAACAATAATTTTCTGAGAAAGAGGAGTTGCATGTTAGCGCATTAACTATAATGGCAACTGAAAACAAAAGAGTCAGAGGAAAGATGCAAGAGATGGCGCTTTTTATTTCAATCATTTGGTTTAAAAGGGTTGCATTGTTCTCTAATTTATGAATGGCCAGAGGTGAAAATTCTAAAATTCTTTTAAAAAAGAAAATTTTTTAACATCTTTATTGGAGTATAATTGCTTTACAATGGTGTGTTAGTTTCTGCTTTATAACAAAGTGAATCAGTTATACATATATATATATCCCCATATCTCTTCCCTCTTGCGTCTCCCTTCCTCCAACCCCTCTAGGTGGTGACAAAGCACCAAGCTGATCTCCCTGTGCTATGTGGTTGCTTCCCACTAGCTATCTATTTTACGTTTGGTAGTGTATATATGTCCATGCCACTCTCTCACTTTGTCCCAGCTTACCCTGCCCCCTCCCCATGTCCTCAAGTCCATTCTCTAGTAGGTCTGCGTCTTTATTCCCATCCACCCCGTAGGTTCTTCATGACCAATTTTTTTTTTTAGATTCCATATATATGTGTTAGCATATGGTATTTGTTTTTCTGACTGACTTCACTCTGCAAGACTCTAGGTCCATCCACCTCACTACAAATAACTCAATTTTGTTTCTTTTTATGGCTGAGTAATATTCCATTGTATATATGTGCCACATCTTCTTTATCCATTCATCTGTCAGTGGACACTTTGGCTACTTCCATGTCCTGGCAATTGTAAACAGAGCTGCAGTGAACATTGTGCTACATGACTCTTTGAATTATCGTTTTCTCAGGGTATATGCCCAGTAGTGGGATTGCTGAGTTGTATGCTAGTTCTATTTTTAGTTTTTTAAGGAACCTCCATACTGCTCTCCATAGTGGCTGTATCAATTTACATTCCCACCAACAGTGCAAGAGGGTTCCCTTTTCTCCACACCGTCTCCAGCATTCATTGTTTATAGATATTTTCATGATGGCCATTCTGACTGGTGTAAGGTGATACCTCATTGTACTTTTGATTTGCATTTCTCTAATAATGATGTTGAGCATTCTTTCATGTGTTTCTTGGCAATCTGTATATCTTCTTTGGAGAAATATCTATAGGTCTTTTGCCCATTTTTGGATTGGGTTGTTTGTTTGTTTGATATTGAGCTACTTGTAAATTTGGGAGATTAACCCTTTGTCAGTTGCTTCATTTGCAAATATTTTCTCCCATTCTGAGGGTTGCCTTTTCGTCCTGTTCATGTTTTCCTTTGCTGTGCAAAAGCTTTTAAGTTTCATTAGGTCCCATTTGTTTATTTTTGTTTTCATTTCCATTTCTCTAGGAGCTCAGTCAAAACGGATCTTGCTGCGATTTATGTAATAGAGTGTTCTGCCTATGGTTTCCTGTAAGAGTTTTATAGTGTCTGGCCTTCCATTTAGGTCTTTTATCCATTTTGAGTTTATTTTTGTGTATGGTGCTAGGGAGTGTTCTAATTTCATTCTTTTACTTGTAGCTGTCCAGTTTTCCCAGCACCATTTGTTGAAGAGGCTGTCTTTTCTCCATTGTATATTCTTGCCTCCTTTATCAAAAATAAGGTGACCATATGTGTGTGGGTTTATCTCTGGGCTTTCTATCCTGTTCCATTGATCTATATTTCCGTTTGTGCCAGTACCATACTGTCTTGATTACTGTAGCTTTGCAGTAGAGTCTGAAGTCAGGGAGCCTGATTCCTCCAGCTCCGTTTTCCTTTCTCAAGATTGCTTTGGCTATTTGGGATCTTTTGTTTATCCATACAAACTGTGGAAATTTTTTGCTCTAGTTCTGTGAAAAATACCAGTGGTAGTCTGATAGGGATTGCATTGAATGTGTAGACTGCTTTGGGTAGTATAGTCATTTTCACAATGTTGATTCTTCCAATCCAAGAAAATGGTATATCTCTCCATCTGTTTGTACTATGTTTAATTTCTTTCATCACTGTCTTATAGTTTTCTGCACACAGGTCTTTTGTCTCCTTAGGTAGATTTATTCCTAAGTACTTTATTCTTTGTGTTGCAGTAGTAAATGGGAGTGTTTCCTTAATTTCGCTTTCAGATTTTTCATCATTAGTGTATAGGAATGCAAGAGATTTCTGTACATTAATTTTGTATCCTGCAACTTTACCAAATTCATTCATTAGCTCTAGTAGTTTTCTGGTAGCATCTTTAGGATTCTCTATGTATAGTATCATGTCATCTGCAAACAGTGACAGCTTTTCTTCTTCTTTTCTGATTTGGATTCCTTTTATTTCTTTTTCTTCTTTGATTGCTGTGGCTAAAACTTCCAAACCAATGTTGAATAACAGTGGTGAGAGCAGGCAACCTTGTCTTGTTCCTGATCTTAGAGGAAATGGTTTCAGTTTTTCATCATTGAGGACAATGTTGGCTGTGGGTTTGTCATATATGGCCTTTATTATGTTGAGGTAAGTTCCCTCTATGCCTATTTTCTGGAGGGTTTTTGTATCATAAATGGGTGTTGAACTTTGTCAAAAGATTTTTCTGCATCTATTGAGATGATCATATGGTTTTTCTCCTTCAATTTGTTAATATGGTGTATCACATTGATTGATTTGCATATATTGAAGAATCCTTGAATTCCTGGGATAAACCCCACTTGATTATGGTGCATGATCCTTTTAATGTGCTGTTGGATTCTGTTTGCTAGTATTTTGTTGAGGATTTTTGCAACTATGTTCATCAGTGATATTGGCCTGTAGTTTTCATTTTTTTGTGGTATCTTTGTCTGGCTTTGGTATCAGGGTAATGGTGGCCTCGTAGAATGAGTTGGGGAGTGTTCCTCCCTCTGCTAAATTTTGGAAGAGTTTGAGGACAGGTGTTGGCTCTAATCTAAATGTTTGATAGAATTCGCCTGTGAAGCCATCTGGTCCTGGGCTTTTGTTTGTTGGAAGTTTTTAATCACAGTTTCAATTTCAGTGCTTTTGATTGGTCTGTTTATATTTTCTATTTCTTTCTGGTTCAGTCTCGGAAGGCTGTGCTTTTCTAAAAATTTTTCCATTTCTTCCAGGTTGTCCATTTTATTGGCATAGAGTTGCTTGTAGTAATCGCTCATGATCTTTTGTATTTCTGCAGTGTCAGTTGTTACTTCTTTTTCATTTCTACTTCTATTGATTTGAGTCTTCTCCCTTTTTTTCTTCATGAGTCTGGCTAATGGTTTATCAATTTTGTTTATCTTCTCAAAGAACCAGCTTTTAGTTTTATTGATATTTGTTATCGTTTCCTTCATTTCTTTTTCATTTATTTCTGATCTGACTTTTATGATTTCTTTCCTTCTGCTAACTGGGTTTTTTTTGTTCTTCTTTCTCTAACTGCTTTAGGTTCAAGGTTAGGTTGTTTATTGGAGATGTTTCCTGTTTCTTAAGGTAGGATTGTATTGCTATAAACTTCCCTCTTAGAACTGCTTCTGCTGCATTGCATAGGTTTTGGGTCATTGTGTCTCCATTGTCATTTTTTCTAGGTATTTTTTTTTCTTTTTTTTTTTATACATATACATATATCCCCATATCTATTCCATCTTGGGTCTCCCTCCCTCCCACCCTCCCTATCCCACCCCTCTAGGTGGTCACAAAGCACCGAGCTGATATCCCTGCGCTATGCGGCTTCTTCCCACTAGCTATCTAGTTTACATTTGGTAGTGTATATATGCCCATGCCACTCTCTCACTTTGTCCCAGCTTACCCTTCCCCCTCCCCGTATCCTGAAGTCCATTCTCGAGTAGGTCTGCGTCTTTATTCCCGTCTTGCCCCTAGGTTCTTCATGACAATTTTGTTTGTTTTTTAGATTCCATATATATGTGTTAGCATACGGTATTTGTTTTCCTCTTTCTGACTTACTTCACTCTGTATGACAGACTCTAGGTCCGTCCACCTCACTACAAATAACTTAATTTCATTTCTTTTTATGGCTGAGTAATATTCCATTGTATATATGTGCCACATCTTCTTTATCCATTCATCTGTTGATGGACACTTAGGTTGCTTCCATGTCCTGGCTATTGTAAATAGAGCTGCAATGACCATTGTGGTACATGACTCTTTTTGAATTATGGTTTTCTCAGGGTATATGCCCAGTAGTGGGATTGCTGGGTTGTATGGTAGTTCTATTTGTAGTTTTCTAAGGAACCTCCATACTGTTCTCCATAGTGGCTGTATCAATTTACATTCCCACCAACAGTGAAAGAGGGTTCCCTTTTCTCCACACCCTCTCCAGCATTTATTGTTTGTAGACTTTTTGATGATGGCCATTCTGACCGGTGTGAGATGATGTCGCATTGTAGTTTTGATCTGCATTTCTCTAATGATTAATGATGTTGAGCATTCTTTCCTGTGTTTGTTGGCAATCTGTATATCTTCTTTTTTTTTTAAATTTTTTTAATTTTTTGCTTTATAACAAATTTAATCAGTTATACATATACATATGTTCCCATATCCCCTCCCTTTTGCGTCTCCCTCCCACCCTCCCTATCCCACCCCTCCAGGCGGTCACAAAGCACCGAGCTGATCTCCCTGTGCTATGCGGCTGCTTGCCACTAGCTATCTACCTTACGTTTGGTAGTGTATATATGTCCATGCCGCTCTTTCACTTTGTCACAACTTACCCTTCCCCTTCCCCATATCCTCAAGTCCATTCTCTAGTAGGTCTGTGTCTTTATTCCTGTCTTACCCCTAGGTTCTTCATGACATTTTTTTTTTCTTAAATTCCATATATATGTGTCAGCATACAGTATTTGTCTTTCTCTTTCTGACTTACTTCACTCTGTATGACAGACTCTAGGTCCATCCACCTCATTACAAATAGCTCAATTTCATTTCTTTTTATGGCTGAGTAATATTCCATTGTATATATGTGCCACATCTTCTTTACCCATTCATCCGATGATGGACACTTAGGTTGTTTCCATCTCTGGGCTATTGTAAATAGGGCTGCTATGAACATTTTGGTACATGTCTCTTTTTGAATTATGGTTTTCTCAGGGTATATGCCCAGTAGTGGGATTGCTGGGTCATATGGTAGTTCTATTTGTCGTTTTTTTAAGGAACCTCCATACCGTTCTCCATAGTGGCTGTACCAATTCACATTCCCACCAGCAGTGCAAGAGTGTTCCCTTTTTTCCACACCCTCTCCAGCATTTATTGTTTCTAGATTTTTTGATGATGGCCATTCTGACTGGTGTGAGATGATATCTCATTGTAGTTTTGATTTGCATTTCTCTAATGAGTAAAGATGTTGAGCATCCTTTCATGTGTTTGTTGGCAGTCTGTATATCTTCTGTTGGAGAAATGTCTATTTAGGTCTTCTGCCCATTTTTGGATTCTAGGTATTTTTTTATTTCCTCTTTGATTTCTTCAGTGATATCTTGGTTATGTAGTAGTGTATTGTTTAGCGTCCATGTGTTTGTATTTTTTCCAGTTTTTTTCCTGTAACTGATATCTAGTCTCATAGCGTTGTGGTTGGAAAAGATACATGGCATGATTTCAATTTTCTTAAATTTACCAAGGCTTGATTTGTGACCTAAGATATGATCTATCCTGGAGAATGTTCCATGAGCACTTGAGAAAAATGTGTATTCTGTTGTTTTTGGATGGAATGTCCTATAAATATCAATTAAGTCCATCTTGTTTAAGGTATCATTTAAAGCTTGTGTTTCCTTATTTATTTTCATTTTGGATGATCTGTCCGTTGGTGAAAGTAGGGTGTTAAAGTCCCCTACTATTTGTCTGTTACTGTCGATTTCCCCTTTTATGGCTGTTAGCATTTGCCTTATGTATTGAGGTGCTCCTATGTTGGGTGCATAAATATTTACAATTGCTATATCTTCTTCTTGGATTGATCCTTGATCATTATGTAGTGTCCTTCTTTGTCTCTTGTAACAGTCTTTGTTTTAAAGTCTATTTTGTCTGATATGAGAATTGCTACTCCAGCTTTCTTTTGATTTCCATTTGCATGGAGTATCTTTTTCCAGCCCCTTACGTTCAGTCTGTATGTGTCTCTACGTCTGAAGTGGGTCTCTTGTAGACAGCATATATATGGGTCTTGTTTTTGTATCCATTCAGCTAATCTGTGTCTTTTGGTGGGAGCATGTAGTCCATTTACATTTAAGGTAATTATCAATACGTGTGTTTGTATTACCATTTTCTTATTTGTTTTGGGTTTGTTTTTGTAGGTCTTTTCCTTCTCTTGTGTTTCCTGCCTAGAGAAGTTCCTTTAGCATTTGTTGTAAAGGTGGTTTAGTGGTGCTGAATTCTCTTAGCTTTTGCTTGTCTGCAAAGGTTTTAATTTCTCTGTCGAATCTGAATGAGATCCTTGCAGTAATCTTGGTTGTAGGTTTTTCCCTTTCATCACTTTAAATATGTCCTGTCACTCCCTTCTGGCTTGCAGAGTTTCTGCCAAACGATCAGCTGTTAACCTTATGGGGATTCCCTTGTATATTATTTGTTGTTTTTCCCTTGCTGCTTTTAATGTTTTCTTTGTATTTAATTTTTGATAGTTTGATTAATATGTGTCTTGGTGTGTTTCTCCTTGGATTTATCCTGTATTGGGCTCTCTGCGCTTCCTGGACTTGATTATCTATTTCCATTCCCATATTAGGGAAGTGTTCAACTATAATCTCTTCAAATATTTTCTCAGTCCCTTTCTTTTTCTCTTCTTCTTCTGGAACCCCTATAATTTGAATGATGGTGTGTTTAATGTTGTCCCAGGTCTCTGAGACTGTCCTCAATTCTTTTCATTCTTTTTTGTTTATTCTGGTCTGCAGTAGTTATTTCCACTATTTTATCTTCCAGGTCACTTACCCATTCTTCTGCCTCAGTTATTCTGCTACTGAATCCTTTTAGCGAATTTTTCATGTCTTTTATGGTGTTGTTCATCATTGTTTGTTTGCTCTTTAGTTCTTCTAGGTCCTTGTTAAACGTTTCTTGCATTTTCTCCATTGTAATTCCAAGAGTTTGGATCATCTTTACTATCATTATTCTGAAATATTTTTCAGGTAGAAAGCCTATTTCCTCTTCATTTGTTTGGTCTGTTGGGTTTTTACCTTGCTCCTTCATGTGATGCGTGTTTCTCTTTCTTCTCATTTTGCTTAACTTACTGTGTTTGGGGTCTCCGTTTTGCAGGCTGCAGATTCATAGTTCCTATTGTTTTTGGTGTCTGCCAGCAGTGGCTAAGGTTAGTTCAGTGGGTTGTGTAGGCTTCCTGGTGGAGGGGACTAGTGCCTGTGTTCTGGTGGATGAGGCTGGATCTCGTCTTTCTGGTAGGCAGGACCGTGTCCAGTGGTGTGTTTTTGGGTGTCTGTGGCCTTATTACGATTTTAGGCAGCCTCTCTGCTAATGGGTGAGGTTGTGTTCCTGTCTTGCTAGTTGTTTGGCATAGGGTGTCCAGCACTGTAGCTTGCTGGTCGTTGAGTGGACCTGGGTCTTGTTGTTGAGATGGAGATCTCTGGGAGATTTTCACCGTCTGATATTATGTGGAGCTGGGAGGTCTGGTGGACCAATGTCCTGAGTTTGGCTTTCCCAACTCAGAGGCACAGGCCTGAGGCCTGGCCGGAGCACCAAGACCCTGTCATCCACACAGCTGAGAATAAGATGGAGAAAAAAAGAAAGAAAGAAAGAAAAAATAAAATAAAATAAAGTTATTAAACTAAAAAATAAAAAATGATTATTAAAAATAAAAATTATTTAAAAAGTAATTTAAAAAAAGAAAGAAAGAAGAGAGGAACCAAACCAAAAAACAAATCCACCAATGATAACAAGCACTAAAAACTATACTAAAAAAAAAAAACAAAACAAAAAAACCCCAGACAGACAGAACCCTAGGACAAATAGTAAAAGCAAAGCTGTACAGACAAAATCTCACACAGAAGCATACACATACAGACTCACAAAAAGAGAAAAAGGAAAAAAAATATATATATATCATTGCTCCCAAAGTCCATTGCCTCAATTTGGGATGATTCGTTGTCTATTCAGCTATTACACACATGCAGGGTACATGAAGTTGATTGTGGAGATTTAATCCGCTGCTCCTGAGGCTGCTGGGGGAGATTTCCCTTTCTCTTCTTTGTTTGCACAGCTCCTGGGGTTCAGCTTTGGATTTGGCCCTGCGTCTGTGTGTAGGTCACCTGAGGGCGTTTGTTCTTTGCTCAGACAAGACGGGGTTAAAGGAGCAGCTGATTAGGGGGCTCTGGCTCACTCATGCCGTGGGGAGGAAGGGGTACAGAATGCAGCGGCAGAGCCCAGCATGACACTGCAAGAGCTTGAGGCGCCATGTGTTCTCCCAGGGAAGTTGTCCCTCAATCATGGGACCCTGGCAGTGGCGGGCAGCACAGGCTCCCTGGAGGGGAGGTATGGATAGTGACCTGTGCTTGCACACAGGCTTCTTGGTGGCTGCAGCAGCAGCCTTAGCGTTTCATGCCCGGCTCTGGGGTCTGCGCTGATAACCACGGCTCGCGCCCATCTCTGGAGCTCATTTAGGCAGTGCTCTGAATCCCCTCTTCTCGCGCACCCCAAAACAATGGTCTCTTGCCTCTTAGGCAGCTCCAGACTTTCTCCCAGACTCCCTGCTGGCTAGCTGTGGCGCACTAGCCCCTTCAGGCTGTGTTCATGCAGCCAACCCCAGTCCTCTCCCTGGGATCCGACCGAAGCCCGAGCCTCAGCTCCCAGCCCCCACCGGCCCCGGCGGGTGAGCAGACAAGTCTCTGGGACTGGTGAGTGCTGGCCGGCACCAATCCTCTGTGCGGGAATCTCTCCGCTTTGCCCTCCGCACCCCTGTTGCTGCGCTTTCCTCCATGGCTCCAAGGCTTCCCCCCTGCACACCCCCTGTCTCTGACAGTGAAGGGGCTTCATACTGTGTGGAAAGCTTTCCTCCTTCACAGTTCCCTCCCAGAGGTGCAGGTCCCATCCCTATTCTTTTGTCCCTGTTTGGTTTTTTTTTGCCCTACCCAGGTATGTGGAGAGTTTCTTGCCTTTTGGGAGGTCTGAGGTCTTCTGCCAGTGTTCAGTTGGTGTTCTGTAGGAGTTGTTCCACATGCAGATGTATTTCTGATGTATATGGTATCTCCACGGCTCACTCCTCCGACATCTTGAAGCTCTACCTCATGCTATCCACAAGGAAAATGTTCCAGTGGATTAAAGTCCGAGCCCCCACTTCCAGCTGGACCCAGTTGTGGTGCTTTTCCCAAAGCTGAGTCGGTGAAGCAAAACTGGTCAAGAGGCACCGCTCTCACTCCCACTTTTCCTAAAATTCTTAATGAAATGCATCTTTTCTGTTCTTTACCTTGGCATTTTTGCAGAGAAATTCTCTAAGGTACCTCAAATGTGTCATTTTCAAACTGCACCTCTGTCTTTCCCTTCCTCTCTCACTCTCCTTCTCCCTCCCCTCTCTTCCCTCTCTCTTCAAAAGCTGGTTTTCCTAAGGTATTTCCTATCCCAGCAAAGAGCACTAGCATGCATGTAATCTCTCATGTCAGAAATAGGATAACTCACCTCCTCAACCGAAAATGCAATCTATCCTTAGATTTTTTGTTACCATTATCTCTTAAATATCTAACACCCTTATGCACTTTCTCCATTCCCACTGCGACCAACCTTGCTTGCCAGGGCTTCCATCACCTTTTACATGAATGATTACAAGCACCCCTTAACTGGCTGCAGTGTGGAAAGACACTGGAAGAAGGCCAGATTCCATTTTCTCTGATTTCCCTAGAATCAAATCTTATTGCTTAACCTACAAGTTAAAATATTTTAATGGCTTCCTAGTGATCTTAGGATAAAGGTCATGGTACTTAAAATGACCTGCAAATCCAAGGATGGCTAACTCCTGCCTCACCTAACTCTCCAGCCTCGTGCTCCAGCTGTAGTGAATTTTTTTCAGTTCTCATCCAGGGCCGTACACCCTTCTTCCTTGGGACTTTTGGACATCCTTTTCTTCCAGTTGCAATGTCCATCCTCCCTTTCCCAGTTTCACCTTCTTCCAGCTAATTCCTATTCATCATTTGTTTCTCTCATTACAAGACTCTCCAGGTCAGAAAGTCCTTCCCAAATCATCTCTCTAATGTCACATTACTTGGATAAATGCACAGAAGGAAAGGGTTCTATGAGAGTACAAGAAAGTTGGCAAATAATGATTGTCTCCTTGATTCATTGATGGTGGCTGCCTACAATGCTGTTGAGAGGTTTCTGGGGCCAAGCACAGCTTAAGTAGGAACGGGTAGAGTCAGTGATCACTGATGTCCTGCCAGCCACAGGAAGGAGGAGTGTATATTTTGCAGCAAGTGTACTGTATATCTGCCTTCCCCACCTCAGGCTCTAGAGATTTAGTTTCTTTTATACAAGTGGGACTATTGATAGAACAATATCTGAGGTGCATTTCAATCATTCTCTTGAGTTTTCTTAATGGGAGGTATCATGCAATAGAGAAATTAGCACAAATCTTGCAGCCAAACTTGCTGGTTCTAATTCTCAGCTCCATTGTTTACTTTATGCTTAATATTCAGAAATGTTCTTAAATTCTTTGAAACCTGTAAAGTGAGGATACATTTAGCACCAAAATGATAGGAGAGTTCATAATTTTTCATATATATGAATTACCATACCTTGCACATAATAAGCACTCAGTGATTGATATCAGTTTTTCAAATCACTGAAAATTAGAATATAGATTCAAAGGGAAACATCATACTTAGATGCTCACCAGTGTGGGGAATTCACTTACTCTGGGCAAATTTTGGAGGATTGTCATTCACGTCAGTGAGGGTCACTGTAAGTGTTGTGGTTCCAGACAGGCCACCCGAGTGTCCACCCATATCTTTGGCTTGGATAACAACCAGGTACTCCTCCTTGGCTTCTCTGTCCATATTGGGAA
This sequence comes from Hyperoodon ampullatus, assembly GCF_949752795.1. NCBI lineage: Eukaryota > Metazoa > Chordata > Mammalia > Artiodactyla > Ziphiidae > Hyperoodon > Hyperoodon ampullatus. The sequence continues at coordinate 24,438,252 of NC_136931.1, read as the reverse complement.
GGGCAGTTTTTATAATTGCTGAGGGGAAAAAAAAAGGGAGAATGACTTTCAGCCGGACAGCTCATTCAAAAATCAATGTGTGAATCACACACATACACACACACACACACACACACACACAGAAACACACACGTGCATACATCAGGACCCCACTCAGATAATTTTCTGTTTTCTCTTGACATTTAGCTGGTGTGCATCTCTGATGCCAACACTGAGAAAGACTGTAGTCATAGACAGTAGTGGATAACTTGCAAAAATACATTTTATAATGTATAAAAAAAATAACTTACAAATATATACATTAGAAAGTAAGCTGAATGACATACTCTTGCCTACCAAATTAAAGTATAAATCATAACATAGCTTCATCTACTCAGGAAAATCCTGGAAGTGAAAGAATCCTACGATTTATCACAGACTCCAATTCCCCTACAAGAGACGTAAATACACAAATAGCTAGAAGGCTCTGAGGTCAAAGATAAATCATTCTGAGGCTCACAAATACATCAGAGAGATGAAAGAAAGAAAAGATTAGAATCAACTCAGACAAATAAAATGCCAATCAGAGTTAATACAGGCAAGTGTCTAAATCCTAAGGCATTGTTCAACTACATTTATATTTTAATTGTTTAGTTACATCATGACTATAGTAAAAGTAATAAATATTTTAGAGAAATGGGAAGATATAGAAAAAGAAAAGGGAGTAAACATAAAATCATATAAAATAACATAATATCAGTGCTAAAATATTAGTATTTTTTCTAACATATTTTCAGGGTTTCATCTTCTGCTTCTTTGTGTGTGTCACTAGTAATTTAATATTCTTATTAAAGATTCAAAATCTTCTTAGATACACCTGATGTTATTTTGAAAAATCTTTATTTAGCCCTCTCCCTACCCTCATACCTCTTTTCATAGACAGATACTGCTAACATATTGATGTGTATATTTTCACATGTATATGCATACAAATGTGCAAATGTGCATATGAACATTTAACCACAAATGTGATCACAGTATAGTCACTGTTCTGAGACTTTCTTTTTTTCACACAATGGATATCTTTCAGATCTTGTCAATGGTTAGAGGCCCAACTCATTACTTCTTTTTTTTTTTTTTTTTTTTGGTATGCGAGCCTCTCACTGTTGTGGCCTCTCCCGTTGCGGAGCACAGGCTCCGGACGCACAGGCCCAGCAGCCATGGCTCACGGGCCCAGCCGCTCCGCGGCATGTGGGATCTTCCCGGACCGGGGCACGAATCCGTGTCCCCTGCATCGGCAGGCAGACTCTCAACCACTGCGCCACCAGGGAAGCCCCTCATTACTTCTCATAGCTGCATAATTTTTCATTGAATTAATGTACTATGAGTAACTTGGACATTCCCATATTAACTGATATTACTATTTTTCCCATTTCAAATAACTATCCAGATATCTTATTATGATGATACTATATTTTTCTGTGTCCTACAGTTTTACTTAACTCTATGCCATTAGATGCCCACCCCACATTACTAAAAGCCCATAATAGAAGTGTTTGTCACTAGCCCAGAATATCCCTATTGAATGAATGTGTTACCTCTCTGGACCAAGTGAAAGAAAATTCTCTGCATTAAAGACAATTTGCCCCTCACTTCTAACCTCAGGGACATCATAAATGTTCAATTCAAATTGAAGATGAGTGAATCACTTGGTCATGTCTGAAGTTGTAATCCTGTGTTTTTGGACTCATATGCTCTAATTATATCATCTGTCTGTAAAAGGTTTGCAAGGATTTCAAGTCCCTGAATCATTCAAGTATCAGCCGAGGCACAAGAGTGCCCAGGGAAATCTAATCCACCCAGTCAGTGAGCAGGCTCTGGGAAAAACTGTCAGTTCCTATGCACTTTCTTCAACCTTGAAGCCACCTTTATATCAGAGCTTCTCATTCAGGGAGCACTCAACTGGATAACCCTGCCTATTTGGAAATATGGATAGCAACATACTGATATCTTTCAATACAGTGATTTGTTTCAGGATTTGACCATATTGTAATATAAGTCAATAAGTCATACATATATGGTTATAAACAAAAAACTGAAAGAAGAAAAAAATAGAGATATAGCAATCATTCTGATTTGGATCACTGTGAGGCATTGCTGAGGGGAAAATAAACATCTAGGCGAAAGACAGTAAAAACAACAATAAGAAAACCTCATTATCAGCATGACAAGATGCCAACACAGTTACTCCGCTATGGATGTATATTTTCATGACTCAGAATCTTCAGTATGGGCCCAATTCCAGTAAGAAGGATTAGAAAACAGTTTTACCCCCGTGCTAGTAACGTAACTTGTAGTTTGTAAAGTTTAGGTACCACCACAATTTAAGGTCATCATGAATTAAAGCCATCCATTGGACTTTGGAATTTGATGTAGAGCTTCTAATAATCAGAGAAAAGTGATATAATTCCTCAAGGGAGGCAGCAACTGTTTTCAAAGAAGTTGATGGATTAAGGTCTACACATTAATCCTCTTAGGTTACTTCAGTGGAAGAATTTTTACAGCTTCCTCAGAGTCAGAGAAGACTGGTATGTATTATTCTCATCATTTTTTTAATATATCATGAGCGTAAATTAAAAAAAAAACTGTGATGTCTCTCAGACACATGGAATTAAAATAGTTTTGAAGCTCGTTTGAAAATAGCATACTTGGGTCAGTGTCTGTGAGTTGTATCAGAATATGAGTGAAGCATCATGACAGAGGGCCTTGCTTTAATGGGACAAGAAGAGCTCCCTGGGTTTCCACCTATTACAGAAATGTTGATGTCCTCCAGCATCATGGTATACAGCTTCCTACTACCTACGATGCACATCTGCTGACAAGTTAGAGTCCCCTTATAAATGCTCCAACCTACTGAAGTCAAGCAAGTTTGGTTTCTCATATTATCCTCACATGAGCTTTGTGATCATGAACACATTATTAAACACACCAGGGCTCACCTCCCCTGTTAAATGGAGATAATAGTCAGCCTCTCATCAAGGGGATTCTAAGACTATGTGAGATAAATCATGCAAAGTTCTTGTCACACAGTAGTTACCCAACCGTACTGTCTCCCCTCCCCTTCTGGCTTCCCAAACAGAATTTAATGCTTATCTGGATACTGGTTCGAGTGCTGAACACTTGCCAGCTGCTCTTCCACATCCACTCTCCAGCATTCTGCACCTACTCTTGGCGTGGGAGAGTGACCTCTATGGATGGACTTACTTGCTGGCTTTGTGTTAGACTCCACCAATGCACACTACCCTAGGAGATAGGGAGGCTGGAGCAGGGTGAGGTTCCAGACCACCCAGTACCTCAACCACATGCTTGGCTATCTACAGTTTTTATCTTGGGATAACACTAGAGCAAAACTCTAGTGTCTGTTAGCACCTCCTTCCCTGGCTCCTTCAGGTCTAGGAATGACATTAGCACTTCTGCTCCTGGCCTTGTGGGGCTTCCCTATTCCTTAATGGGCTCTCTTAACCTGGCCATACTTTTCTCAGTACTTCCCTCATTAAACTCTCCTGAATCACCCCACTCCTGCCAGGACCCTAAAAGATATGCTTAGGATACTGGTTCTTTAGCCAAGTGTCAAACATGTTTCCACCATGTCATTCTTACATCTACAGGTCAAAAGTACATCAATGTCATCGCATATAGCTGTCTAAAGGACTGCTCCTTGAGACGGCAAGACAGGTATTTGGTTCCTTATCTGTAACATGAGAATAATACGTATACAGTGAAGTGAGTTGCTGACGATGACCCATCTGGGAAGCTGCACACCTGGGAGGTTTCACACCCTCTTCTTTTATTGTACAACATTGAGAGTAGGTTTCCTGATATTTTAAGGTTAAGTGGGGAGTGTCTCCCATGTCCTTAGGGTGTGCCACACACGTAACTGGCTTCAGTACAAACTGTAATGAATAGCTTTTGCTTTGCCTGAGCCCATTGCCTTACAACTAGCAGCAACTCATTAAAAAATCCAAGACATAGTTTCTGGAACATTTTTCCTGCTACCTTGTGCCCATAAAAGCAGGATAAGAAAAACCACAAGTGCCCTTGGTCCTTCTATTTTTCTCCTTGTGTTGGGGCATATCTATACATGTTACTTAACTTTTTAAATTCCTATACAAAAGGCAGATCATTTCACGTGCATAGATATGGCAAGATGTTAATAAACTCCTAAAACAGAAGCTTAAAACCTGTCTTAAACATTCTTTCTACTTCTTCTCCCCTGAGTTATTTGCTTTGGCCCACATATTCTCCCAAGTATTAGTAGCTTTAAGCTATTTCTTTTGTGGACAAGAGAAGGACTTCTATGTTTTAAAAATTGTTTGGTATTAAATATCACCAAATACAGAAGAGAAAATATAGTAATAAGTGATTTTCCCTCTCTGATTTGAGAAGTCACAACTTTTGAACTATGAAGACTAAAATGTGACTATAATCCTCAATTAAATGGCACTTTTATCCATTTTCACCTGTGATCTTAAGAAGACAGAGAAAAGATCCTTATACCCTTTTTGTCAAAGTAAACTAATTTAAAACAACTTTTGATGGTGCTCATTTTAAATAGCTTACCATCTCCCGAGAAATAGATTGTGTTCCTCTTTTTCAAAGCAGTGGTCAAGCAAAAGTAGTGTCCACGTCTCCCCATGTGCTTATGTGCTTACACATCCTCAAAGCCCAGCAATGTGTTTACAAGCTTAAATATTATGTTTAAACTTCCATTACACCGAATTGGCAACAAATTAGAGTTATCAATTTTTTGGCGAGTAGTATACAACATGCTTTCTTCAGGGGCAGTTAGTAAAACTCCTTAATGTAGGCGTTTGGTAAATAACCTCACAAAAAAGAAAATCAATTTAGTTATTCTAAGCAATTTAGTTATTTCAGCATATGAATTGGAGTTGATACAATGCAAACTGTTAGAGCTTTTGTCTTTGGCTTTTGTAAATTTTCAACTCAGGAAGGGGTCTAGGGCTTAGACTTAGTTAGACATCTTAAATAGTTGCCTTTGGAAAAATCACAGAACTTCCCTGGGACGCATTTTTTTTTTCCTTGAAAATAGGAGGCTCTAACATTTCAAGTAGAAAAATCCACAATTGATGTTCAGAAGGATGAGCCTGTCCTGCTGAATCCTTGATCACATTAACTGCAAAGTAGACTCAGAAACGGGAAATGTAAACTATTAAATTCTAGAAGTGTTTCCCTGGAACTCCATTTTGAAAATCTAATCTAATCAGAAAATTCAATTAATGAGACTAGTCCATTCTCTGTGAATTGAATTCAATGGAGATTTTGAACCTGGCACTGGGAGTGGGGTTGGGAAGGTATGAGATTGGAGGTGAACCCTGGCAGGAGGATTAACAGGGGAAAGAGGGAATCATCTTGCTCTGAAGCTGGCATTCACCACCCTACTGTGAATAGACTGATGTGCTTGATTCTCCTGTATTTAAAAGACATGGTTTCATCTTAACTGTATTCAATCACATGGAGATTTCCCTTGTGCAGAAGTTTAAGAATTTAAATCCTAGCCTGGCCTAAGTTCTTCCCAAGTACTAAACAGCTATTCCTTATGTCTCATCATTCAGGGAGTACTTCTGATTAGAATTCAGTCATCTCAAAAATTTAAAACTTGAGTCTTTATATTTTTTTCTTCCCATTGTCTTTGGTATTATCATTTGAGAAGCATTTTGTATCTGTCACGAAGACTTCCTTTTATAATTTCTGTGATATCACCAGATTGAGAGGCTTCATGAGAAAGGCAAGGAGATGCTGATTAACTCCTTTGTCATTCTGAAGGCTGATTACTGTAATTCAGTCTTTGTGGGTCTCCCAGATTGTGCTGTTCAAAGATTGCAGTTGATATAAAATGCTGTGCTAAACTCCTATTTGAGTAAGACTTCTTGAACACATTATCCTAGTTATGAAACAACTAGCTCTGTTATTCCCCCAAACTCTTGCCAATATAACGTGCAATTATCATCTTACGATCTCTGAAAAAGAGTCTTTCAATTAAGAGGTTAAGTGGTACAAATTCATCAGGGAAAAATTCTTTTGGGGGGTCATATCCTGCACCCATACTTTCTGCTACTTATGGAATTTGTACTACATGCTGCCAGTTATGAGGGGTGAAGGGTATACAACCAAAGACCCTTCAATGCATGCCCACCTTATCACTGAATAATAGCTTTGATACAATAACTTCAATAATGCCAAATCCGCACAGATACATTGCAAAGGAGAAAGTGAAACATTAGAAAACTGTTCAGCCTTTATAGGGTTCAGAAAAAACTGCATTTACCTTTCTTTGTGACCAATAACTTATCAATTAGATAGGTGATAGACAGGTAGATAGGTAGACAGAGAGAATGGTCTGGATTTGGAGAAACTATATTTCTCAGATATCTCTGGTGCTTTTGCAAAATATAACATAATTAGAAGGCTAATGTGTTTAAATATCAGGAATCAAAAGCTTGTTTAGATACTTTGACCTGGTATTTTTAAAACTAAGAACATATTCCAAGGAAATGACAAATTTCTTTTCTCCTAACCCCTCAAATTTTTGGATTAAGATGTTCACTTTTTTGTACAGTATTTTTAAAAGGCAAGTAATTTGGGCTTCCCTGGTGGCGCAGTGGTTGAGAGTCCGCCTGCCGATGCAGGGGACACGGGTTCATGCCCCGGTCCGGGAAGATCCCACATGCCGTGGAGCGGCTAGGCCCGTGAGCCATGGCCGCTGAGCCTGCACGTCCGGAGCCTGTGCTCCACAACGGGAGAGGCCACAACGGTGAGAGGCCCGCGTACCAAAAAAAAAAAAAAAGGCAAGTAATTTAAATATGTAACAATGGGAAATATTAAATTAGCAGTTAAGGTTGTAAAGATCAAATGCATAAAATATTAAGCAGATATTATAAAAATTCATGGCCAAGAGGCACATTAAAGAATGCTCAACATCATTAATTATTAGAGAAATGCAAATCAAAACTACAATGAGGTATCACCTCACACCAGTTAAAATAGGCATCATCAAAAAATCTACAAACAACAAATGCTGGAGAGGGTGTGGAGAAAAGGGAACCCTCTTGCACTGTTGGTGGGAATGTAAATTGATACAGCCACTGTGAAGAACAGTATGGAGGTTCCTTAAAAAACTAAAAATAGAATTACCATATGATCCAGCAATCCCACTACCAGGCATATACCCTGAAAAAACTGTAATTCAAAAAGACACAAGCACCCCAATGTTCACTGCAGCACTATTTACAATAGCCAGGTCATGGAAGCAACCTAAATGCCCATCGACAGATGAACAGATAAAGAAGATGTGGTACATATATACAATGGAATATTACTCAGCCATAAAAAGGAACAAAATTGGGTCATTTGTTGAGATGTGGATGGATCTAGAGACTGTCATACAGAGTGAAGTAAGTCAAAAAGAGAAAAGCAAATATCATATATTAATGCATATACGTGGAACCTAGAAAAATGGTACAGATGAACCGGTTTGTAGGGCAGAAATTGAGACACAGAAGTAGAGAAAAAACATATGGACACCAAGGGGGAAAGCGGCAGGGGTGGTGGTGGTGGTGGTGTGATGAATTGGGCGATTGGGATTGACATGTATACACTGATGTGTATAAAATTGATGACTAATAAGAACCTGCTGTATAAAAAAATAAAATAAAATTCAAAAAGAAAGAGAAAAACAAATACTGTATGCTAACACATATATATGGAATATATATATAAAAAAAAAAAGGTTCTGAAGAACCTAAGGGCAGAACAGGAATAAAGACACAGATGTAGAGAACGGACTTGAAGACACGGGGAAGGGTAAGGGTAAGTTGGGACGAAGTGAGAGAGTGTCATGGACACATATACACTACCAAATGGAAAACAGACAGCTAGTGGGAAGCAGCTGCATAGCACGGGGAGATCAGCTCGGTGCTTTGTGACCACCTAGAGGGGTGGGATAGGGAGGGTGGGAGGGAGACGCAAGAGGGAGGAGATATGGGGATATATGTATACGTATAGCTGATTCACTTTGTTATACAGCAGAAACTAACACACCATTGTAAAGCAATTATACTCCAATAAAGATGTTAAAAACAAATTCTGTAGCAAAAATATTCTGTAGCAAAAAAAAATTCTGTAGCAACTTAAAATGCTTATAACATTTAAAAAATTTTATTTTAAAAATAATGTATCCCATGATTAATCTTATATAAGTGCTTATAATAATTTGGCAAAGAATATAAATGAAGATAACTTGATGTGTTTTGTGAAGGAATTGGAGGTTCACCGCCACATTTCCCAGCACTCTGCAACAGAAATTATAGGACTGCATTTGTTAGAAAATGGTCTGGGATTATCTAGATGAAAATTTATTTCAGTAGGAGTATTACTAGCCATGTGATTTTGGGCAAGTCACTGAAATTTCCTGAAGCTCACCAATCTCATGTTTAAAATGTTATTAATTGCCAAATAAGATATATATATATATATATATATATATATATATATATATATATGCCTTTGTATTTACATTTTATAAATATATAGACATATATATGTAAATAAAATTTAGATATTAATTCAGTGCTAACAATAAGTAAAGTAAACGAATGTTATTTTAAATATTAGAAACAAAGATTTTAGTCAGCGATGCTGCAAGAACATCTCTTACCAACTTCAAAATGGTAACGCCTCCACAGTGGTTTTCACGTAACAAAAATTAATAGTTTTTGCATCCAGATCTCTACATGATTTGTACCCAGATTCATCTTGACTACAACATTCTACACAGCATATGCCTTTGATTCCCCAGATACCTTTCTTCAGACTTTCCACATGCTTCTGTGCCTCCACAACTCTGTGTAGATAATGCATCCTCGTCCACACTTGCCCTTTATGGACCTCTTAAAACTCCATCCATCCTTTCAGCTCTGATGTTTCAGAAGCCAAGGAGCCTTCCCAGGTAGAACTAATGACTTTTCTTCTTTTGGATCTTACCCATCTTTGCTAGGAACTTCCTCATGTCACTTACTTTTCTGTTTCTTCTCCATTTCACCACTTGCCCTGTTATATCAACCTATCCTGGTAGTAAATTACTGAGGACAGGAACCATGTCTCATTCATCCTTGAATACCCAGAACTGAACACCATCTCTGGCTCATAATAGGTATCATCAAATGTAGGAGGGAAGAAAATAACACAAAGGTCAAGAGAGAAGGTACAAGGGAGTGAAAAAGGAAGAAGAAAGAGAGACAGAAAAACATGATAATTGTAGATAATTTCTCTAGCTGCTTTGGGGACTCAGCCCTGGAGTATGTAAGCACTTGATAAATATTAATAATTGTCATGTATCTGGGGACCAGAGACATTTAGATACAGTTATAAGGTAACAGAGCTGTTAAGTCGGGAAGGAGGGTGTCAACATTCAAATGAAGTCTTGCTGCCTTCAAGGCTCAAGGGAGACTCAAGGGCTCTTCTGTACCATTGCAAGAGTCACTTCTTAAGGTCATGTTGGTTTGCCAGAGGAAGGGCACAGCACTTCCTGAATGCCAGTGATGTGTGCTGTGTTGCACATTAGATATCGTACCCATTTCATAATTGACATTTGAGTTATTTATTGAATGTCTCAGTATAAATTTGTGGTGCACTGTTCTAATATTTCAGATATTCTCATGATCACTCAAAACAGTGATGCTGATGAGCTATGTAAACTAGTAACACTTCAAAAATTGAATTAGTTAAGGATGAATTCATGAAAAAATTCTTTTGATCTATATGCTTTATCAGCGATGCTTTGGTGTTTCTATTTTTGAAGTTCCATTGTTATTTACTTCTCTTGGCAAATGTATACTTATGACAGCTAAATTTTCCTTCAGTAATCCATAGGAAAACTTAGTTCATCTGTCAGAATTGAAAATGTATTATCACATGAATATTAGGGATTTGGAATGTGGTCCAGCACTGAGAAAGGTCTTGGACAATGTCACAGACTGCGGCTGAGCAAGGATACAAATCTGGGTCTCTAGAATCTTAATTGTGAATTATTAATGAAATAATACACTGCCCCTTGGCAAAAAAAAAAAACAAAAAAAAACTCCATATACTTAACTACAACTTTAACATTTTCCCACTGTGTGGATCACAGCCATGTCTATCTCCATATCCATATAGAATAACATATGAAATAGTTGTAAGTGAAATAACAATGATATCCCACCTCTACATTTTTACATACAATGTTCATAGTGCATTTAGTGTACAGACTGTCGCTTCTGTAGCTCCTGGATTCCCCTATTAAGTAGTTTTGCAAAAGCCACCATTTATAGCATCAACACACAGGCTAGTCAATAACTGATGCTACTTAAAATGCCAATTTTGAGTTACACTGAAATCCTCGCAATTATTCCTATTCAGAATTAAGGTGAAATTTCTTTTCCCCTAAATGAAAACACTTCCAGGGACTCCTCAATCAAGTGGAATTATTTCTGTGAAGAACAGGATGGCACTATTCTTTCCTTAAGCCATAATTCCAATAACTAATTATATGTATAATAAGTATAGGTAGTTTAAAAAAGCAAAGCAAAGGTCGCTACAAAATTGGATGCTCTCTCTTAGCAGTTCAGGACTTGGGCAGATGAGAGCGGGGGCGGGGGGGTTGTTGAGTAGATATAGCACAGGCTCTGTTTTCACTGACTAAGAAATGGAGCCAAAGTTAAGAAACTATTTTCAACTCTTGGAACCTCAGTCTCCTCATCTACACAGCACAGATAGTAACACCCATCTGAGGTTATATGAAACAGCACCTAGCACTTGCTCATACAGCCTAACAGATAACTCAAACTGATACTATCCCCAAATGTTAAAGTGGCCCTGATTCCTCTAATGCCTCAGAGGAATTGTCTGACCCCAGATCTCAATCAGACCCAGCATGTCATATTGATTTTAGCCTGCTGATATGGACAAGTGCAACATGGTGTTTTAAGAGCCCAGAATTTGATATGGGACATCAGGGTTGATTTCTGACCCTTCCGATTCCAAGTGTCATAAATAACCTGGGTAACTTTTTAACATCTTTGAGCCCCTGTTTTTTTCTCTGTTACAAAGAGATAGTACTTACCCATAGGCTTTTGTGTTCATAAAATGATTATTAAGGAAGATAATGCATCTAAAATACTTAGCCAATAATATAATAGTAACTAGCTGATCACTAGTACTGCTACTATAATTACCACTAATTCTACATTATTGCTGGGTGATTGTAAAGATCAATCACAGTAAAAATAATAATACTCCATATCTTACTGAGCCTCTTTTGTGCCAGGCCCTACACAGGTACAAAGTCTATGTGCATATAAGGTGCCTAGCGCAATGGCTGGCAAAGAGTAGATATTTACCTGTATAGGTATTGAAATTATTATCACCGTCACCTCATTGTTATTTTTTACAACCACCCAGTCAGGTACCTATTGCAGTTCCTGCTAAAAGATGAAGACTAATGAATTTTTGTGGTCTTATTAAATTATTTATATTCCATGAGCTTTAACATGGTTGAGACAGTAATAGACCTGATATTCCTCTCTGTATTTCCTGTTACACCAACTTCTCTCCTCTACACTTTGGAGGGTCTAGATGATCACTAACCATTGACTTCAGAGTACTCTGCGTGTAAGTTTGCCTGTAAGCTTCAAATAATCGTCATTGCTCTTCCTCTTTCAGTAATCGCTAACCCAGAGGTGCTAGACCAACTCAGGGACCTCCCTCAGGGAGCTTCCAGTGACTCACTGACCCTGATTTGAAGTATCTATAAAATGCAGAAAGTAAGACAGGCATTGGCGAAGAGATTGCCATTGTTAATAAAATTTTCCAAATTAACTAAATCCTCAACCTCAAATTTTTAGAGAAATGTTTGGCTAATAAATTCTGCTTTTGCCCCATGAGTCACTGCATGTTTAGCAACAGATGATCACTCTATGATTTCTACATGTGAATGAATAAGGTTACCATTCATAAAATCATAACACAAGGCTTCAGAGACATGAGGTATCAATTTGCTTCCATCGCTTTAACACGGGGCAGAGGGGCACGCCTACTTCCAGGAGAGGGCTTTGGCCAGGAAGGGGACGGTCTTCCTATAATTATTATAGCTGCTACCACAAGCATCAAACGTGTGCTGAGAACTTGTCCCAACTGCCCTCAAAGTAACAATCAGGAACCCCACTGGGCTCAAAAGAAATATTCTAGGGTTTCCTACCACTGTCATGCTTCTACTGCGTTTTGTTTATTAGTCAAAGACCTTTATAAACCATTGACATGTACAAAAGTAAAACATGTTCAAGTACTGAGAGGAGTCACGTAATAAAATCACTTGACACTCTGCCAACTTGATTCGTTTAGAATAATTTAAGGGGTATCAATCTCACAACTAACTAATCCTGGAAAATCTCACCACTCTTTTTGTGCCTTTCAATCCAATACCCTCCTTGACCCCTTTGTTACATTCCCAAAGTTCTGTTTTTGAAATCTTCCTACATTCTTCTTTGGGGCTGCAGGCTTGCTTTCTTCCCAGCAGAGTGACTTCCCTCCGTTCCTTCACATTATCTCTCAAAATAGAATTCTCCTCCTACTCCTCCCCTCATGCCTCTTCTCAAACAACGGGGCTATGTGATTCCCTCTTCATCAGAGCCGTGTCAGTGCAAGAAGCACCATTAGCTTCCTTCCCCTGGCACCGTACCCGCCCCTCTTTTTCACTCTTGCTTATTATCACAGGTTTTAGTTTATTTATTCTTTTTTATTTTTAAGGTTTTTTTCTCCCACCAAAATTATTTCTACTGTGGCAGTCAATGCCTTTCAGCTCCCATCGTGGACCTAATAGGGCAGGTGGCACAGAATGCCCTGGGCTCTCTTTTGTACAGAATAAGGGGAAGAAGCAGTACGACTAAATAGCTGACAAGGAATCAATCTGTGGTTCCCCGAATGTTTGTCAATGACTGTTCTGTACCGAACACTGTTTCACGTACTACGGATACGGTGGAGAAGACAGACTAGGAGGCTAACTTCACATTCCTTATACGCTAAGTGTAAAAGCCGGGGGAGGATTGCAATGTGCAGAGCTACACAAAACCGGGTAACCAGGCTTACAACTCCCTGGCTTTCTGGGCTCCAGCTATTTCCTTTGTAAAGCTGGGAGAGTGATACTTACCTTGCAGGAAAAAAAACAATGAGACAGACATATGTCACCTGCAGGAGCTATTCCTTATCGGTGGTTCTCATATACATAGGACACATTTAACTATAATTAGCCCTGGACACTTGTGAATATTGAAATCCAGGTATGATTATACCCCACAATAGAGAGGCAAACATAGGGGAATGGATCTCTATGTCCCTCCAGGACACAGATAATTAGATGTGTATAAACAAGAAGCCTTCTGACCTTCCTGGGAGGCAAGCCTGAGGCAAAACCAGTCAGAATGGGATGTGAGGTAGGTGTTCCAGTTAATAGAGAGTTACCATACAGAGGGTTGGTAAGAGCAGATTTTTATGGATCTATTGTTCCCTTAGTGACAGTTGTCAAAATACATCAGAGCTCTGTTTCTTCAAATACATTAAGTGGTTTATGATTTTTATGCTCTATATTAAAATTAAAAACCCTAACAAATAGGTAGCTCTTCCTTTTTCTTCACTGATTTTTAAAAACTTACATGCCTCCCCCTTCTCTTTCTCTTCCTGATTCTTATCAATCTCTTCTCATGCCCCATTCGATACTCCTTTCCCTGCTGCATGTATTCTTCTTTTTAATGTCTTTGTTCCAATAAATCTAAGTGAAGATACACTTTATGGGAATACATATTTGTATCTGTGTGAATGCATGAATGAATGAATAGTGAAGCTCGATCATCTCTAAAAGTCTGCTTCCTTCAATGCAATTCAATAGTCACTCACTAATTACCCACTATTTGCCAAGCATTAGGCATGGTGCAGGGGCCTGTGCATGATTCTCTTTAGTAGAGGTACCCACGGTAGGCAGAAGACTGGCTCCCTCAAACTCTTAGTTGCTCATGGTAATTACAGGACCTGAGGTTTATGTGTTTATCTGTCATTGACCTTCTCACAATACAAAGAATGCAAGGCGCTAATTCTGAGAAACCTGCAGTCTCTCCTTGCACATGTCATTGTATGCAGTGTAATGAGAAATGAAATACTCTAGGAGTAACCTCTGTGCATGAACATGAGTGCAATATACTTAAGAGAAATCATGTGATACAGAGAAAACATTTTTGGATGAGGACAAAGGAATACATTTGTCTTTAACTCTGACATTTATGTTTTGGGTGACTTTGAATACGTCACCTACCTTCTCTCATCATGATTTCTCTGTATTAGATTAAGACCACGGGCACTTTGTTTCTAAGATGAGCAAGGGATTAAATCAAAGAAATGTGGGTGAGGTTGCCTGGAAGACATACTTTTCCTACTCTTTCAAAGTACAACATAATAAGTGACTTACTCAAGGTCACACTACTAGTAAATGATGATGGAATCCAGAATTTTCTAACTCTAGTTCCAATATTTCTCACCATAAGTATTAATGTGCCTAAGTAATAGCATGTTTTTCATCCATTCTTGTTAAAAATGTACATTTCCTGAAAACCTATGGGACACATCAAATATACTGTGTCCTAGACAGAGGCATATTGTACTGATGATCACTAAGATCTGTAATTTTTCCTTTGTCTTTTTCTAGCAGTTGTTGCCAAATACTGGCCCCAGAGGGCTCCAAAGATATGGGGATGCTTTTTGCTTTTTCCTGAACTTATCAGGCATTCTTTCAATAACTATTTGCCCAATCAATTTCAAAGTGTAAAAATCCTTTTTTGTTGTTTTATATATTTAGAGGCAAATAAAATTTCATAAGCCTATCTTCATGTATGCAAATAATCTATTATTATGAGTGAATTCTAGGCATCCATTTCTGGTGTGAGTGAACTTAATATCCAAAGAAGGCTCATGTGAGGGAATCGGGAGGGTGATAAATAAAATCAATCTTTCTTTCTTCCTTATGGTCTTCCACATTTATGCTGACTCTGTCAAAACACTCCAAATAACTCTAATTTCTTAGCCCACCACCAGCAGGGCAAGAGAAAAGAAACCATGTCACCATCATCCACCCTCTTTAATTCCTCATCTTTGCAAAAGTTTGGATAGTGCTATTCAAATCAGTGGCCATGGAGAGAGCACCTCCAACGAAACAGGCACTGGACTAAGAGCTGGAGATATAAAGATTGATGAGGTACACATACACTTCTCTGGTCTGGAGTAGTTCACAATCCAAAAGATGAGGCAGGAGTGATCAGCTGCCTGCTAAAATACAAATTCACCCCCTCCAATTTTGAACTTTGCTATCATTTTATGCACTACTCGGTCGTAACACTTATCACACCGAATTTGTTTTCTGTATGTACTTTTGTTCTTATTGAAGCCTCTAACTGGCCTGCCCCTCTCTGTCCAATTTACTAAGACTTTAAGCATCCTCTTTTCTATAAAAAGATTCCCGCTCTAGTCTTTTTCACTCAAAAAATATATGACTATACATTAGTCCCCTCTACACTTTGATAAATATCATAAGACCAGATAGAAGTGATTTCCATGATTCCTTCATGTAAAACGACAGTCACACATTCAGAATCTCAGCACCCACTGTATCCCAGGCGCACACCGTCATGTGACCATAAGCAAGGCACTTTATCTCTTTGATGCTCTCTTCATTTGTAAAAACAGCATTGTGACATCCCTACTCAAATATTAAATTATTAGTGAAGCTTCCCTGACCAGCCTTTACAAAATGATAACCCCTCTGGGCTGGTACTCTTTTTCCTTATTCAGCTATCAAAGTCTCTGCCTACATGCATTCTAGGGGGAGCAGACAGACAGTAAACAAGCGGGCTTTCCTAGTTTACTGATGTTTACTGAGCCCCTAGAACAGTACCTGACACATAGTTGTCTCTAAATGCATTTTAATATTTTTCAGTGACTCAGGGCATGAATGACTAACTTTTCTCCATGTGAGCTTGTGAGGAATCCCACAGAAAAGTAACCACAGACAAGTAAATGACTATCACAGACCTCTTCCAAAGATGTGTGGAAGTCTAATTAGAGCTGACTTTCCACACTTCTTCACCTCTGTAGTGAAAAATTCTAGCTGCAGAATGTTCAACAGCCAGAGCAGTATGGGTCTACTTAACACGGAGCTGCGTGGTGTAATTAATTTATCCCAGTGAAGCATTCAGAATACCTTAGCATCAAATAACTGTTGTGCTTATTCTCACTCTTACATAAATATTGCACATGTAAAAATTCAGCACCTTGACATCCATTGAAATAGTTGCATGGAAAAATGAGACAAATTGACTCAGGGACAGGAGTTGGCATTCAGCACGGGAAAAGACAGTCTTCTGTCAATGAGGTAACCATGAGTAGTGGAGCAGATATACAGAAACCAGGGCCTACGACAGGTGGGGTGAGGGCTGGCTCTGAAAACTCCACGTCCCCCTCGGTTGCTCAGAGATCTGAACACATGGGTAGATGAGGTTTTTGGTGTATTAAATGTGAACAAACCTCAATTTTCCACCCAAATTCATTTTCAAACCAATGACCTGTTAACAACAATTTTCATGCAAGGGGGTGGTATTTGAGTTAATGTTCTTCAGTGGGAATTATAACTTTGGCAGGTAAGGGAACTCAAGTAGTTGAGCGGAAATTAGGTGTGGACACTCTAAATATGTTATCTCAATCTTAACCTTGCAAGAGCTCTAAAAGTAGCTATGATCATGCATCCTTAAGATATAAAGAGTAGGGTCCTAGGGACAGGAAATATCTTAATGATGGTCATCAACTCGGGAATGTCGGCGACAGAAGTTGAACCGAACTCTTATTCCAAAGTTCCCATTCATGACTTCCCACACTATATTGTCTTCTCTGAAATTCCAAGCCACATAGGCATCAATGGAATCTTTCTTTCTCTCAGAAACACAGTGACCATTCAGAAGCTTAGCTCTGTTATAAGTGTTTACATGTAACACAGAGCTTTTGTTTGTCTTTTTTGCTTCCTTTCAGCATATTTTTCAGTTGCTTTAGATGACAGTCTTCAATAACTATTTTCCAGAGTGTAGGAGGCACGTTACTTTAGAGTTCATATGAAATGTAAATAAGACAAACGCTGTTTTTAAATGTGTTTTTCCCCATATCTATTTTCAGCTGTGATAGAAAGTGATGTCATTTCAGAATAGATTCCATTATGACAATTCTAATATTATACGACTGTAATTTGGGAGACCTGGTGGATAGAAAACAGAACACGGTGGGAAGGTGGGGTGATTTCCTTCCAGCTATTGTAGAACAACTACAGATACACAGAGTGAGAAAGAGTACCACACTTACAAACATTCTCTCGATACCCAATTATTAACAATTCTTGTTCAAACAGTTGCCTCACAAGGGAAAGATTTTTTAAATACAATTTTATGAAGTTAGCAGAACATGACTGTTAAAAATGCTACTTTGATATCAAGTCATCTAAACTGAAGTGACCTGACTCAAGTCAGAAAGAACAAAGTTAATCCTGTGATGAGTGGATAAAGAAGATGTGGCACATATATACAATGGAATATTACTCAGCCATAAAAAGAAACGAAATTGAGCTATCTGTAATGAGGTGGATAGACCTAGAGTCTGTCATACAGAGTGAAGTAAGTCAGAAAGAGAAAGACAAATACCGTATGCTAACACATATATATGGAATTTAAGAAAAAAAAATGTCATGAAGAACCTAGGGGTAAGACAGGAAAAAAGACACAGACCTACTAGAGAATGGACTTGAGGATATGGGGAGCGGGAAGGGTAAGCTGTGACAAAGCGAGAGAGAGGCATGGACATATATACAGTACCAAACGTAAAATAGATAGCTAGTGGGAAGCAGCCGCATAGCACAGGGAGATCAGCTCGGTGCTTTGTGACCGCCTGGAGGGGTGGGATAGGGAGGGTTGGAGGGAGGGAAACGCAAGAGGGAAGAGAGATGGGAACATATGTATATGTATAACTGATTCACTGTTATAAAGCAGAAACTAACACACCATTGTAAAGCAATTATACTCCAATAGAGATGTTAAAAAAAAAAAAAAAGTTAATCCTATGAGAACGAGAACGTTATGGGGCTACTTCTTTCCCTGACCTGGTTTTGCAAGAGGACTGAGGACCAGTGAGGTTTGATGCCACTTCTTTCAAATCACTAAATGTTTTAGCTTTATTATCCAAGGCCTAGTACATTTCTATTATTACTGTCTGTGTCTGGGATTGCTAATTTATACTCTGCTGAGAATGAGAGCAAGGGAATCAAATCTGCATTTTGTTTCATTGTGTAAACATAGTCATTATTTTCATTTATAGCTCATGAATGTATTTGTTATTAAATAGCACAATTAGGCGATCTCAATTCCTGTCTTTAAGAGAACCACAGGTGTCAGAGTGCAAAGGTAGCTTTTAAGATAGATAATACCACAACAACATTATTAAAGTTAATGGCATGGAAAGGAAAGTTCCAATAGTACTATGTCACACACAATAAAATTTTACCGCATATGGAAACTACTTTTAAATAAACTCTACAGATATTAAAAAAAAAACAAAACTATCTAATTATGGCTATGCTTGCATTTACCAACCAGTTCAATCCTGTTAAACTTATGAACACTAAAATCGCTAATTTACTTTTCCATATTTCTGCTTCTCATGGTCATCTAAAACAGCCTGGCTTGGGGCTTCCCTGGTGGCACAGTGGTTAAGAATCCACCTGCCAATGCAGGAGACACGGGTTCAAGCCCTGGTCCATGAAGACCTCACATACTGTGGAGCAACTAAGCCCGTGCGCCACAACTACTGAACCTGCGCTCTAGAGCCCGCAAGCCACAACTACTGAGCCTGCGTGCCAGAGTCTGTGCTCCCCAACGAGAAGGCACCACAATGAGTAGCCTGCGCATCACAAGAGTAGCCCCCACTCGCCACAACTAGAGAAAGCCCGCACGCAGCAACGAAGACCCAACACAGCCAAAAATAAACCATTTCATTTTTTTTCTTTACTGTATTTATAGACCCACATGCTCCTTAGCCCCTGCCTAGGAAAACACAAAACTTGTGTCTTTTTCACTTACTCTACGCAAAGTACCAGGCACATAAGAGTTCGGAAACGATATTTAGTCTATATATATCGATTAAACCTGTATGGGTAGAAATAACCATTTATTTCCATATTATAGCCACAAAATCTTCTAACTAAGGGAATAAATATAAGCCTAGAGACCAGTACTTACACTCAAATTTTTTTCTGAATCAGGGTTTCACCCCAAGTGGAACGTCCCTCCAGTTTTTGAAAAATGAAGAACTGATTCTCTTGAGACTGATTATTATTTGCAAGTAGCTCTATTTTAGACTCCCTTACCCAATATTCCTGAATCATTCATATTTATCTGAAACAATTATTCTCATTATTCAAGAATGTTGTTTATTTTTTCCACTTTAATTTCATGAAATTCAATCCAATCCTTCAAATAACAACAACCCATAATAATAATAATAAATCAAATATCTCATTCCCTTACATCTTTTCTTCATGGCACTTTGGACAATAAACAAGAAAATATCTAATTGATGTATTTTAACATAATTATTAATGTCGAAATCTCTCTAGTTGTTCTGTAAGCTCCAGGAAGTCAGGGCCATGTTTACCCCATTCATCATTTTGTCCCTGAGAGTGGAGGTGATCAATAAATATCTATTTACTGAATTGAAAATAAACATTAATATAAAAGAGGGCATTAAAATGTTTATAGAGTCTCTCTCTTCTTTTTCTTCTTTTTAGTTTTTGGACTCATTGACTTTTCACTGTTGTTGGGTTTTTTTTCCCCCAGTCCTCTCTATTAGGACATAAAAAGCCTAATGCAGCAGAGCTTGCAATCAGACAGATGTGGTCAGGAAACCAGCTATGACTTTTACTACCTGGACAGCCTCCAGAAATTAATTTGCCTAGAGTTTTATTTCCTTTATGTAAAATGAATCATAGCACCCACTTCACATGGTCACTATGAAAATTATAGGAAATGGCACATAGTAGATGATCAATAAATAGTGCCTTCCTTCCCTTTGATTTTATAAACAGAATATAATACACAGTGTTACGTGCCACTGCCATGAGAGGTCATTGCTTCTGGAAAGGGAGACATAAATGGACACAATAGCGTTATGGGCTAGTCTTATGTAGCATCTATGGGCACATCCTTGTGTCCTTGGTCTGTCATAAGCCATGTCACACTGAATCGTTCCAAATAATCAGATGTTAATATATATTAAATATGAGAACACAAATATATACTCTAAGCTTCTAGAAGCACCCATTTTTCAAATCCAAAACTCTCTGGGATCTGAAATTGACAACATCTAAGTCTTTCTGAGGAAGCTCATTTTCTAACCACGCTCATCCTTGATTTAATCATCCATGTTTATTGGTTCATTTATAACATGTTTCTTGTACAACTATCACAAGGAGTGCACAGTGCTAGGCACATAGGTGCAGAGTGAGAACTAGATAGGATTCCCTGTAATTATGGTTGAATTTTTTTGTTTTTTGGATAGTCTTTCTTATAAAGAAAAATTGTGGTCTTTCATGCTTAAGTCCAGAGGAAATTATCTCACAGGAATGTTTCTGGAATTTGACTTATAAGGAAACAGATGAAATATTTATATACTCCTTCTAATCCAGCCTCTCAGTGGCTTCCTATCTGTGCACTAGACCTATCTCAGTTGCTTTAAGGAGAGTGGTGTCCAGTATGAATTAACCCCCTTCTCTGAGCTTCCAAATCATATATATATATAAAACCATAGATAACATTTTATGATATTTCATACCCTATTTTCCAAACTAGAACAGTTGAATGTTAGATAATCCTTCTTTTGGGAGCTATATCTAAAGTCACATTTGCTAGAATATTTTAAAGCAATTACTGAGCATCAGTAACATGTTCAAAATAGTCTTAAGTGCTGGGGATGCAGAGGTAGGCCAAAAGGATGGAGTGCGGTGGGGATGAAACTATACAAATAACCTGCTATCCTTAAACAAAAACACCAAAGGGGTGTTCGTATGTGTGTGTGCATTTTTGAATATATAAGGTTAATCTTTGATATCCTTACATAAACCATGCTTTGCTATAAAATCAATGAAAACACATCTTGTCTTTCTTCCCTAAGCCATTTTGAAATTCAAAGCTATATTTCAAAGGAAAGAAAGAGTACCACCACAGAAATAGAAACTACAATTTAATTCTGCAGGGACATGATTCATAGTAAGGTGGGGGGAAAAAAATTCCTGATCCTAGCTGGTCTACTCAGGCTGGATGGGTGTCATGGGGGAGTATTTGCTTTTGCTTCCACCTAAACCCATCCCAAAGCACCCCAGTGTGACAGCAGCTGTTATATGTTGAGGAGTCTGTGTAGTTCAGGCTTTCTGTTCACCATGCACCTCCAAAGACTTTGGTTTCTCTGAAAATACATCACTTTGATTCTAGCTATGGTCAGCACTGGACAGCTCCGAGTTTAAAAAATATTCAAAGGTGTAAGTAACATGACAGTCACACTTCTTTCAGCTTACCCAAGTACATATAATTGTTCTGGGTTGGGGGGGAGATTGGGTAGGGAGATTATTTTTAGTAATCATAAAACAGTTTCGTGACCACAACACTTAACCCACTTTACCTCCCTCAAGAGACTCCAGGCAGGGAAATAAATGATTGTTAAGTCAGTGTGTGCAAGCAGCCAGCTGATATACTCACTGGGATATGAAAAATTAATCATCTGCAAGACTACGGAGGGATAGCATTTGTTGAGAATACTATCTCTAAATACTGTGCAGATTAGAACATTAATCCATTAGGTATTTAAAATGACATTTTGTCATCATCATATCATCATTTAGTTGGAACTAAAACAACACAGTGAGGTTTAAATATAGGTACAGGTGGCATTACACACATTAGATTCTCATTACTCACCCATTAATTCATTCATCCATTTTTTCCAACAAATATTGAACTATATATGCCAAATACTTGTCACCTGCCTGACTTTGGCCATATTATTAAACCTCTTCATAATCCTCATCTTTAATAAGACATTTAAAAATAGTTACTTCATATGGTGTAGGGATTAAACAAGAGTGCAAAGACACCGGTACTTAGTTTGTTTGTTGCTACCTACAATTTTATTCAGCATCCATTTGTGGTTCTTCTACCTGAAATGTAAGGATTATGATAAAGGAACTGTCTTTCTCTATACAGTCTTTTGGCCTTAAACAAGCACAGACTCACAAACTGATACTTCCTCCCACCTTTAGTTGCTCTGAACACGTATCTGTGTGTTTCTCTGTGTGTGTGTATGTGTGTATGTTTGAAAGGGATGTCTCTAGGTTTGTATTTTTTCCTCAAAAATTATTTTCTGTATAAAGAGAATACAAATTGGATGAAGAGTGCATTAGGAGGATGTCTCCACAGGTGAGAAAAGCACCCTTTGGCTCCCTCTCAATCTTTCTGTCTATTGGCTTCATGCCTGAGGTTCTTCAGGGAGAATCCCTGTTCTTCTTTCAGGAGGCTTAGAAGAGGTTCCACATGTTACAGAAGAAGCTGTACCTGCTCCTTCCCCACCACTGACCACCCACTTCATGGGAGAACTTCATCTGGGGTGTTCTGTAATTTTCAAAGTGAGTCGGCTGTGCGATGGGTGCTTTTAGCCAGCACTTAGAAAGGGGTTCTTTATCTGCTATGATGAAACTGGCCCAGACAATTGGTTAAGCAGCTTCCTCCCTCTCCATGGCACTCTTTCCTTTCAGTCAAACTTTCCACTCCAAATCCAGAGGTTTTAGTGGAAACAGATGCCTTGTATTAAAGAATGCCGAAGTACCTTTCTCTCTACCATTAATGCAAAAGCTTTGGGTTGTTCTAAGAGGAAATGTCCAATCAAAAACATCACATTTTGTTTGATTCAAGAAAAATTAAAGTATAAAAATAATATTCAATAAAGATGCAGACCTACTAGAGAATGGACTTGAGGATATAGGGAGGGGAAGGGTAAGCTGTGACAAAGTGAGAGAGTGGCATGGACATATATACACTACCAAACGTAAAATAGATAGCTAGTGGGAAGCAGCCGCACAGCACAGGGAGATCAGCTTGGTGCTTTGTGCCCACCTAGAGGGGTAGGATAGGGAGGGTGGGAGGGAGACGCA
The DNA here is from genome assembly GCF_949752795.1 of Hyperoodon ampullatus. Taxonomy (NCBI): domain Eukaryota; kingdom Metazoa; phylum Chordata; class Mammalia; order Artiodactyla; family Ziphiidae; genus Hyperoodon; species Hyperoodon ampullatus. The sequence continues at coordinate 24,414,890 of NC_136931.1, read as the reverse complement.
AGAGGGAGGAGATATGGGGATATATGTATATGTATAACTGATTCACTTTGTTATAAAGCAGAAACTAACACACCATTGTAAAACAATTACACTCCAATAAAGATGTTAAAAAAAAAAAGAAAGAAAAGAAAAGCTGTATTCACCAGCCACTATGACTTTGACAGATTTTCAATACTTAAAGAAAAAATAATAATAATACTCAAGATAGTCTAAATTTGTCAAGATCAAAAGCAAAGTATGGAGTATATGCTTTTTTTTCTCCAATTTCATGAATGATTGGAAACAGCATTATAATCAGTATTTTTTAAAATTGGATACTTAGTCCCAAAAGGAGATGGTACTCAGCCAAAGTCATGCAGAAAATTAATAGGAGTTTGGATTCCTAAATTACAGCCTCAATTTATTTTATATAGAAATGTCTCTTAAAGTAAAAATCTTCTGATAACATTGAGGAAGTGAAAGCTACTGAATTTCCCAATATCACCTCCTTATCCAATTTTTCCCCTGACCACATATCCCTTTGATTTCCTTTGCTAAAAGGCCTTATTTAACCATTCCCCCTACCCCAGACCAATCACCTATTAAAGGATGTAGTTTTTCAGGATACAATCTTTGGTATCACTACCTTTTAAAAGGCTTCTTTAATCTCCTCTTTCCATACTAGTTGGGTAAGCTGGCACTCCTCTCCGTCCCTATGTCATGAATTCTGGCATGTGTCCTATGTTATCACACCATTTTGATTGTCCATATACATCTCTTTTAGGATTTATCATACACAGCATTGCACCCTCAATGCCTGGCACATGATTTATCAGAGTGTAGATGTTGACTAAATATGAGTTGACGTGAATTACAAAGACATTCTCACTCATCAGTGCATATCCTGGCATTGTTGGGCAGCCTGAGTTTATCTGAATATTTCTTCTCAAAGGTCTGCACAAGAAAATCCTTTGGCCAGACCCCTTGGCAGTGGAAATGATAATCTATGTAATCCTGATTAAAAAAGAGACCTTGTATGCTTGCAATTTATCACTTTGGCTCAGAAGGTAAAACTATGACTCAATTCCAAAGGCATTCCATGAAGACCCTGTGTAATTATCTTGATTTTTAGGAAAGATAACTATTCATTACATGAATTTTTTTTCCCAAGGAGTATTTTTTTTCCTTAGCTCATTTTTACAGGTTCCACTGAGACAAATGTTATTTGTATCCAATGAAGAAAGATGGTCTGAGTTTCAAAAAAAGGTCAATGAATTAAGTTAGTTTATTTTTAAGCTGGTCATTTTTCATACCCTTGATTGCCTGGAGGACAGTTTAGACTGTCCTGAAACTTCACCCTGATTTCTTTAGATAATTAAGCATTTATTATTCACTTGCCTTGCATTTTATTTAGATTTTCCATCTTCAATCATTTAGGATGGACTGCAACTGTTTTCTCACTGCTGTCCTCAAATTAGTATCTTTTTAAATAAATGTCACATTTCTCCCTGTCTGTGCCCAAAATGGTACAAGCAAACATATGGTATTGGGGGTGGCAGGGAGAGGGAAACAAAAAAAGAGAAAACATTTATAGAATACAAATAAGCTATTTTCAGCCTTTTGAAGCTATTCACAAAAATGACAATTCATTTTATAATTACTACCTCCTCACATCTTATCTGACACCAAACTACCTCATATGTCTATGTATA